>NC_088652.1:13834079-14284079 GCF_964019385.1 Sycon ciliatum
GTGGCACGTATTCGCCGCTCGCCGCAACTTACCGCATCTTGGACGAGGGCGAGCGGCACGAGGCCTCCTTTGGAAGCGTCATTCACCGACGTACACCAGATGTACTCGTCATTGAAGACATCGTCGACGGTGAACACGTCACCCATGTTGAACCTAAGCAAGGACAAACAAAATAAACAGGCTGTTCAGGCAAAGCGACGTAGTTCGGCGTCAATTTTCAAAATCGAAAGCGCCAGAGTACCATGCATGGCTGAAGTCACCAGCAGTCTCCCCCCCCCCCCCCCCCCCCCCCCCCAATGCAGGCTGCATTTCATGTATGCAGACACAGATAGAAGTAACACACTGTGCGGGCTTGTTGCTACAGCGGACAGTGGAGTATATTGGCAACAGGCATACAGTAGCATGGTGTAATTCGGGTGCGGATGCGACCGCACGCACACACACACACACACACACACACACACCCGCACGCACACACACATACAGATGGAAAAGTAGGTTGCTTGACGAAGTTTACAGAAAGAATGTGAAGGACCACAGCATTTCATTGAATGAGTGCGTGCGCAGGTGTGAGTGCATGCGCGCGCGTGTGTGCGTGTGTGTGTGAGAGAGAGAGAGAGAGAGAGAGAGAGAGAGAGAGAGAGAGAGAGAGAGAGAGAGAGAGAGAGAGAGAGAGAGAGAGAGACAGACAGACAGAGAAAGCTACACAATCCAACTCACGGTATCTCGCCATCTAAACTCTCGGATTGCTGCGTCTGGCATGAGTAAAGAGCAATGACTCTACGTCGGCGCGCAACTTCCTACAGGCATACCGCAGCACGGCAGAAGAAGAATACAACGCTAGGTGAGAGGATAAGCAAACTATACGGTGGACTGATTGAAAATCCGGTGGAATGAACGGGGTATGTATGGAATGACTCATGGTGTACAGTAGGGGCAACTCGGAACCAAAGAAACAAATTGACCATTTGAATTTTGTGGTACAATTGGAGTGGTAAAATCTTCCCCACATTGTGTGATAGACGATACTAAAACTCAATGAAATTGAATTTTTGAAATGCAAGTCGCAAATTGCCTTCGTGGCTGGAGCATTGTACAGAACTACGAAACAGTGTACACATTGCAGGACTGTAAGCAGACGTTTACAGAACAATGAATGTCGCCTGAATGGCCCATGTACAAATTTGACCATGAGAACTGTCCGCAGGAGCATCCTTTCTCTGACTCCAGTCTGTGTCTGTTGTGGTCGCTATGCACCGATGCGTGTGGTGTGCTGGCAACATTTGTGTGGTGTGTGTACATCCGTGACTAAACAAATGCCATGTTCTGTTCTCAGCCAGCTGCTTTGGACGCCGAGCTAAATGACACTACCATCCGGGAGCGGCATTGGTCGCTTCAATGCTGATCTGGAGCGGCCAAAACACGGAATCACAGTGCTCTCGTAAGGTAGCTACATGCCATGACCTCTCCAGAACAATGGTTGGTACACTGGTGTCCTCCTCTACCTCCGCACTGCAACGCATCCTGCTACCAATGGCCATGACTAAACACCCGGCCAGTGAGAGAGAAGTGACTTGTCGCTGATACAAAAAAAAAAACAATACTATAAACACAGCAGGCTGTTGGAATGCAAAACTCGCATACACAACCACACTGCATTCTCAATCAACCAACCTCTTGCGGAGCCAAGGGATACTGTAGGACTTCATTTTCGAGAAGGCGAGACCTACTCGCGTAGTAGCCGATGAGCTCCTTCAGCGAGTAGAATTGCCTTCCGCCAATGTAATACTGGCCAGCAAAGGTTGTGATTCGGAAATGACTGATTCCAGTTACACCAAGAAATGACAAGGAATATGTCCCGGGCTGTCGATCGCTCTCTCGCACAAGATATGAGCCGGGGTGACCATATCGTCTCAGCCTCTCCTCGGCTGTCTTTCTGTCTAGCCGACCATGGTACCACCTGAAACACGGACAGAAGATGATTCACTTCACCTTACCTGAATTCAATAGTACGCAAAGTACGGCCAAAAAACCAAAGTCACAAATACGCACTCTCGCTCTGGCGGGGCATTGTATTCCGCAGCTCCATCTTCCTCGTCCAGCTCAAATTCCTCATCCTCCTCATAGTGCTCCTCTGCATTCTTGGCCAAGGACCGTTCCAACGTTTCTAAATCATAGTAAATCTTGTTTCCGTCGGTGAAGAACTCGTCTTCACCGTGCGACGCCATGTTCCCAACTGATGCTTGACAGAACACTGGTTTTGCGAAGACAACACTCAAAAGTCAAACACTCTGTTGCATGACAATATTCTGTCCATAACCAGGCGGTTTTCAGCCGATACCGCCCGTTTTCTAAATCGCTTTCAAATGCAGTATTAAAGAGCCTTTGAAAGAAATTCTGGACCGGTTTTTCCTGTTATTTCGGCGCAACTCGTTCAAATCGAAGGATTGAAGCCGATGAAACCCCATCGTTCATGGCGCTGTAAACGGCGTTTGAAACGCACCATTTCAAGGAAGGGATTCCCCCTTTTGGTTGATTTGTGGGCAAAACAAGCAACAAGGCCAAAAACGTGTACTAACTTTACAACTTGCCTGCACAAGGAGGAATCTTGGAAACCGTTGGATACCACTTTTTACCAGTCGGGCTGCACAGGCCTCATTTGTTTTCCCTTCTCTCTGGCTCTGTACGTGCAGGCCTCATTTGTGCAAAATGACCCACCGCTGTGTTGCGCTAGGTGCCATATCGGGATTTCCAAAAGGCTTTGACGACTTGCACGAATTTCGGGAGGGATTTGTTGTTTCGTAGCTTTATATCGTCCTGCTACCTACTGCCGTACTGAGGTCGACTGTTTGACTTGGGCAGGGGGAGTTTGGAGACGGCTGTGTGGGACCGCTGACACAGTGACAGCTTGCAAACTGAGTTTTCTGAATCATTTCCCCAGATTGCCTTCCCATTTGCTTCTCCTTGTCGTGCCCTTTTGGGCCCAAAGCCAAAGGTGTTGTGGGGTCAGAAATAAGAAAGTAGGAAAGCTAAAGGCCACTGCAGGGTCGATTATCTTCTTCGCGTGCAGAGTCTGCGGGAAATGAAGCTGATTGAAAGCTAGCTTCCTCCAAGATGTCCTCGTCTCTAACTCGCTTGTTCAAGAAGAAGGAAGTAATACCCAACAGCAACAGGCATGGGTTTGACGTAGATGACAACAGAGGCCATGCTCAGCCGAACAGCTCAGCTCCCCGAGGTTCTGATGCCAGCATGAGAGGCCTTGGTCAAGGTGAGCCTGCTGCGATATTGATATCAACAGTTTGATTGACTTTATTGATTTGAGGAGGCTTTTGTAAATCTTCATTGAAATGCGTGGCGAGTTCCTAGCCCTGGCTGTGTGCGGTTGACAGATGTGGCTGTGACTTTCAAGGGTAGTCTGTCACTGCGTCCACTGTTCCGATTTCGATTTCGATTGTAGGTGGTCGAAGGTCTGCAGACAAAGAGCCGGCCCAAATCGGCCAAGAGCGCTGTGCTCGTACTGACCTGCAGACCCTCCGAGCAGTGTCATTCACTACGATTGTGTGTTTGCCATGTAGCAGTTGTGTTGAAGGGCGGCGGGGCACTCAATTGAGTTGCGGGCCGTGCTTCCTCAATCGATCCCCAACCAATAGGGAACAGAATTGCTGGCGGAGAACAACGATTGTAGCTCGTGTCCACGGCTGGTTGATGTACTTAGAACTCGTTCAGTTTCGCCCAAATCGTCCTGAACATGCTGCTGCTGCTGCTGCTGGTTATTCACTGACTACTTGACTGAATTGACCACGCACCAAATCACACGAACGGGGACCTTACACTTACTGTCGCAGCACAAGAAGAGAGTTCGCCTCTCTCAACTAAAGCAGTGTGTTTTCTTAGCCTTCGCCAAAGAGGGTGTCATTGTGTCTGGTTTTTAGTCCTCCCAAATGTTTCTCGCTAAACTGCATCAGTGTTTTTATCAAGTTGTCACTGCGCTCACCAGGAGCTAGCCCCCGACTTTATCAGCCGGATTGATAACATCCCTAGTTGGGCATCTCCGTGTCAAGTGACAGGTCTTAGACGTTTAGCCGCGCCTATCTAGACCCGCTTATCCCTGTGCCCTGTTGCTGTCAATGCACACACACACATACACATACACACACACACACACACACACACACACACACACACACACTGAGCGGTCATGAGTAGCATGCTGAGAAAGCTCTCTTTCAAGAACTCGTTTCGCAAGTCGCGCAGCGATGGCAAATCGGCCTCCGACAGCCGCCTGGCCTCGCCAATGCAACGGCCGCAGATTCGGACGCGACTGCGCCGCAAGTCTTCGTCGCCGTCGCCCTCTCCGCCGAGAACACCCGTGTCTTCATCCGATAATGGTATTGAATCTTGAAACCATATCTTATACTGTGGTCCCTCTATAATCCGCCACCATGCTAAGGAAATTCTGCTGGACTAGGGAGTGCGCTGGATTAAAGGGAAACTGAACGCCAAAAATAAGTATGGCTTATCCGAAGGGGAATTGGGCACTGATTCCGATGAGCTATGTCTCGAGCCGATCAGAGAAGAGGAACTGTGTCAAATTCCATAAATAACACCTCCCATATTTGGAAATTGGCCTTGATGACGTGCGTACTGCTTAGCTGTCACCATGCTGTGCATGTTCACCAGTGTAATTGAATGGAAGAAAACAATTACTTTGGTGTTTTGCAGCTCTGTTTCGTTCCCTGACGGTAACCAAATCTAGATGTAGGAATCTGTTGAGCAGGAGAGTGACACATGTCTTCCCAAAGGCTGTCCAGGCTGCAGTGGTGATGAGGAAGACACGATCATCACCCCGAGATCGATCGTAGCGAATTGGAAAACTCATGGTGAATTTGCTTCCACTCCAAGGCAATGTCGAGGTATGAAGGGTGCTTGTACTGCCTTCCAAAGTGAAGAGGAGATGAACATGGCTTTGCATAGCTGTTGTTCTATGCCAACTAACTTACCTACTCTTGCTGGTGCCGTAGTGGCATATTGCAAATTTCGTGGACGAACAACTCTAGTCACTAGTGGCTAGTGAGCAACACTAACAGGTGAGATTTTTCAATTCGACAAAAATTGTTTTTGTTTGAGAACTGACAGTGGCAGTCATTAGACTCAGTAGGTGTCTTTGCTGCTTCTTTCCCTTCATCGGTAGGGTTGTGCTTGAATAGTACAAGTGCTTGAAGTAAAATAAAATAAATAGAACATGTGGAACATAAATCTAATCAAGCATCAGTACATGTATTGCGAAGTTCAACTTCAAAGCACATGAAATCACAATGATCACGAAGTTTATGTAATCAGGAGTACACCCTGTGTTCAACGAACACATACACACATGCTGTATTGCGCACACACATGTACACATGTGCGTGCACCCCCACCCCATCCCACAGACACACGCATGCAGCGCGCACATCCATACACATGTGCGTGTACCCCCCCCCCCCACACACACACACACATTCCTACCCATACACATGTGCGCCCCCCCCCCCCCCCCCCACACACACGTGTGCACATACAGATACACAAACACACACGCACGAACACACACACACAAGATACGTGTAAGTGTACATGGTCTTCCTGGTGCAGATGCTGAGCCAGCACAATGGAAAATACCTCCATCAAGATGCTTGATCAAGTGTTGTGATAATGGCACTGTTTGTTCGTTTTACAAAGAAGTGTGGGAAAGATTACAATGCATTATAATTCATAATTGTTCTTTGCCTTGTACTGTGCAGACCAGAATGCTTCGCTATCAACTCCTGGCTTTCCATCGGCATGGTGTTCAGGTGCAGCGGCATCTGGTCCGGGGAGTTCAAGTTGCTGGATGGCTGCACTGACACAGGATGGGTTTGCGTTGGCAATGCGATACGGCAGTCATCCCACATCACGAGCTACATGTTTATGTAATTTATATTGTCGCTCGTCCAGCAACGTCAAGGCTCTGCATGTAAACACAGGAGAACACCATAATACTACTCAGGGGATAATAATTTTGGATATCAATTTCGTGACAATTATTAGATTCACACAATATTCACAACGTATGCAACACGATGCTGTCTATTGACACTACTTCAAATTGAAGTGCTCACTACTCCTCTCCCGTTTTTATCTCCCTCTACCTTATGAATACTCTGCATTACTGGTTTCATTTCTACCCTTTCCATTGCTGCCAGCTCCCAGTCTTTTTCAATGCACAGCACCACCTTGACAGTCATTTTTGTGATTTGATGTACACATACTTTGAAGTTCAAATTCGAATTACATGATCAGATTTTTGTTCCACATTTTCTATTTATTTTTACTTCAAGCACAACCCTACCGATGAAGGGAAAGAAGCAGCAGAGAGACACGTACTGAGTCTAATGACTGCCACTGTCAGTTCTCAAACAAAAACATTTTTTGTCGAATTGAAAAATCTCACCTGTTAGTGTTGCTCACTAGCCACTAGTGACTAGAGTTGTTCGTCCACGAAATTTGCAATATGCCACTACGGTACCAGCAAGAGTAGGTAAGTTGGCATAGAACAACAGCTATGCAAAGCCATGTTCATCTCCTCTTCACTTTGGAAGGCAGTACAAGCACCATTCATACCTCGACATTGCCTTGGAGTGGAAGCAAATTCACCATGAGTTTTCCAATTCGCTACGATCGATCTCGGGGTGATGATCGTGTCTTCTTCATCACTACTGCAGCCTGGACAGCCTTCGGGAAGACATGTGTCACTCTCCTGCTCAACAGATTCCTACATCTAGATTTGGTTACCGTCAGGGAACGAAACAGAGCTGCAAAACACCAAAGTAATTGTTTTCTTCCATTCAATTACACTGCTGAACATGCACAGCATGGTGACAGCTAAGCAGTACGCACGTCATCAAGGCCAATTTCCAAATATGGGAGGTGTTATTTATGGAATTTGACACAGTTCCTCTTCTCTGATCGGCTCGAGACATAGCTCATCGGAATCAGTGCCCAATTCTCCTTCGGATAAGCCATACTTATTTTTGGCGTTCAGTTTCCCTTTAACAAATCTGATTTTCTGCAGTAAGAATGTTCGTGAAGAGGACATTTTGGCTACTGAATTTTACGCTGGTTTATAGAGGGTGCTGTTTTTTGTAAAGTGCTGCATTAAAGAGGGACGGCTGTAAAATCGTGTACCTCCAATCCCGGTGTGCAGGTCAAACTCCACCTAGTACCTGGAATTGGGCTGAGTGTTGCATCTATTCAGGCAGCACTTTTCACAAGCAAGAACACCCTTCCCGGAATCGCCATTACTAGTAGCTGAGGTTCTCTGGCAGGACGAAGCTTGCCCGCCCCAGGCAAAACCTCGGCCATGTTCTGCAGTAAACCAGTTCAGTATTATAGTACCCTGGATAAAACATACTCTGGATTTGCTGTTCTATGTCAGCTGTTTAACCTCGCATACACAGTACTGTCAAGCGGCTAATTTAAAGCCCGTGATGTTTTTAGCGAAAGGAGTGTTTTCGCTAAAGTCTGGCCCCACCAATCGAAATTTTGCATGTACAGTTCAGTTGTCACTGAACTGTCCACAAACTGTCAAGAGTTCATGGACTCTTGACAGTTGTAGTAACCTTTTTTTACTCTGAAACTCGGGTCTCTAAAATATTTCCTCACGGATTTGTCCTAATTCAGAGTTTACCCGCTAAAATTAGCCGTTCTGCAGTACCTCCTAGTGAAGCAGCGGCGGCGAAGGTCCTACACGGCAAGTTTAAACATAACAACCACGAACTCACAAGCAAGGAAAGTTCCAAGTTCTTTAACCTTTTGTACAACCCTTGCAGGTTTGTTATGCTGGAGTCTTGCTGTATTTCATGTGCCACTGTGTACGACAGTACGGCGTAGTGTGACGTGATCACGTTATCATTGTGTTCTACACGTGTGCAGACTATACATGGAGGGATTTCACGCCGCATTCTTTTCTTTAGAAGTGCGACGCCTTTTCATTAGCCGCTACCACCTGTGCATTGGCAGCGTGCAGTCTGTTTCACAATCAATGCAGATTGGTTGTTCCCTTGTCCACCATGCTGCCTGGGCTAAATTTGTCAATCAAATGTGTGACGGGTCACAAGACCGCACTACCCCTTTGGAAAAAACGTGGATAAAATTTCCAAATCCCGAATTAAAAATTCAACGTGGGAAGGCGATTATTCTGTGGTATTCCCTACAGTACAGTGTATAGTAAATCTGCATTGCATTCTGCGAGCGTTTCACCGTCCTTGTGCAGGATTTGACAGCCTAGCTACGTGGTAGACTGGTGTTTACACGATCGTTCGCAAACTGAGCAGCCTTCGACGGACCTGCGCTAATTACTGAAATGTACTGGAATAGAACACAAAGCTGCAGTGCTTGTCTGCATGGTGATTTCAGTCTTATTTCGACATGGGAACAACCTGACCACGCTGGGACATGGGTGGTTTTAGAAGCGCTGCATCCGCATGCCCCAGGCTTGCATCCGGGGACGTGCCAAATGTGTGGGTAGAAAAAACAAACACTGCTACATACCAAGTCATGCTGTGAGACAGACACTTGAGAATTCCCCCTCCCCCAGAACTACGTGTGGACAAGACAAAATCATGTATGGCATAATAATTCACGAAATACATCAATGTTTGTGTTTGTGTTAGATACCTGAGGTTTGGTGTGTGTGTGTGTGTGTGTGTGCTTGTATCACGTACTGTGGTTTGACAAGCTGTAATCCCTCGACCATTACTGCATTAGTCCTGGTATGAGAGTACTTATCGAATAGTGTTTGCGTGTGTGTCTCTGTGTGTGTGTCTGTGTGTGTGTGTCTCTGTGTCTGTGTGTATGTGTACTATAGGCATCTCAGACGAGTACGCTGACCCGTGGGACATTCGCAACGGCGGCTCGGGAGGCGGAGGCGCAGCACCACCGCACCTGACCCACGGCAATCACGGCGGTGGCGTTACCCCTAGCGCCAACCAGTTTGCGCCGACGTCGTCCAAGCAGCCGCAGGAAGAGTGCTCCTACTCTGCGCCCTTCACCGGCAACTCCATACCGCAATCGCCCAAGATGACTGAGGTCAGTTTTTATTTCACACAGCTGATGCATTTCAGTCTGGCCATGACCGGACCAATTCTTTCACCACCAGTGTTTGTTTACTGCTGAGGAGGCCATGTGTTTACTCTCCGTATCATACACTAATTATGAAAGGCCCTGGTATGGCCGGACCAACCAAAAACTGATTCCGCTGGTCTTGCGATAGAATGTCCTTGTTGCAAACACAATGCGTAGCACCAAGAGTACATAACCCCCCAGAGTGTGCAACTCCACTATGGGTGCTGTCCCGACAGAATTTCAAGTTGACGTCTTTTTCACGATGCAATGCGTACTGTACACGGATTATCAGACGAATCCGGAACCTGTGGTTGACCGAAGCCGATCGATCCTGTACAAATTATTGGAAAGAAAAACGTGTGATGCGTTGACACCCGTACACATGCTGTAAATCACTGGTGCAAGAAGCATTGCGTCATAAATAATGACGTCAACTTGAAATTCTGTCGGGACAGCAGGGTATGTGGGAGTTGCACACTCTGGGGGGTTATGTACTCTTGGTGGCACGAACATCTTACCTTCTCAATGGCCAATGGGACATATGCATTAATTTCCTGCCATTATGTTTTGCGGGGCAAGTCCACTACAACCGTACACACTGTCATACCAACTCTGCATAAAAGATCATGAACTTTGTGAGGTCATACACATAAATGTACTATAACGGGTTGTACCTGCCAAGTACATGTATGGGGTAACTTGCCCAGCAAAAAGGTGACGGCCATCTTAGATGCATAGCTCCCATTCCACTCTTTGCTCAGGTACCTATGGCTTGTTTGTTTTGTCACTGACGGTCTCACTACATGTAGAGTATCACTGGGCTTGAGTCTATTACCCCTACGCTATTCGTAGTGATGGCATGTGCTCGTGCATTGGGGTTGAATTCTTGACCCTGGAAATTCCCAGTTGTGTCAGTATCGTATACGTGGTCCGCGATAAAGTTGTTTCCGTCGTTAGCATCAGTCACTTACCGCTCCATGTGCACATCACCACCATAGCGGGAGCAATTCCGTTGCGCTCCAACAGGGCCAGCACGTGCACAGCAGTAGATAATGAATATTGCAAGGTGAAATAAATGATGTTCTACAGGGCAACATGTGCGCAACTGCACACTAGCGCTAGCAAAGCGGCAGCTGTGGGGTCTGCGACGGCAGACCTTCACATCACGTGATAAACCCGTGATAAACAGTATTCACACCTTGTGCATGATAGATCATAGATGTGTGTACATGGCTGTGCGCAGCCCTGCTTGCGGGGGATAGTGCTCTCTGATGCGAGCGTATCTGTGTGTGTGTGTGTGTGTGTGTGTGTGTATGTGTGTGCGGCTGCATATGTGTTGGTGTATGCGTGTGTTTAGACTCAGTACAAGAAGACGATGAACGACGACTACCAGGACCCGTTTGACGCTCGCCTGCGCAAGGGCACCACCGCCTCTCTCACTGGCAGCACGGGCGGTGGTGGTGGCAGTGGCTTGCACCCTGTGACCAGCAACACGGACCAGCACCGCGGCCCGCCGTCGCACCATCACCATCACCACCACAGCTCGCGCGGCGGTGGCAGCAGCTCCAACAACATGTCGGTACGCGGAGTCGGACAGGGGACAGCATCGGCCTGCGAGTACGACACGCCCGTCGACTCGCGGACGCGTCGCGGCACCGGCACCATGACGACCGGCGGTGGTAACCACAGCAACAGTCACCTGGACAACTACAGCCTGCCCGCCGACACTCTGCGCGCTGGGGCTGGTGGTGGTGTGGCAGCGGCGCCGCCCAGCATGTCTGATCACGGCAAGAACAACGCGTCGTCAACATATTCCATGCCACGTGACACCATCCGCCAGCATCCCAGCGACATATCCGTGCAGGTCGGTGCTATGCCCATGGTGCAACAACAGCAGCAGCAGCAACAGCACCCGTCTCCGCACTGCGACTACAGCAACCCGGCCGACCACATTGGCGACATACACCGCAACGGGTCGCCGTCACGTGGCCGCTACATGGAGTACCGCGGGTCGGAAGCGTCCGCTCCCACGGTTACTCCTACAACAGTACCCACCGGTCACTCGGTGCGTGCGTTCAGCGATAGTTCCAGTCAGTCCAGCGTGACATCGGTTGCTTCTGCTGCGCATAGCCGACAACCCGACACGATGCGCGGGCCGCCCGACTTGCCTGACAATTACCCGCCGGTGAACAGCCAGAGAGAGTCGCTGCGATCCTTCCAGTAAGGCCGCCCTTCTGTGTGCTTGTGTGTGTGTGTGTGTGTGTGTGTGTGTGTGTGTGTGTGTGTGTGTGTGTGTGTGTGTGTGTGTGTGTGTGAAACACAACACGTACACACTCGCCTTGGCGTTGTGAGTTATGGACCAATAATTGAACGTACTATTACCGTAAAATCCCGCCAGAGCGCCCCGTCTCTCCCATCGGCCCCTCCCTGACTTCTGGTCAGGGACGTGATTGATTGTATCCTTGTCTGACTCTGTCGCAGTCTGTGATGCCCTACTGTACTGCAGACGCGTGCTTGACCCCGTTGGAAATGTACGCAACAGTGCCCACCCTCTTGACCAGGGATCGCACAAACCCTGCGTTTTGTCAGGTCTGTGCGACTCCTGGCTCTTGACATTTGGTCAATGTACGAGATGCACGAACAGTTTTCGTAGGGTGAGTACTTTTTCATGAAGCACTGAATGCGGCAAGTAGGACTCGCCCATCCGCCCCTCCCCACCTGAAGCGTCGAGGAGGTAGGGGCGCGCTGGCGGGATTTTACGGTATATCACTCCATTATCACTGCTGTCCAGAAAGAATTTCAAGTTTACGTCATTTTTTTGCGATATTTACGGACGGCCCTATAGATGAAAATGGAGTAACGTGAAATTCTTTCGGGACAGCAGTGATAATGGAGTGATATAATAGACACCCTTAGCAAAAAAACGTTATGTTGTAACGGTATTACCGTAAGGGGGGAAAATACCGTGATTTGGGTTCAACCTTTAGCAAGATGCACGCTATTTTTAGTACGCTGTTGCCACGAGAATAGCTTTTATTTCGCGCGGTACAACCATTTATGTCACCATATACGCGATACAAGGTGAAATGTGTACGGACTATGCAATCTTTCACCCAAAAACGTACCATTTTGTCACAACGATAAATCAGCCCCCATAACGTTTTTACGCTGCAGCTTCAACGCTATTTGGGTAATCAAGGTACAAGTACCGTAAAAAATAGTGTTACCGTTTTTTGCTAGGGGTGTCTATTATAGTGGAGTTGCACCCCCCCCCCCCCCCCCCCCGGGGGCATGTACTCTTGGTTGTACTCAAAGCAGGGTTTGCGTACAACCCTGTAGCTATGATGCACAGGGTACTAGGGTGCAGATAGTGTGTACGCACTATTGCGCACGGGTCCAGCCACAAGGCGTGAACTTCAGCCGGCGCAGACCCCAAAGATGGACTGGGGGGGGGGGGGGGGTTGCACACTCTTGCCCCTGGGTACTATGTACTCTTCATAGTACGGATGTACACTCGACCTAACCATAAATGTGTGTGTGACCAAGAGTACATAACCCCCCAGAGTGTGCAACGCGTGCAGTCCGCCGTCCGATAACTCGTGGGCTATGCTGAAAGATTTCGAAATCAAGAGCCCAAATCAGTGCATTTGATTGAATCACAGAGAAAATCCCCATTTTATCCTGTTCAAATAAGTTCAAGGAAACGCGTGTGATGCGTTCACACCTCACTCAAGCATCGTAAATCACTCGTGCGCGTGGAGCATTGCATCATAAGAATGACGTCAACTTGACCTGGCACGAGGGAAACATGGGTGGGCTGATCCACTCACCTCCCACCGCTTTAGGTGCTGCATCTGCACCTTAGATGTTTGCAGGGTGGTGGCGTTTCTATGGATACTGAAAACTCAGTCCAGCTGAGTTTCGAGGGAAGCGTGAAATTAATTTTTTTTCCACTTGTGCATTTCTCAAAGTGCGAACACTCCGCTGTAGCCATCCACCATATCCATACATCTTCACAACACTCTCACAACGGTCTCTGGACTACACCAATCACTAACAGAAAAAGAGATACTAGAGAGGTTCCGGGGTACGATTTTCCGTGCCAAAATCCGTGTGGGCGCTACGGATTTTTTCCAGGCGTGCTCCATACGATTTTTCGGCACGGAGAATCCGTGTGGACTGGCTTTCATACGAACCATGTTTCGTATGGAGATTTTGCGTCATCGGGTGCAGAAAGATTTTTCGCGTACAAATTTGGTGCGAGAAACATCGATTTTCCGCGGGAAGTTTTGATTTCGGTACAAATTTTCAAAATAAAAAGGCGTAGCGCGGGAATGTGACGTGATTGCGATCGTAACCTAGGCAATGACGGCAAACACATAAGTTCCGTACTGCGGAACATTTCACTGCTCGAAAACGACGTATAAAAAATCCGTAGCGCCTGTACGGATTTTGGCACAAAAAATCGTACTCCGGAACCTCCCTACTGTAAGTGTACAAATTTTCTGCCTCCCAGGGCTAAAACACATTCGACTGCAACAAATGTTTTCGCCCTGTACTGCCAAAACATGACCAGGCCGAAAATAGCCGAAAATAAATATGCGCCGAATATTTGTTGACTTACAGTAACCATTTGAATTTTCATGCAAAGCCGCCTATCTTCTCTCTCCCTCTCTCTCTCTCTTTCGCGTGTGCTTTTGTCTGATTTTGTCCTCGCTTTCCGTTCTCTTGTTGTATGTGTTCAGCTGGTTCCATGGTGGTATCACACGTGACCGTGCAGAGATGCTTCTGCGCGCCGTTCCCGACTGCAGCTTCCTGGTTCGCGTCAGCGAGAGCTCACCGAACGACTACTCGCTCTCTGTCAGGTATGGCGTGGCCTGCACGGTAGCTTCTTATGCGTCTTTTTCATTGTTTTTTTTTTGGGTGTTGAATGGGGTCAGGTACTCTTAGCCATGTACGTGTGCTTCAGTAGCAGATGCTAGAAACTGCTCGCTCACTCTCTTTCTTTCTCTGTCTCTCTCTCTCTCTCGCAAGCCAATAATAGTAAACTGGAAATTGTAATTCCTTTCTCCAGACGTCGACGAAAAGCTTTGAAGTAATGAATACTGTAGTACTCGCCGGCTAAAGTTCTGCCTGTACAGTGATTGGAAGTCATCTCGTAATGGCCTAAACGCTCCTCCAATCTCGTGTTACCCAGTGCAAGTAGAGTGTAGGATAAACACACTGAAACTGCTCGCGTGTACCGATGTTGTCTGATTCTCTGCAGTAGTACATGTATGCGTATGTCCACGCGCACACGTGTACAAACCAAACACGCCGACGTTTGTCACAGATGCAAAGAAATTGAAGCGATTCAACTTTGATCCGTAACTCCATGGGATTTCGAAAACTACCGATTTCTTTTTTGAAAACCCCAAACGGCCTACGCTGGACGACAGCCACCAGTTTCTTGCCAGCCAACAGTTTGTTGTTTTGCTTGTACAGGTGTACAGTGTGCCCTGGTTACTATGACAACATAGGTTACAAGACAAGCCCTCATTAGTAGACAACGATCCAGACTCCCCCTGGCGCCTGAAACACGCACATCCAAGTCCGGGTAGTAGATATACATTCGTTATAAGACAACAACAAAAGTCAAACCCCGCGGCTGTCTACTAACGATGGTAGACCTGTACATTGTAGTCGGTGGTCATGTGACGTGTGGCTGGTCTCTTAGACTCTCTGTCTGCCTGTCTCTCTCTCTCTCTCTCTCTCTCTCTCTCTCTCTCTCTCTCTCTCTCTCTCTCTCTCTCTCTGCCTTTGCACTGCTCTGCTGACAGGAATTCCGGCCACCCGCTGCACCTGAAGATAATCCGCCGATCGGACGGTACGTTTGTGCTGGGCCAGAATAGCAAGCCCTTCCAGAGTATCATTGACATGATCCAGTACTACGAGCGGCACAAGCTGCTCATCAAGGGCGCCGAGCACATCTTCCTCGAGTACGTCATACCGCGACACTAGCGCGTGAGTGCGTGTAGATGTGCCGTGCCAAGTGCACGCGCGCGGTATCGAGGCGGCGATGTTCGCTCGCGTGCTACCGTGTGCGCAGTTGTGACTTGGGCGGTGGAGGCGGCAGCTCGGCTGTGGGAGCCGGCATGTACTGAACTCACTTCCCCATTGTGCTTTGCACTTCTGGCAATGAGTACTGCTTGCCGAATTGAGGTGACGTTTGTTACATGGACAGAGGGTTCTTGGCGTCAAACACACGCCCGTTCTTTATATGAAACTTGAAAATTTATGATCCGTACTATTTTTTTTGGAAGCCCCAACCCTTTTTTCTGTTGGTCGTTTTTTCATCTGTCTGGGCCTCAGCGCTAACTTACCATGACGTTGTGACTAAAACTATAATCTCCCCTGTTAACACATTTAATACAGACCATGCAGAAGTAAATTATTGATAACTGTCCCTCGTCCCTGAACGCCGCTTTGCACGCGCACTCTATACTTTCTTTTCCTGTTGAGTGCTTGGCGTCGGTTTTTTTTTCCAGCGACGTCAAAGTGTACACCAAATGTAGACGCATCTTACTCAACGTCTCTTGCTCATTTGCCTTCCATCCCCGCACTAGCAGAACGTCTCTTGCTCATTTGCCTTCCATCCCCGCACTAGCAGTCGCTGTGCTAGTAATCTAGAACCCCTCTCGACAGTGGTTTCACGTCCGTCGTCTGCGTGGCCCGTTTTCTTTCTCCACTTCTCTTAGCCTTGCCGCCGGCCTGTGTATAGGTATGTGAGGTTGTGGACGTGTGTGTGTGTGTGCGTGTATGTGTGCGTGTGTGTGTGGTGTGTGCGTGGCTTTGAGTTCTGCATCTACTTGATCTGTGCGGGTACTATCGCTTTACCCTCCGAGCTCCGTGACGTGCCGAAATTCCTGTTGCTTTCTATTGATCATATCTTGTGGGTTTTGATATAGTTCTGCCCGCTCTATATATATATATATTGTATATTTTAGTGTTGCCACGCGTCAATACTGCCTCCATTACTCCGTGATCAGCTCTTCCCCTGCGGGACTTTGTCCAGTCGCAATCCCAATTATGATCTCTTGGAATATTTTCTAAAAAACTTTTTTACTTAGACCGCATTTTTGCTCAACTTCTCCTCTTTGGCTTCTTTTTACACGCACTCGTGCCGCTCTTAACTTCTAGTACATATTGGCGTATTGAACATTGCACAGTTTTCATTGTACACTATAATTGTATTACCTTTTCTTGTAGTGTGAGTTTCATCGTCAACGGCTAGCTGTGCCGTCTGTACGTCCCCGTCTGTCGTATGCGTGAGCTTGATGGTTATCTTTCCAAGAGGTCTGGTCCTCTCCATGGTGTGTATGTGCCGTTCGTGTTGCGCATCGATTGGCAAAATGTGTGTGTGTGCTGTGTGTGTGTGACTGTGCATGTACGTGATTGTATGAGTATTATCAAGAGCAGTTGCACACTCTTGTATTGGGGGTGATGTACTCTTGGTATTATGCAATGGATGGCACTGGCATGCAGAGTGGCTCATGCAACATAGACGTACAGTCTGTCCCCCGTGAATTCCGCGAATTGCAGAATTTCTGTAGAATCAATAGTGCCCGCAGAATTATGAAAATCCCGCGGAATATTGCAGAAAAGAGAGAAAACTGCTTTTTCTGGAGACTTTCGATGTATTTTCACAGCCAAACCAATCTGTTGTGACTTTCAAACAGCAGTATGTTATTCTGGAGCCTTCAATATTTTTTGGACCAGGATTTCGCATAAGTTTGGTTCAGGATTTATAGGGACAACAAACTCCGGTGGGGTTACGGAAATTTCATCTGTTTTACGCTCATTATCCTTGCAGAATATAGGATTTGCAGAATTAGCGCAGAATTTACCGTTTTCAGCCGCAGAATTCTGCACGGAATTTCTGATATTCTGCCGTGGAATTCACGGGGGACAGCGTACTCGAACACACATACTGTATGTATGCACAACATAAATATGCTGTAAATCAGTTACCAGATATTTTCTTCCGGATGGTGAGGGATCCGGATAAACGAGGTCTGACTGTAGGACTATGGTAAATTAAAACATTGATTACCGATTTGCATGCTTTGCTTGATAGGGTTTGGCTGTGCTCTTAGAAACAGTCCGTACTGGATCATACCAAGAGTACACAACTCCCAGGTCATGTACTCTTGATCATACTTACTAGTATGTATTTCAAAGACAGTCTCCAGAAAACCAACACCGCCGCTCTTATCTTCAGCGAACGGCGGCGTTGGTTTTCTAAATTAGCCTGGTGGCGTTCTTAGCATCAGGCTGGACGTTCTTGGGCTCCACATTCTTTAGCGGGACTCTACTGTATGGAGACCCTGCCTAATTTCAATCAAATAATAATTGTCATCAAGACAACGGTATGAAATTCAACATTGCTGCCGGGACATCTCAAAATGCAACCTACAATAATTATTATTATTGTACAAGTGAATACGCCGTTCACTTGAATTTCTGCTTGGGTAGGAATGCATGTGGGATTTGGCACATCCTTGATGTATTCAGGACCTACAAGCGAACCAACTCAACTAGCATAACCCATAAGCTCTTGGAAGTAAGTTGGCACAAGTCTAAACCCACGCGCAAACAGTACGCAATCTCGCCATAATCTGGACTTGCATCAAGTAAGGGCAGGTGGGGTTAGACAATGCAAATAGTGCAGCCACCACCTACCCACACACTAGCTACAAGAGGAGCAGGACCTTCACATAATTTATCGTATTTACAGGACTAATACGGAAGAACAGGTTGATGAAACTGCTAACACCGTCATGGTCGAACCAGCATGACTGAAGTTATAAACGAATGCAGAAAGGAAGCGAATGAAAAATTTCATATCTTGCAGCAGGAGGAGAAAAGCCAGGACGCGTCATAAATACACACAGCATTCAAACAATGGCATTACATTAGTATGTATACACCTAGAGAGCGATAGGCCGAGACCACGCATGAGTGAAAATTTGAAAAAAAGACGACAAGGACTCGGGAACACACACGCGCGCACCACGGATAAATGCCGTGAAATTAGGCAGTGAAGGATGCCATGAAGTCGGAGACGACCTTCTTCAGCTGCTTGTCGAGGTCGTCAGTGAGCTGACCCTGCTCGCGGATGTTGTTGAGCAATTCCTGGTGAGTTGAGCGGATGTGCTTCATGTAAGCCTCCTCGAAAGCAGTGACCTTCGTAGCACAAGTGCAACACGACACAGAAAGAGTTATATCACATCACACAGCGAAGAGGATATACAAGAGTAGAGCCTAGGCCAGTGCAGATTTTAATGCAAATTCGGGCATAGTGAGCAGGATCTTGAATTCACACCAAAAATGCGCGAGAAGGTACTAAAAATGAACATTCGGATAGTGTGACTGTCTGCAGGCACAGATAGAACACAAGCACCTAAAGGATCAGTGAGGTAAAGTTTCGATCCTAGCCGAGGCATCAGGTGAAACACGGAAATCACATCATCTCCAACAAGATACTCAAGAGTTTCAAGGAAAAGCGTCTAATCCATAGAAACCTCTCATCACACTCCCATAGCCCCTGTCGGCCAACACTCAGCTGGAGAATAAAGCAGACCAGGTGTAGACTTGACAGGCAACAAACATACCTTGCTTGGGTCCAACTTGTCGAGGTATCCACGGACACCGGCGTAGATGACTGCGACTTGCTCCTCAATAGCCATGGGCACTGCAAACAGCATAGCACAAACAAAAGCGGCTCTCAGTACTGAAAACGTCTAATCCTTTGCGACCTCGTCTATGTGTATACAATGGCACTACAAAAAATACAACTACGGTGCATGTTTACCGGGGGGGGGGGGGTTATCCCGTAGAAGTTGTCAACGCAGCAAAACTGAAGTTCGATGGTCATTGTTCCATGATGTCCTTCATACTGAAGTCAATTTGCTAGCACTCTCAGACGCACATCCACCGGTGCTTGAAAATCGCTGACTGAGAGTGGCATAAGTTTGACGGCTGACTGCACACTTGGAATGAGGGGTCCACATGGCGAAACACCCTGTTCAAGAAGCGGCCTGTGTAGTATAGCCAGTAGAAACAACTATAGTGAAGGACGGGCACATGTTGAAAAGGATCAGTGAGGTAAGGTTTCGATCCTAGCCAAGGCATCAGGTGAAACACGGAAATCACATCATCTCCAGAACTGACAAGAGACAGATGCCTATGTAAGTACAATAAAACGTGTCAAGGCGACCCCTGTCCCAGAAGACACTGCAACCAGGACAAAGGGATGCTATTTCCAGCCAAATGACCCCGGATAAGGAGACCGCGTTTTGAAGGTCCCTTGACTTGAGCGGGCGTCTTAGACAGGTTTTACTATACGCAGCTAAATGACAGACAGCATGCAACTCACCATACTGTCCCTGCTTGAGGAGCTCGGTGAGACGGACACCACGGTTGAGCAGCTGCTGTGTGGCGGCATCGAGATCGGAACCGAACTGGGCGAAAGCGGCGACCTCACGGTACTGGGCCAACTCAAGCTTCATGGAACCGGCAACCTGCACAGATGAAGAACGTCATGACACACATGATAGTTGCAAACTTTATTGTACTTGTAGCATAAGATGCAGCATACCTGTAGAAGGAAAGCAACTCAAAAGAATTACCCCACACCGAGAAACGGGCACAGATGTCACATGGGATCAGTGAGGTAAAGTTTCGATCCTAGCCGAAGCATCAGGTGAAACACGGAAATCACATCATATCCAAGCACGCAGGACTATCCGATCAAGTTCACAATTACAGCGGCGGGCACGTGTGATAGGAAAGTGCTATCTAGCAACAGCAAAGCATAGCTGTAGGATTGCATACCTGCTTCATTCCCTTGATCTGGGCAGCAGATCCTACACGGGACACGGAGAGACCGACGTTGATGGCAGGTCGGATACCCTTGTAGAACAACTCAGTCTCCAAGAAGATCTGACCGTCAGTGATGGAGATGACGTTGGTTGGGATGTACTAAAGCAACACAGGAGAGAAGAAACACACCAGGAACAGGGATTGCAACTAGGGTGTAAACACTGCTGGATATCCCACGAGTGTGAAATCCCTATAAGATCACCACATAACACATCATTTCCGGCACATAGAACAGACGCCTGATTTGTTTCGTCTGTATCAAAAGTCACTTCACTTGAGTATGCACCATATTCGAAGGGAGCTAATGGTCAACTACTTCAAAACTACAACTGAAATCCAGACTTCCCAAGCCGTCACTACAGAATATATCAGCAGGTTCGTGTTGAAGTGTATCAGCGGGATGGTGAGCAGACAGCTACACGTACGTCCTGGCTTAGCGGAAACACGGACAAATTCCGCCAATGCTGTATGCGCTCCGCCGAAAACAGGTCAATATGCAAGGGGTATCTACCATTGGTAGTGTATGTTGTAGTGTATGTTATCATGCACATACCGTAAAGTCTTGTATAAAAGCCGCACTTGAATAGAAGCCGCAATTTTGGGCCCATCAAATCACACATAAGCCTGGTTTTAGTGTTGACATACATAGAAATACCTGTCTTGTATAGAAGCCTGCGAAATTTCACCAAGAAAGTCATGGAAGCCGCCCCTTGCCGCGGCTTTTATACAAGACTTTACGGTATACAAAATAAGTCGTAAGTACTCGTGGAAATAAACAACTTTTCAGTTCGTTGCGATTCACGAGGTGCAGATTTCCGTCCAATTGGGTTGAGAACGACGTCAAGGACTGACATGAACGTAACTACATGGATCCCAATGTAGGCATTGTGTGCGCATGTGTGTGTGGGCCAACATGGCCAGTATTCCTTGCAAGGCAAAAAGGCAAGATAAGAGCACTTACAGCGGACACATCACCAGCCTGGGTCTCGATGACGGGCAGAGCGGTGAGGGAACCACCGCCGTTGGCCTCGCTCATCTTGGCGGCACGCTCAAGGAGACGCGAGTGAAGGTAGAACACATCACCGGGGTAGGCCTCACGACCCGGGGGACGACGCAGCAGCAGAGACATCTGACGGTAGGCAACAGCCTGCAAGAAGTTCACAAACACGCACACAGCATTGATAAGCTGGAGAAAAAACACTGCAACTGGCGAACGGATTACTGTTTAAACGTGTAAACACGAGCCCATTCAATCCATTCAAACAACACACGGGCGCTGAGAAACGGGTAGATGTCACATGGGGTCAGTGAGGTAAGGTTTCGATCCTAGCCGAAGCATCAGGTGAAACACGGAAATCACATCATGTCCAAGCACGGAGGACTGTCCAATCAAGTTGCACAAGGACGGGACACAACCTAAACAGGAGAAAGCCAGCTCTGGGTTTAAAAGCATGGCATAACATCGGTCCAGGGACACCAAGGGGTGTCGTGCCAGCGAGCATACCTGCTTGGACAGATCGTCGTAGATGATAAGAGCGTGCTTGCCGTTGTCACGGAAGAACTCTCCCATGGCACAGCCGGAGTAGGGGGCCAAGAACTGCAGGGGAGCAGCATCGGAAGCTGTGGCGCTCACAATGACGGAGTACTTGAGTGCGTCTGCAAGAACAAACAACGAACACAGAGTTAGAACTAGACCTGAAGCTAAATGTGCCGTACAAACAAGACCATCATAAATTTTCAGTAAAAGCGGGCCGTGTGCTGTATTGCCAGCAGGAACAACTATCGTAAAGGACGGGTACAAAGGATCAGTGAGGTAAGGTTTCGATCCTAGCCAAGGCATCAGGTGAAACACGGAAATCACATCATCTCCAGAACTGACAACAGGCCGATGTCAATGTAAGTGTGCAGCTAAATGACTAACGATAATACTAGCCAAGAAAGCAGGGGAGATGGGGAAAGATAGCTAAGAGGATCGGGAGGGATGGAACAAAAGGGGGGAAAGAGACCAGACGTAGAAAGAGAGCCAGGTAGAGGTGAGAGATATGAGAACAGTTGGAGGAACTTACCAGAGTCTCGGAGACGCTTGACAAGCTGGGCAACGGTACTTCTCTTCTGGCCGACGGCGACGTAGATGCAGTAGAGCTTCTTCTTCTCGTCGGTGGCTTCGTTGAAGCGCTTCTGGTTGAGGATGGTGTCGACGGCAACGGCGGTCTTACTGTAATGACAGGAAACAGAGCACAGGTACAAGCAAGTGAGTTTGCAGTCGCATACAGTGAGTAACTGCACATGATGGGGATCATCTACAGCATGGAAGAGGTACCATTTTTCTGTGCATTTTGTGCGCAATCATAGCCAACTCGCTTCAAAATTGGGACACATATTTCTTTCATAAGGCGAGACCAAAAAAAATAGAGCGGCCTGTGTAGCATAGCCAGTAGAAACAACTATAGTGAAGGACGGGTATATGTTGAAAGGGATCAGTGAGGTAAGGTTTCGATCCTAGCCAAGGCATCAGGTGAAACACGGAAATCACATCATCTCCAGAACTGACAACAATACAATGGTCAAGCAGCCCCCCCCCCCCCCACATATGTGTTATGTAGCTCCATGGCCGGGGCGGCCATAAAGGTTTCCTTGTCGGTAAAATTACAGACTGCGAGTAGATGATCACATGCAATATAACACTTAGAAAAAGCAGGGGATGCTCAGCTACAACTAAGAATGAGCAAGAACAGACACACGTGCATGCTATGATCTACCAAGCCGCCGCACAACACTCAATCAGTGTACAAAAAGGAGATGCGCAGCACACACAGCCACAGAGTAAAACTATCCAGCAGCAAGCAGGAACGTACCCAGTCTGACGATCACCAATGATCAACTCACGCTGACCACGGCCGATGGGCACCAGGCTGTCGACGGCCTTGATACCGCTCTGCATGGGCTCCTTGACGGAGGTACGGGGGATGATACCGGGGGCCTTGACACCAACACGGCTACGCTTGGCGCTCTTGATGGGGCCCTGCATGTGCAACAGCCACACCAGACAAAACAAGGAGAGGGGAGAATGCATGTGAGTGGAGATAGCAGTAAGGGACATCAAGCACATAAAGCCCAGCAGCTATTATCTCCCACTGTATTGTGCTGATCGCATTGTGCCAAAGGCTCAAGCTGTCAAGGACATATTCTTGTAGGATTCACAAGGGCGTTGGAAGGTATTCTACATTGGTGCGGCTATGAAAAAGTATGTGTTTTGGTGTGGGAGGGGGATTGGGCCCAAAAAAGCCCATATTTTATTGCTTCAAAAATCAAAAAATAACATTACCGACGGGGCTTTGGCCACACTGGTTCCAACGGCCCTGGCTCAACACAATCATCCACACACAAAGTGGGGGACATGACTGACCTGACCATCGATGGGGTTTCCCAAAGCATCAACGACACGTCCGAGAAGCTCCTCGCCGACGGGGACATCGACAATGGCACCGGTACGGCGAACAATGTCACCCTCCTTGATGGCCTTGTCGTTACCGAACACGACAACACCAACGTTGTCGGGCTCCAAGTTGAGTGCCATGCCCTACGTGTATAGACAAGTAGCAAACATGTACTGTAAATCAACATATATTCGGCGCAATTTATTTTCGGCTCGGGCATATTTGGCCAAAAATGAGTTGGGGCCAAAAAATTTCTTTTGCAACGTCCAGTATGATAGTGTATACAGGCTGCAGCAGAACAGGCCAAAAGTTTACTGTAATGTGGCCGATAGCTCAGCTTTTAGCCCCGGGATGCCGAAATTCAGTAGTAGATGTACAGTATGTAGAGGACGGGTTAGCAATGAAACTAGGCTTGTGTTTTTTGGCTCTGCCCTCGTGGCATCAAGCACTTTTTGCAAGGGTCGTCCTTAACCCTTTAAGAGCCACAGGAAAATTTCAAAATTCTGCATTTTTTCGTGTTCCTTGGACCATAGCTTCAGTTCTACTCACTCAATCCTCACAATCTAGGGCTTCCTGGAAAGGTCTCCGCGAGAGGAAGAGAATGAGGTTGATCATGATAGCCAGCACACCGTCTATCCAGCGCTAGATCGCAGCGACAGTACGAAAAATGCCCCAAATGCGTCCAATTGCGTCCCGCTCCAGATATTTCATTTTACTCGATCGTGGAGTTCCAATTTTTTCGCTGTGTACTCTTGACAATATCAACAGTGAAACCCGTGCAAATTCGAGTAAACCAGCGTGACGAAAAGTCTCAAAATTCTCAATACTAAAGTCGCACTGCGCGCTTTTGAAATTGCCGCGATCGCAGCTCAACTTACGAGTGATTTATCTCAGGAACCGTTGCTCGCAGCGCTTCGCGGATTGTTTCTCCCGACAGGTGAGAGTTTTCTCTTCGCCCTGGATATTTCGATCACTGAATTTGAGCAAGATTGGACTGAGTTACGATCTTTTGAAGTTTTGCATTTGAATGCGTCGTTTACGACGCATTCAAGTATGGGGCGGCTCTTAAAGGGTTAAATATCGAACTTTTTTCTCCGAACGAATTATTTTAGTTTAGACGCAACCCCTCCCTCCCTCCCCTCAGAACGTAACAATTGTTGACATACATGCATATACAACAAAAAGTCGCAAGTGTGTCACTGCTCCTATGGGCATGTACATGTATCGAACTTTTCTGAAACGAAATTGTTCAACCCGCTCCCACCCCATAACGAAATTATTTCGTTTCGTGAAAAAAGCTAGATACTAGTAATTATGGACGACCCCTTAGCAACATAGCTTGTGCATATAGAGCACATAATTATTGATCTGGATGACTACTTCGTTGTGCTGCACGGTTACACAACGCAATAGCCCAGCCCCATAAAGCACCCTGCGGTGGACTTTTACGCTAAGGTTCTATACCAATCTCTACCATGCACTCCGCGTGCGTACTTGTTCACGTATTGTGCATGCTCCAAGGAAGATATACACCACTATGACCCTGGATGCACGGATATGAAACCTTGTGAATGATCCTACTTTTACACACCGCAGAAGCAAGAAGATGTGGGCCACCGACCTCATAACAGAATGCTCGGAAAGTAAGAGTTGCCATACGTTGTACCTAGCAACCAATGCAACGGTTTACGAGCATGTGCCCTAACACTCTCTAGCCAGGCATGTGTTATTTGGAAGTGAAGCTGATAATGCTTTGTTGCAAGGTCATGGATACAGAAAATTCCGCTAATTTGATACATAAACAATTTTATAATAGAGGCATTATTATCACCACGAGTGACTGGGTAAATCAAAATAACGTGATCCTACCAGTATGTTCTAATGAGACATGGCACTGGTCAGAACAAACTCAAACAGACGAAGTTACCTTCAGTCCGGAGTCGAACTCCACCATCTCTTCGGCCTGGATGTTCTGGAGGCCATAGACACGGGCAATACCGTCACCAATGCTCAGCACACGGCCGGTCTCAGCCAAATCAGCCTTTGTGCTTTGGCCAAGGATGCGCTGTTCCAACAGCTTGGAGACCTCGGATGCGCCTGCATTATAGGCACACCATGCGCACCGCCAAGCGAACACCACTTACGATACTTTCATGGCTTACTAGGTGGATTCCCGTCAAGAGGTATTGAATGTTCGGGGTGGATGGTCATGGTCCCCAAAATTCGTGGATATGCACCAAATTTTCAAAAAAAAATATCGGGGAAAGGTTTCCCAGAAGGTAGACGAACTTCATTTCACTGCGTGGGAAGTGATGATGTTCTGTGCATCACTTACCAATAGAAGCACGAGTAGAGCTTCCAGTAGAGAAGCATCGTGCGGCCGTTGCAGCGCGAGGAGTTGTGCGCAAAAGCTGAGACAGGTAAACGCACAGAGACACCGCCTTACTCTCAAACATGCCATTCCAAGGCGAATGTAGAGACGAATCCTCTCAGCTTCCACGGATACTTCTAAACTACTACAAGACGCTCTCTAACACCGATATACTTACCGCACGGCTCTGGCGAACCAGAGTTCGGCTCGAAATTCCCCTCGCCAACGACATGATCGCAGCTTTCTCGTCTTGCTCAAAAGCAACAGCCAAGAAATCTATGCATCGACTCGACACAGTCCGTGTGTCCGTGTTGCGCCTGCGCATCGGCCCACGGCATGGCGCGTAGTAACCAAGGGATACCAGCGCCACGCGCGAGCACGCGTGATCTCGTGTCGCTTTTGACAGCAAAGAAATTAGTTCGTGAAGAAGATGAAGAACGGGACGTCGTGTTACTTCTCTGTGACTGCTATGCAGGATCTCTTGTTTATGGAGGACTAATGGTTTTCTTGAATTTCTTCTGAACGTTGTCTGTAGACGATCCTTACGTTTGAAAGAATTTTCTTATGCAAAAGTGTAGTCGATAAATCGACAAGTAGAAACAAAATAACTGTCAGCATTCAGTAATCCCTTGGGTCTTTGCTGCTGCTGACAACGACGACAACTATACAACGTGAGCCTGTTATCAGTAAAACACTGGATATTGTCGCAGTACATGCTCTGTACGGGCCAGTAGTGGTCGTGCACGGAGAGTGCGTGCTGTACTGTTAGAGTTTCCAGTGCTGTGCTCTATACTGTCAAGAAAAGCTGATGGGGTTCACTTTTCAAAATGGCTACCCTGCCTGAACTGGATAGTACGCTGTCCATGATCGCCACTGTTTTCCCTTCATGGGAGAATTTTCACGGACATGGGATGTGGATCAACGGCCAGTACATGTATCGTGTGGATGTTTGTTTGGGCAAACAGTTGAACACATAAATACACATTGCATTCATTTCCCCACAGCTAAGAGCAATGAGACACAGTCACGTACGCGTATTGCTAGTACTTTCACCCTTTACAGGTAGTGTCTGTACCGTCTAATGCCAGTAATGGTGAGCACATAGGTCGCATGGAACTTGGAAGACGTGTGCAGATCCATATGTTGCACTGCGTTCAACTAGCAGTGTGTTGTGCTAGCCCCCCCCCCCCCCCCACACACACAACAGTAGATCTACGCCAGTGATACACGTCTAACTAGTACTAGTACTAGTCACCCAGCACCTACTACAGTAGATTTTAACCTCGCACTCAAACTAGTCAAGACATCCGTTTTCGTTGATTTAAATGGTGGCAAACACACACCTGGCAATATGGCAGTAAATGCACGCTCTCTAGGCTGTAAAGTTATTCTGGCACAGAGCTCTCCTCACCACCACCACTGTCATGTTTTTCCAAGGTTTTATTTCTCTGTTGTGAGTCAGAAGTTCCCCACTGCACTTCAGTTAGGGTAGGACACCGGCCAGCACCAGGGATTTGTCCATACATATATAGGTAAATGCACGCTCTCTAGGCTGCAAAGTTATTCTGGCACAGAGCTCTCCTCACCACCACCACTGTCATGTTTTTCCAAGGTTTTATTTCTCTGTTGTGAGTCAGAAGTTCCCCACTGCACTTCAGTTAGGGTAGGACACCGGCCAGCACCAGGGATTTGTCCATACCCGGTACCCAGCTCAGGTGTGTAGACCCTAGCAAGGCTCTCCCACAGATGCCAGTACAAAGGCCATGGCCAAGTGTCCCACTGAGGTGCGGTCGCTTGCCCGGACCGTTGGGACGCGGACACCTACGAAGAGCATGCAGCCTGTGACGTTTATTTTTTTACTTTCATAAAAAAATAAACGTCACAGGCTGCATGCTCTTCGTATGTAGCTTTACCGTAATTACGGCTTTAGCCTTTCGCCTTCAGGGTTAGCATGCTGTACAGCTCTGCAATGCAAGCCTCCAAACCAGGAATTCAAATAAACACTAAAAAAAGAAAGAAAGAAAAAAGAAAAAAAGGGAGTCGTACAGAAGAGGGGGGGGGGGGGGGGGGAGGAGGATTATTTGGCATGGGTCGATTACCCTTCCTCTAGAAAGAGCGTTTTACCGTTTCCTCGCAGGAGTGCATCTGCGCCAGGGGGTCGTCAAGCACGGTGTCATGAGTCCATAAAAAGCTGTTTACGGACTCTTGCCGGTAATTATTTCACGACTCCCTGATCTGCACCATACCTGTGCCGTCTGTAGGAGATCGCAGAATCGTCTCCTACCACCATAGAATGTACGGGCACCATAGAATTCTCCGCAGAAACATTGTTTTTCTCCATAGATTCCAGGCCAGGGTGGACGGTCTGGACAAAAAACATGCTGTGCGGAACATTCGCCGTCACTACAGATCTCAAAAGAAATTTGAAGAGAAATGCACGTTCAAAGTAGCATCAAACAAGCTTGCAGCTATGAAAAGGTTGCGGGTAAAACGGTAGTGTGGAGCAAATCTGTAACAGCATTGTTGAAAATTCTTCGCTGGGTTAAAACAGAGTCAGTACAAAAAAGAGGTGGATTGATTGGAGATTTGACTCACTAGGTTCCTAGGGGGAGTTAGACTCACAAGGCTCCTAGGGGGAGGGAGGGACCAGGGAGAAAACTAGAATTCTGATATATTAGTGTACAAAAAATGCGCCCTAAAACAAGCGCAGCAGGGAGAGAGCCAGACAGACAGACAGACACAGACAGAGAGAGAGAGAGAGAGAGAGAGAGAGAGAGAGAGAGAGAGAGAGAGAGAGAGAGAGAGAGAGAGAAAGAGAGGGAGAGAAAGATGGAGAGAGAGAGAGAGAGAGAGAGAGAGAGAGAGAGAGAGAGAGAGAGAGAGAGAGAGAGAGAGAGGGAGAGAGAGAGAGGGAGAGAAAGAAAGAGAGAGAGAGAAAGAGAGAGAGAGAGAGAGAGAGAGAGAGAGAGAGAGAGAGAGAGAGAAAGAAAGAGAGAGAGAGAGAGACTTCGGTCGAAAAGATCACAGAGAAATCAGTACGGCCTCTACGAGAATGTGGGCTCAAAAAACAGCACAGCAATGCTTCCATTGACCCATGTGAAAACGTACCTACAGGAACTGCGACAAGCAAACAGTTCTTATCAGCCGAACAAAGCATTAGTACGGACTTAGAATAGCTAAGGAATCGTTTCAATCATAGAGATAAAGCAGTTGCCTTGAGAAAATGCTCTGGTTGGTGTGAACTTCATAAATTAGCAAAAAAGAAAAGAAAGAAACTCATGCCAGGCACAAAGATCAACGCAGTTCACCACTGCCATTGCAATGCCCGTTCTTCTTTGCATTAACTTACTCAAGCCGTCCGATGAGATACGTCATTGGACGGTGCGTTTGGAAGCGTGCGAGGATGCACGTGTTCACTGGCAGCTGCGCTAGCGGAGCTTGACCGAGACATCCCCCGCAAACACTTGGACCATGCGCTTCAAGACGCGGCAGCGGCATGTGGTGCACTTGAGATCTAGCTACTTGCACGAGGGACAACACCACAGCATTGACTGGCGCATTCACTGCAGATACGCGGCAGCGTATTATTCACTACCGCGGGCGGATCTACTTTGCCACCGGGCTAACCTCAAACAGGTTGATCATGTCGCGCATGGCTTGGCGGATATTCTTGGCAAACCGCTCCGAGCTGGTTGCCTCCGCCGAGAACTTGCTACTGACGTGGAAGAAGATCTTCTTTTCGCCGACGATGATGTACGACACACCGTAACCGTTATCGGCAACCGGTCCAAACCCACCGCCGCCGGTCAGGTCATCTGGAATTTTCACACCCTGAGAAATACACACAGCAGACATCACGCACCAGCGGCACAGAATGCAACGAAATCCGTTAGAACATCGGTGTGCGGTGTGTGTGTGTGTGTGCGTGTGGAAAGCAAATGACATGAAATAAGTATAGCAGCATATGCACGGGTACCGGGCGTTAGCGGCCGTCGTGTGCTCCCTTCGGGAACGGACACAATAATTTACTTTATTTTTTAATTTTTATGCACAGGTACATGTACGCTAGGTGGAGTCCGACACAAAGTGCAAAGCTGGCGCCCTGGAACAGTTTTAAAAGGATACATCACTGTATCTGTACATGTGTATGTGTGTGTGCGACGGTATTCGTACCCCTTCCAGGGCGTCAAGGGCCGTGCGCAAGTCCAGTGTGCCGAATAGGTACTTCGAGACAGATTGCAGCAAGCACAATGCACTTCCCGGCATGCCCTAATGTCGTCCATAAGGACACCTTCCCATGCGGGCACACGTTCATACAACTACGGACATAATGGGCTCGGACCATTTCACTCTCAGAATACCGTACTGCTCGTAGAGGGGATTTACACGACGGCAGCGCATCCCGCCGGGAAGTGAAGCACGTGATTCCGAGAGCTTGCCGTGGCGCGGGGAAAACGAAACTCGAGTCGCACGGCAGGATACACGTACAGTAGCTGAAGTACAAAACAGTCCACGGAATGCCACGGCATGCATTTCCACCACCCAGTCCCTTACGGTACCGGGATCATACCTGGATAGCTCGCGGGATACGTTCGGGCCGAAATTTGAGTTCACGTGCACTGAATCTCCATGGGAGCATCACGCACAGAATGAATCCTGCCGTCAAGTAAATCGCCTCTTAGGGGCCATTCGGTACTACTGATAATTTTCACGGAACGAAAAAGGTAAGCTATGCCCCCTCCCCGAACGAAAAATATGGCAACAGCTAGACCAGGCTGGATTGATGTTCAGCTATCAATACTTTTCAAAACGATACTCTCCTCAACCCACCCACAAACATTTTTTTTCATTTTGTGTAAAAGATCGATGGCTCCTTTAATACCCAATACATTCAACAATACAGTGATATTGATAACGGTGACATCTTATACCATCATGATCATTCACCACAACCACTACAATGGTACAGTAAAACTTGTCAAGGCGACCACCTGTCCTAGAGGACCACTTCAACTAGGAGCAAGGGATGTCATTTCCAGTCAACCGACCCTGGATAAGATCTTCAGATGAAGATGGCATTTGATAGTCCAGCCACAGTAAACATCTTTGAAATGTTTACTTTCACATGGCTACCGGATATCCTCCATATAGACATGCCCGTATATGAGTGTACATGTACTAGTATGCAGTAAATGGGTGTCTACACAGCCCAAGTCAGGACTCTAGAAGCCTCATAGCCCAAATTTGCTAGCGATTCTTTGAGCAAAATATTGGATGCGCAAGTTGCCGGCAAGTTTTGAGCAAAATATCGAGTTTTGTTGGGCTTTTCAGAAAATCCAAGGCGTCTCAGGGGCTTTCTCACCGCAATCAGTCACCAAGGTTGAAAACAAGCACAAAAGTTGGACAAAACAGACTCATGGCCACATTTTTGTAGAAAGTTGAGCAGCAGCAGGAGCTCAATCAAAAATTCCCTCGTCATCAGCGACAATTATCCTTGAGTTTCCTCGAAACTCATTTTTTCTCGAGCAAAACCAAAGCAAAATACCGACGGAGAAAGGAAAATGCCAAGCAGAATATCGAACATTTCGTGGCAAAACTGTGCGGCAAAATATCGATGTGGGCAGAGCAAATTTGGGCCATGCCTGCTCTATAGAACCCACAACCCGTCGCGACCATCTGCCAGGTCAGGAGCTACTTGTACTATGATGTGGAAGGCCTGTCGGTCGGGACAGGGCATACTTACGGTACCAGATGCACGACTTACTTCAAATCAAACCCAACAGGCGACCAGTACCCAGTGTTCTAGCCAGGTCAATATAGTAGGGGGGCGGGCATTGGAAAAAGTTACCCCATGACCCATTTTTTCCATTGTCCAAAATTGTCTTGCCATGCAAAATGTAAAATACAGTGTGAACCCCGACTTCACCCCTCACAAATGTGCCTTTATGAACCCTCTAGTAGTGACTATCGACTGTATTTTCGTTGAATGGCGTGAAAAACACAAAAATCGGAAAATGAGTAGGGGGCGGCACTATTTCACAGGGTGGGGCGCTGCGCCCCCCTACCCCCCCCCCCTTTGGCTAGAACCCTGGTATCTGCGGCTAACAATTTCAATACAGGGTTCTCAACAGAGCAAGGCCAATAGAAAACGCTATGAAAGAACCTCCAACGACCATCAGTGCATTTGCCTTGACAGCTACAAATTTAACAGCCGGAGAGGTGGGATGGGCCTATACAGAGATTTCAGCGATACCGTGCTCACAACATTGGAGTTACGTTGCTGCACCAGTACAAAACCCAATAGACACCGGTGGATGAACCCATTAGTAGCGACAAAATAGCACTTGTGTAATCGTTGTATTCATACTGACCAACCACCAAAATCTAAATCCCTTGACAAGACATACAGAATCCCTGGATTTCTCTCAAAATCCCTGGATGGCACAACTTGTGAAAAAAACGCTTTTCCCGCCAAAAAAAACGTTCGACTCTGCAGATCTGCGTACAGCACAGTTTGACCCTGCTGTGCAGTTAGATCAGTCGGCGCCCGCCTGTCACTTTGTCAGTGCAGATCTTGCAGGCGTGGCTGGTCAGGTCTTGAAAGTGCCGTGCACAGTTAGAAGTGCGAATGGGCACAGTCATATTTTTGGAAAAAACGGGACATTCGAGGCGAATCCATGGAGTTTTCAGGAAAATCCTGTATCAGACAAAACAGTGACTTTTCCAGGAGTTTGATTGAAATCCCCGGGACCCCGGGAGTAGTGTTGATTGCCTGGGAAAATCCCGGGAAAACCGGGAGGGTTGGCCAGTATGTGTATTAAACCCAATAGGCATGCAAAATCTGTGAAGACTGTACCTTTGGTGGATCCTGATTGTACGGCGTCTGCGACGTAGACAGGCGCCACGGCTCGCTGAGCACGTCCTGCAGGAATGGCTCGTCCTTGCCGAGGTACTTCGAGACGACGTAGAGCGTAAACAGATGCCGATCGACGCCACAGCCGGCCATGGCGTTGCGGTAGCTCTCCTGGTGGCGATTGCCGGCAGCGCGCAGCAGGCCCTGGACTTCAGCAGCGGTCGGCGCTCCGTCGCCACCGGCAACGTACTTCTGCATGGCCGCCACGAACGCGCATGACTCGCCGGACACGGGCCGTACGGTCTCGGTGCGACCCTCGCGGAACAGGCGCGTCATCGACGCCTCGTACGTCAGGCTGAACTTGCCGATGTCGCGCCAGTAGGCGAGCTGCAGCGCCATCTGGATGAAGGCGTCGGGCGACATGCGGCACTTCTTGACGGCGCCCTTGCCAAACTCCGTATGGCACAGCACGTACAGGTCCAGGTCGGCGATCAGCTTCTCGGCGTCCGTGAGCGCACGCGAGATCTCCGTGTTGCACGCCTCCGGCAGGTTCCAGCGCAGGCGCTGTGGCAAGCGCCGTGGGCAACTCACCTACAACACACAGGCAAAGACAGGACAAAGACTGAGTGATCGAGACCAATATCGTCTTAGGCAACACATGTCTGTTTGGCAAAAAGCTTGGGCAAGATTAGTGCTTGTGCAAGTGTACATTCATACAAGTCACTGACGTGTGCAGTAACTCGCTATCAATGTTACGACGGGATTGTTAGTGAACTAAGCATAGCCAGCAGCTTAGCAAGAACAGCCTACACACCTTGCCCAAACAATGGCCGTCTTCTCCGTAGATTGGCGCGTCGCGCGACAACACATGCTCCTTCATCATGAGCACCTCGAACAGGTGGCCGATGACAGGGGCGTCTGCCCAGCTGTGCTCCGCATTGCCCACAAACACGCCGTTGGAGTACACGGCCAGCGTCAGGCTCTTGTCGAACCAGCGGTTGTAGCCGTTGCCGTGCAGGCCAGAGCGAGACAGGGCAGTTACCTACGCAAACACACAGCACACACAGCACACACATGCGCACACTCACACACATACACACACACGTGCACACACATACACGTGCACACACACACACACACACACACACACACACACACACACACAATAGGAATATAGACTGCTGAGGAAATCCAATGCACAGCAGACACAATAGAGGGTTGCTGTGATTCTCCACCCAAAAGAGAGCACATCCTCTTCCAAACTAACCATTCGAAAAACAGCAGCGAATTCATGCTTCCAAGGAGGATACATAAACAAAGATTGTGAGATAGGTAGACAGACAGGTTGCTAGGTAGACAGAGAGATGAGTAGATACTCAACCCCTGGACAGCAAGGTGCTTGGACCTTGTTAGGTCTCCTCAAAGTCACTGGCCGACCAGATTGCAATGAAGTGCAGGAAACAAAACATCAATGTCAGATAGATAGATAGATAGATAGATACCGTAAAGTTCCGTGTATACGCCCACTCGAAGTAACGCCCATGCCCGAAATAGCGCCCATCGAATCGACATCCACACTCAAAGCCCGTGAGTTCGCCCATGCCCAAGTATACGCCCAGGGTGATGCTGTGTCTGTGTATGTGTATGTGTGCAAAATGTTATGCATGCTTATGAAAATGTTATGCATGCTTATGAAAATGGTATGCATGCTTATGAAAATGGTATGCATGCTTATGAAAATGTTATGCATGCTTATGAGAATGTTATGCATGCTTATGAGAATGTTATGCATGCTTATGAGAATGTTATGCATGCTTATGAGACGCAAGCCATGCAATACGCACCTTGTATAGGCCCAGTTCTGAAATAACGCCCATGCCCAAATATACGCCCAGTTTTCAGACCCCTGTTCTGTATATGCCCGGGGCTTATTTACGCAACTTTACGGTAGATACATAGACGGAGAGAACACAAAGATAGGGCAGCTCTCCATTCACCATTCAAGCCAGGCTATGCTCGCTCTTACCTCCGTGTCGCTTCCGGGAGAGAACGACGGCTCACCGTCCTCCAGGACGATAACACAGGCGGCCGTCTCGACGATCTGCAGGCTCTTCTGGTTCAGGCCAGAGCTGAAGTGGCTCTGGCGTACTTTAGCCCAGGATGTCCGGTCGGTGGCGGTCAGGGCTGGCAGGTGAAGCTCGCCGTCGGGAACGTCCTTAACCACCGCGTCGTCGTCGATGATCAACTGTATGAGCATCTCGAGCTCGGCCGGCTGCAGAATGCGCCCGCTGTAGTAGAGCGGCACGTGGTAGAAGCGTCCGCGCCGCATCACGGCCACGTGGCGCGACTTCCAGTAGGGCACGTGCTGGATCTCATCCTGCTCCACGCCGGGCAGGCGCGTGGTGCCGAACACGCGCTTGTACTGGTTCATGCACAGCGGCACCGCGTTGCTGATCAGCATGGGCTTAACGCGCTCCAGCTCCAGGTCCTGCTTGAACTTGGCCAGGAAGTGCAGCAGGCAGCCGACGCGCGCCGCCTGCACTTTGGTCGTGCGCGGAAACCCGTCCAGGATGTAGTAGTTGGAGTTGATCATGATTGGCGAGCGGCCGCGCAGGTACACGTACTGCTCCCACCAGTCCGACACGTAGTTACTGCTGAACAGGTGCTTGGCGCGCAAGAACAGCTGCAGCCAGCGCCCGCTGCCCGCCGCAAACTCCTCGGCGCGTTTCCTGGTCGCCTCGTACTTCTCGTCGTCCATCAGCGGCCGCACAGTCCTCAAATAGTTCTTGCACGTGTCCTCCACCGATGGCAGTGGTAGCCAGGGTAGTGATGTCTGGAATGTGTACAGGCTCGGGCGGATAGGTCCGATCACGAACTTCACGCACAGGAACCAGAGCTTGATGAGCAGCGGCATCTTGCCGTGCGCCGTGTACAGGTAGCCTTTGAAGTAGAGAAGCATGATGAGCACGTACCGCTGGATGTACAGGCCAGAAATCCAGACGATCAGCGCCAGCGACAGCACGGACACCACGTGCACGGCGTCGGGGCTGGCCAGCCGATCCAGAAAAGGCAGGAACGACTGCCACCATTGCAGCAGCTTAGACGCAGTGCCCGGCGATAGGAGGCGCAACAGGGTGAATACGGCTAGCCATAACACCAAGGACCAGGGCGAACCAGGATAAATTGCCCGCAACACCGAGTTCCTCAACTCCAAGAATCGCCTCTGCGCCGATCGTGCTGAGGAAAGCAGGACATTGTTGATCAGCTGGCGATCGACACGAAAGCTGATGTTCCCCTCGTCGGTGACAGAGAATTGAAAGGCAACAGCCAATCGGGCTTCCGCCATGACCCCTCAGCTCTCCTGGCACTTCACAGGAGCCCAAGATGGTTGTGGTACTGCCTTGTGTAAACTCCAAAACCGTACAAATTGTAGAAAGCAAAGTGATCGGGCGGCGAGCCTTCCCTGCCTTTTTTCCTGGTCAAAGACTCCAGAGCGAAACTGTGCCAACGTGGCGAGCTTGACTCAACGTGAGTTCAAACAGGTTTATCGTACGCACGACGCTACCGTACGAAGTAAAGTTGTACAGCTTGCACCACTCGTACCGTCCCGCGCTCGTCCTTCACGATGTTCACCGAAATAGCAAAAACTGCTTTGACTTGCGTTGGAGACTGGATGGGCATTTGCTACGATCCACACTGGTAGATCTACTGGGCGAACCTCTGGCTCAAGTCGAGAGGAGCAGCGGGGGTGTGCGTTGAGGGCAAGGGTCAAAAATACCGGCACACGTGCCCACCAAAAAATTAATAATCGTTTCTAGAGTAGATGTTTGGTCTTTGCAGCTTTGCGTTTCCAGAATGTCATTTTTGTTGTCATGTAATGTTTGCAGTAAGTGTACGTGGGTGCGCATACTTACTAGCACTTGACATTGTACAACAAAATAACAGTTACAGTCATGCAGTAACATTGTCATGAAAGTACTATTGTAGTACAGTACATGATCTATGACTTGATTGCAGACGTGCGTATGTCATTGTATTATGCACATGTATGTGAACGTTTGCACCAGTGCCAGTACTCGTAAACGAACATCCTTTTATCATACTTCAGGGTGCCATTACAGTTTCCACAACAGTACAGGACTGCACCTTGTGTTTGATTTTCCAAGGGATGATACAACATTTTGAAAACACCAGTAGCACAGCACGCGTACTACAGTAGTATCAATAGAAGAATATTCATGATAAAAACATTGAAAAGTGTAAAATGACGGGAAATGTTTTACACGAAATGGATCAGAATCCGGCCGCAACGGGCTGGATGAGCTAGCAAAGGCACTAGAGGTACGGTCGAACCACTATCCCTGGCGAGAAGAGCCATCCTAGATGGGTAGGGGCGACGGGGGCGGTGGGAATTCTTTTCATGTCCCCCGCAAATCAAATAAGTGAGCAGTAAAGTTTCATGATGGCCAAACAATACTGGACAAGGATAAGAGCTGGCAAGCGTATGTAAGCAAACTACACTATTATTACAAATAAATCAAGCATGCAGATACAGCGAGGAATAGTGCATGATAGCACACCTGAAGTAGAAATCTCTCTTATGAAATGCATGATTTGAACGGAAATATTCCAAAAAAGGCACAGGTTGCACCTCCAAAAGATTCTTTAGATTGTTCTAGAGAACAGTGTCCATGTGGCACTGCAAACTCCCTCGGTACGGGCTTGAACCCGTGCATCAGAGATGGCCCTGGGAAAGAAGGGAACTTCCCTTGAGATGCTACTGGATGGGTGCATAGCCGCCGGTTCCCTTCTTTTTGGAGCAGCGGCGGTAGACGGTGGCGGTGGGAACGCCGAAGAACAGGACCAAGCTGGGCAGGCCGAGGCCGAGGGCGATGATGAGAATTACCGTCAGGCTGACGCTGTCCGAGGGCACCTCGCCAAACCCAATGACCATGTCACTGCACACAGCGCACAAGAAAGAAGCAAAAGACAACATAAGAGATCGCAGCAACATAACTAAAAAACGTAGTACGTCACGTACGTTCGGGCCTGGTTTAAATCTGGCTTTGGAAAGTTTATTTTCCGATTTTCATTGCTATCACTTATCAGCCTCAGCTTGGGCCTCATTTTCACTGTGCTGCGCTGATGAGACCACAAAGGACTACACAGTTCTGTCCCCAAATTGAGTAAGAACGTGATGAAACCTTTTTTTTAGGCTATTGGTAGGCACTTCAGTCACGTGACACGACCTGTCAAAAAGTGCTAACGCTGAATCGCGTACATGCGTGGCACCACGGAAAGGCGCATGCATAGATCGATCTGTAGCTGCACGGAAGCTGCGCAGGGCCTTCTCGTGTGGCGCAGCGTGTAGCTGAGGCCCTCAGCTTTCGTTTGAGCCCACATACGTCATTATGCGGCAATTTTTTGAACTCACGTACAGTTCGAGTAAAATCGGCAAGGATTTTTCGGGCATTTCACTTGATTGCACGCATTTGCCATGTAGCTCATCGTCTTCAGCGTCGTATTTCCTTTCGGAATCAGTTGTCCTCGTTTGTCCAACACTTTGCGCATTGCTGCGCAAGAAGAAATAATGCGAGGTGTTATTGAAAGCGAGCCGCGACAGGCGTCCTCCCGGCACTAGTCCTTGTTCGTCGGAGCCCATGCACATGGCTGCGCAAGAAGAAATATTGCAGGTGTTATAATTATATTGGAGTCGCATCGGAGCAGTCGTCCTCTCCTGCAGGCAACGAGTAGGACAGTATATACTTCGGCGACTGAACCAAGAGAGCTGACATCAAAACGGCCTGCTTGGAACAAATCGTCAGCTGATCAGCAGGTGGCTTCCAGCGACCAAGAAAAGCATTGATGGTGATATTATACCAAGAATCCAGCACACACTCTATGCACAAAATCTCTCATGCTGGAGTTGCTGAAGTTTCAGTAGTCCCAAACATTTGCAAACAATGTTCTACATGTAATAGTTTGTCATTTCTTTCCGTCAAATACCGGGTAAAATTCTAGTTTGCTCAGTATTCGGCTCATTGTTCTTCCGTAGTCGTCACCACGTCAGTACTGTACATTGTAGCAACAATGTGTTCTGTACGAAGTAGTGGTTGCGACTTCGGCGATGATTTGTAAGAAAGGTTTGCTCCCCACACCGGAGCTCGCGCTATTCCGCCGACTTTACTTGACACTTGACTGACTCACGACTGCCATCCAGAGCACATGAGAAGTCCATCGAACCTTCGACTCGGCAAACCTGCAAGAAAGCACCACTCCCTGCTCAATACACAGTGTTTCAGGGAATTCACCCCTCATCAGTTGAGCTTGAGTAGGCTGAGGAAGATTGTGCCTGAAGAGCACCACTTATATAGTGCTCTCCAGGCACAAACATCACCAGGGATACAAACTTACAGAGACGCTCCGCTTCCAGCGCGATAAACACCTCGTGAACACCAGATAGCAGCGTGCAACCACTACTTCGTACTGTTGTGCCCAGCGCGGGCTTGCGACTAGTTGGTTTGGAGGTGACAGCGTTGTGAATGACCGAGGGTCCTCGACGTCTGTCTCACCGTCCAGGAGCGACACTGACTCACGCTGCTATCTAATGTGTTCTGGCACTGAATTATTGTTGTTACTTTATCTTACCTCAAAGTCTCATCTTATGCTTTTCCAAAGGCTTCTCTGCACTGTTTTCATGCTGTTGCGATGGAGTTGCTATGGAGTTGCCATGGTGACCACACCCGATATCTTCGTCTGAGCTGCCGGACGGATGAAAAATGCGAAGTTTTTCCAAACCATGCTGTTTCTGCATTCATCTGATTATTTTGACCTGCTTCCAGCGAGCCTGGTATTTTGCCACTATAGACACTGAAGCAAGTCCTACCAATTTCTGATATGCTGCTGGTGCCGTCGAAATACTGAAATTGCCGTTATTCAGTTCTCCGACTTTGGATGGCTATATCTCTGTGCCAAGTTATTCTTTTTGCTTCAAATTTTCTGTGGAGTCTTCCTAAACCTATCTGAATCGGATACAAGAAAGAAATATGAGTATTTCTGGTTTTGAAAAAACCGCCTGAAGTGCCTACTATTGGTTCACAGAAGCATCTGAGTGCAACAAGAAATAGCGCAGTGGTGATAAGGAACTTTACCACGTGCAGCCAAGTGTGCATAACCCCCAAGAGTGTGCAGCTGCCTACACAACCTCTATCCTGTGCTGTGATGGGCGGAGAACTCCATATCACGTGACATGGTTCATCAGGTTACGCCAAGAGTACATAACCCCCCAGAGTGTGCAACTCCACTATGGGTGCTGTCCCAACAGAATTTCAAATTGACGTCATTTTGATGATGCAATGCGCACTGAACACGGATTATCAAACAAATCCAGAACCTGTGGATGACCGAAGCCGATCCATCCTGTACAAATTATTGCAAAGAAAAACGTGTGATGCGTTGACACCCGTACACATGTTGTAAATCACTGGTGCAAGGAGCATTGCGTCATAAATAATGACGTCAACTTGAAATTCTTTCGGGACATGCAGGGTATGTGGGAGTTGCACACTCTGGGGGTTATGTTCTTTTGGTTACGCTGGCAAACAGTGCAAAGTGAGCGCAAGAGAGTTGAACCGTCCATTGCAAGGTTGCGTACAACCCTGTATCTATCATGCACAGTACAGGGTGCAACTGATGTGTACAAGTTCGTCACGTGATGAAAAGTTCTGCCGTTGCTCAGATGCAGGCCCCATAGCTGGACTGGCACACTCTTGGGAATTATCATCATGTACTCTTGATGCTACCAAGAGTACATAACCCCAAGAGTGTGCAACTCCAGCTATGGGGTCTGCGACGGCAGAACTTCACATCACGTGATGAACCCGTACACATTATTTGCACTCTGTGCATGATTGATACAGGGTTGTACGAAACCCAGCTTTGGGTACAACACTCTTGTGATCACTTTGCACTGTTTGCCAGTGTAACCTTTTGAACCATGTCACGTGATGTGAAGTTCTGCCGTCGCAGCACAGCATAGAGGTTGTGCAGGCAGTTGCACACTCTTGGGGTTACGTACTCTTGATGCTACCAAGAGTAAAATAAGCTCCCAGGAGTGTGCAACTGCCTGCACACAGGGTCTCTGGCGGCGAAAACTCACCTAGCGTGTTCTAAATACGATTTGTACTACGTACAACCAAGAGTACATAACCCCCAGAGTGTGCAACTGCCTGCACAACCTCTATACAGTGCTGCGACGGCAGAACTTCACATCACGTGACATGGTTCAAAAGGTTACGCTGGCAAACAGTGCAAAGTGACCACAAGAGAGTTGAACCCAAAACAGGGTTGCGCAGGGTGCAAATAATCATGTGTATGGATTTGTCACGCGATGTGAAGTTCAGCCGTTGCAGACCCCATAGCTGGAGTTGCACACCCTTGGGGGGGGGGGGGGGGGGGGTTATGTACTCTTTTGATGTTACCAAGAGTACATCACCCCAGAGAGTGTGCAACTCCAGCTATGGGGTCTGTCCCGAGAGGATTTCAAGTAGACACCATTTTTACTTTACTTAATGCCCACTGTGCATGTACTATCAGACGCTTCCTGAACCTGTGCTGGACAAAGCCCCATTTTATCCTGCTCAAATTAGTTCAAGGAAACGTGTGATGCGTTGACACTCCGTACAAATGTCGTAAATCACCGGTGCCCAGCAGGGTGTGCGGGAGTTGCACACCAGGGATGAATTTATTGTCATATTTTTGCATAGCAGTTTCGGCTATACAAAATCACAATTGTGTAGCAGTCTTTGATTTTGATTAGCATTTTTCTTCGAAGGTTGGGTGTATACGAGAGATTGTCCTTCGTGAGAGTGATGCCTGAAAGCCCATTTGCAAAAAAACGAGTGAATCATACGTGTGCACGCAGATTGAGAGTACCTGCATCACATACACTGCACTGTATGCATGTTACTTGACAGACCAGGCTAGGCATGGATAGCCGGTATGTATCGCAGTTTTCTGCGAGTCACGGTGACTTTTGAGTAGCAATAGATCGATTTTGCATCGCAAACTGCGATGCGATACAGGATACAGGATCATCCCCGCACACTCTGGGGGGGGGGGGGGGGTATGTAATCTTGATGTTACCAACAGCAGGTACAATTGCTCATGGCCACTGCCAGTAAACTTACAAGACTGTGACGTTTGTTTGTGTGGAATTGAAGGTGAGGTAGAGAACACGCACATCATCCAGTGAGATGTTACCACCATTCAGTACTGTGGCAAGACTGTACGGTACTTCGGTGATGCCTGCAAGCGTAGAAAGACCAAACACACACACACACGCACACACGTACACGCACACACAGAGCGTATCCACACGCCACAGTGAGGGTCAATGAGATGCGATCGTGCGAGTCAGCTTCCCCGGCTAGATGCACGGGTTGACCGGAGTTGGAACAAACATGGCTGTCCCGAGGTCATGTGATAAATGTGAAACCACTCTAATCACCTGGGGGGTTATGTACCCCATAGCTGGAGCTGCACACTCTTGGGGGTTATGTACCCCATAGCTGGAGCTGCATACTCTTGGGGGTTATGTACCCCATAGCTGGAGCTGCATACTCTTGGGGGTTATGTACCCCATAGCTGGAGCTGCATACTCTTGGTATCACCTGAACCATGGCTAGTTATAATCACCCACATCCTACTCACATCGGCTAACGCCACATGACTGTGCGAAGCAATACTAATACTTGGTCCGACTTATTAAAATGTGCGTTTCGCTTCGAACGTCAGCCAAACAAATTCAAATAATCTCAGGACGGAACAAACTTTCCAGCTACCTAACACTATCCTTCAGTTGTCGATTTGTGATGTTGAAGAAGAAATGGCTCCAACCCCAAAGGAGGCAGCGCCTCAGGATCCTAGTCGACTCGAGCATTTTGCGTGAAAATTTTGTCGTCAGAGGACTCCTGTTGCTTCTCGCGAAACACAGAGAAGGCCTGGTGCTGAAATCAACACCCCACTGCGATGGGGAATTGTCACGGAGTACCAGAAACTCCTGGGCGATCGTTCTCGAGTGCTTCCTGGCGGATTGAAATCGCTGCAGTCGCTGTTTCCTTGGAAGAATCAAGTTCAGCAAACGCGTCATCCAGAAACTCGTGCAGAAAGCACCTGCATCGCTCCGTCCAGTTTGTGCTGATCTCTCTCGCATTCATTCACGATGTGGCGGCCGACGAATCAAGATCACAGAAGAGATCGTCGAGCAGTTGATCAATATAAACAACCGCCCTTGAGGTCGACTTTCAGGCGACAACCTGGCTGGAAATCTGAAGCGCAGAAAGGGTGAATACGGTGCGTGAACATGGTGAATGGTGCGGAGTCCTCGCCGACTCCTCGGAGCCGCGATCGCGATGCGTCACAAGATCGCCAGTCTCCGGGGCCAGTGGATTCGTGAAACAGGCAGGGAAGAGCACACATGGTCTGATGCAGCTGACTGTGTGACAGTCATGTCGACACAGATCAGACTCAGTAGTTCTACGCGCGCGCGGCACACGGTGATGAGAAGTGATTTTTTTATGCGTGGTGGTTTACTTGTTCGCCTCATTTGAAAGTGTCGTGGGAGCGTCAGGCGAAAACACCTACAGCCACCATTCTGGCAGTCGTACTGCACGAGGAGGAGGCGAAGTCGATCGTCTAAATCGTGCCTATGGAGTGAAAAAATCAAGGAAACGCAGTGTAGCTTGGAGGAGATGAAAAAAATGTCGACGTTTTGCAGGTTGACGCACTTGAAGAAGCGCCCTGAGACACCAGCAGAGATGAAAACTAGAAGGTCAGGCCAATAAACGACAGAGTAGTTATCTATCTATCGTCTCTTGGTCGATTTTTTAGTACAGGTGCTCCTTTGGACATAGGCTTGAGTTTCGAAGCGAAGCGCACATTTTAATAAGTCGGACCAAGTAACAACCTGTCTTTCGAGTAGCACAGGTACAGTGCAAATATCCTGCATTGCAGAGAGCACACACATGAGCTGCCCTTACCGGCTTCACTCAACGTGACCAGCTTCTGCTTGTTGTGGATCTTGAAGAGGTCGATGTGTGCAGAGTTCTTGATGGTGCGCGACGTTGCATTGGTGTAGACTATGGGCTTCCAGTAGTGGAAGCCCTTGTTGGCACCGTTGACGATGTCGCTGTGCCTGTGAAACGAAGCAAGCATACGTCAGTCGCACACGGAAATACAGGATTACACGCAGGTGCTTAAGCAGAAGACACGTACCACACGTGCACCCAAGTGGGTGTACGGACCCCACACGCAAAACAAATAAGAGAAGTGGACAAAATGTGCATAGCTGCGCATTTGTCGCTGCCTATTCACAATAACCATGATTATGCCGTTATACCGGGCCTGTGCCCTTTCCTGTTTTATCTCATCATAATTATTGTGTTTGTGATCTGATTTCATGCACTGGCGTCATTCTTCCCAAAAAAAGTATTAATAACTATACTGTACAACTGAGTAAGATGTACGCGCATGGATAGCAAGAAAGTGTTTTTAGTATCCAAGGTACAATACTTCATATCGCAACATACGTCAGTATGTGCCCGTGCTCAAGACAAGATCCGTACTAAGTAAGACTACGCATACTCTTGTGCTTAGTACGGACATTGGCTTGAGCACAAATAGTGATCACAATAGTGAAAATGAGACTAAAGGAAGTTAGAGAGGGCATCTCTCGAGAAATTCACCAAAAAAACATTTTCAAATGTCACCTCCATCTTGCTGATGAAGTAAAAAAAGGAGACAAAGCTGCCCTTAACTTGGTACTCTGATTGCTACTTAGGAAACATTGTCATCATAAAATCGGGCTGGTTTGAAACTCAAAAATTTCCCTGCACAAAATTCCGCTACTTTATAGGAAAAATTGTCATCATAAAATCGGGCTGGTTTGAAACTCTCCAAATATCTCCCTGCACACAATTCCCCGCTTCGCAGTGTTTCATCACACACTGACCAGAACTGGGATGGAGTATACTCGTCATCCAAGGACTTTCCACTGGCCAGCTGGAGGTCGGGGTGAGTTGTGTCCGGAATTATCAACACCTACAGCGGTGAAACAATACAAGAAAAGAAAGAAAGAGAGAAAAGCTAAACAACAGCAAAACAGTTCTTGGTGCGATTTCGTGCAGTACTCTCTAACGGATGCATGAGCAGACAGACTCGCCAGGGTCAGATAGGCTGGGATGGACAGACTTGCCAGGGTCAGATAGGCTGGGACGGACAGACTCGCCAGGGTCAGATAGGCTGGGACGGACAGACTCGCCAGGGTCAGATAGGCAGGGACCGACAGACTCGCCAGGGTCAGATAGGCTGGGACGGACAGACTCGCCAGGGTCAGATAGGCTGGGACGGACAGACTCGCCAGGGTCAGATAGGCTGGGACGGACAGACTCGCCAGGGTCAGATAGGCTGAGACGGACAGACTCGCCAGGGTCAGATAGGCTTGGACGGACAGACTCGCCAGGGTCAGATAGGCTGGGACGGACAGACTTCCCAGGTTAAGATAGGCTGGGACCGAAGCCAGGCTAGGCTGCCCAGGACTTAGGATTGCATGGATCTCAGAGCACACACGGTCAATACTTCCTAAACGTTTTTTTACAGCATTTCCTGAACTTTTATGCTGATGAGCGATTTTCCTATGGCAGTGGGTCCAACAAGGTATGCAGATGTAGGGAGTTTGTCCGCATGTGCATCTGACACCTTCGGCACGATAGGGGTGACAGTGTCCTTGTGGATGTGTAGCAAGCGTCGAAACTATTATGAGAGAACCGCTAGGTCAGGGCTCTATGATTGTAGCTATGCTTAGTCTTTACAGGGGCGCATCCAGGAAGGGTTCCGGGAACCCCCTAAAATTTCGCAAATGTACTATAAACTGGAAGCCATCTGCATGTACACGTATCAGCTATTCAGTTTTGGCTAAACTGGAACCCCCCCCCTGTAGAGATCTCTGATTCCGCCCCCACGCACGCACCATGCACACACGCATGCACACACACACACACACACGCACGCACACACACACACACACACACACACACACACACACACACACACACACACACACACAACTCAGACCTCAGACATGCCCATCGCGGAAGCGATGATAGCGAACAGCTATGTTAGACATAGCAACTTGTGCTGGGATTACACCATTCAACAGCTTGCAAGGCTGATGAATTGACCGCCACTATTTTTAGCCTGGTATCCACCACACAGCTGTTTGAAGTGACTTTTTCAATAGGGATTCACACACACACACACACACACACACACACACACACACACACACACACACACACACACACACACACACACACACACACAGAAATGACCAAAAAACCCCGGCAAGGGCCCTGGTTACGCCAGTCGCTACTGCACAATGTCTTTGGCATAGCTTCGGGAATTAAATCACTGTCCTCTACCGGCTGCTATAGCATACAAGTTCCGTTTTCTAACGAAAAATACAATCCACATGCAGAGGCATGCTGAGCCAGAGTCACCTACTAGTACACTGCCAGTCTCACCTCCAGCACAAAGTTCATGCCGACGATCTTGGCAAGATCCCGCACTTCGCCGGTGGAGTTGTCGATGTCGATGAACGAGAAGTTATGAAACTCCAGCTCGAGACGAGTGGAGTTCTCCGAGTACTTCAGGTGGGGCAAGAGTTTCTCACGGCCCTCGGTGTCTGAAGTAGCGAACTAAACAGCAAACACAAACAAGTGGACAGAGAAAGAAAGAACGAAAAAAGAGACGGGAGGATTTTCGCACCACGGTCAAATCAATTTTCTGGGAAGTTTTCCAAAATGCCAGCGTCAGCCAGTGTGTGAATGGCCTAGTAGTGATGGCAGGGCTGCCCCTTTCTGGGAGTAGAAATCTGTACTGTCCGTTTGTCGGGCCACCTGTAAAACTCCTCTGATTTTTACAGGCAATTCCGAAAAATCGGAACAAGCGGCAGCCCTGCCAAGAATGTATACAGTACTGTCGGGCGCCGAAGAACGCAGCGCCGAAGAACGGAGTGCCAAAGAACGGAGCGCCGAAGTACGGAGTGCCGAAGAATGGAGCGCCGAAGAACGACCAGGCTAGAATTTCATCAAGCACAGCATACAAATGTACCCACGGTGACTCGACTGCGCATAGACTGTAATACATGAAAATAAGAACGGTCTACTAGTAGGCTAGGAGGCTGACCACCCGGTACTGCGGCGACCGACAGCACTGTAGTAAAACTGACCAGTAATGGTGTGCACAGGTAGTCAGGTACCCGTGCTACCCGTGAGCACCTCGGGTTGACGGGTACAGAACAGTACCCGAAAACCCAAAGTCGCAGATGACATCATGTACAGTGCACGTGTACAAATTCATGTAATACTCCGCAATGTCAACCCAGTGTGTAAGGGAAGGGGTGCATTGTGGTGTTACCATGGAAACATTACCCGATCGGGCACCCGTACTACCCGTGGAAAACTACCCGAGCCCGATACCCGAAGAAAATGCTACCCGACTCAGCCCTACATACCAGTACGGAGAATTCGCACTCAGCGGTAGTGACATTGGCCGGCACCATGGTGAAGTTAGCCTTGACATCAGAGACTCCAGGAGGACCATTGGCGTTGAGCGTCTTCTTTCCCAGTGTCCACGAGCGGTTGGCCAGGATGCACTCACGGTACGCCGCCTGCTGCAGTGTGTACGTCGTCGTGTTGATGGCAAACATGCGTGTGAAGAGAGTGGTCTGTTGAGGGGGATGTGCGTGTGGCACGCACGCACGCACACACATGTACATACACACATGTACATACACACATGTACATACACACACGCGTACAAACACACACGGAACAAAATGAATGGACTGATACAAGGGAATAACAGGCAGAGCGAGGAAAGACACATATACCCACGTGTGTGCACACACACACTCACACTCTCTCTCTCACACCACACACACTCACACACACTCTCTCTCTCTCTCTCTCTCTCTCTCTCTCTCTCTCTCTCTCTCTCTCTCTCTCTCTCTCACCACACACACTTTCTCTTTCTCTCTCCCACACACACACACACACACACACACACACACTTGTACTTGCACACACACACTTGTACTTGCACACACACACACTTGTACTTGCACACACACACACTTGTACTTGCACACACACACACTTGTACTTGCACACACACACACTTGTACTTGCACACACACACACTTGTACTTGCACACACACACTTGTACTTGCACACACACACTTGTACTTGCACACACACACTTGTACTTGCACACACACACTTGTACTTGCACACACACACTTGTACTTGCACACACACACACACACACACACACACACACACACACACACACACACACACACACACACACACACACACACACACACACACACACACTTTCTCTCTCCCACGCACGCACGCCCGCGCGCGCACACACACACACACACACGCACACCATTGGACCATTGGACGCCCAGCGCCGGAGGCGATGATAGCGATGCTACAGCAGAAGCCATAGCAGCTTGTGCTCGGATTTCACCATTCAACAGCTTGCAAGGCTGAAGAATTGACCGCTACTATTCAGCCTGGTCTACACCACACAGCTATGAAGTGGCTTTTTCTGGCCAGTGAATCCCTACTTTTTGGTCTTTTTCATTTTTTTCCCGCACACACATCACACCACATACTCCGGCATGCACTGGCTGTTGGTAACCACCCAGGAGAATGAAAGAAAAGTCAGGAGGAGTCTGAGAAAGAGAAGAAAGACGTGTGTGACCATAATCATCGGGAATCGAACCCGCAATCTATCGATTGGAAATCGCTGCACATACCACTGCACCATATGGGACACACACACACACACACATACACACACACACACACACTTTCTCCCCCCCCCCCCCCCCAGACACACACGCCACTAACACGACACATTGTTGGACATTTCACCAGGCCCATAGCATCAACCATACCTGAACATACTCCACTGGCAAGTCCACGCTAAACACGGGTTCATCCTCGGGAGTTTCAGCATCCACATTCCAATCGATGTTCAGCTTGTGACTACTAGCTTTGGGAGAGCGAGCTACGGCAATGGCTGGGACACCTACATCACTCCACAAGTATACGTAATTCAAGCTGGAATTTGTTGATAGCACTGTTGACACGATGTGCTGGGAGTCACACAAGCTGTGGTTCAGTGGGCAGCCTACATTGGTCTTGGGAAACAGCTGCAGAGGAGATAGCAGAGTGATACGTCATTAAAGGGTGTTAGAGAGCGCGGAGAGATTGTATTGTTCGGGGAACAATACCAGGGGCGTAGGCAGGGGGGGGGGGGGGGGTGTGTGCTTTGGGTGCCAAAGCACCCCCCTCAAAAATGTCGATCCTGGTTCGCACCTGGTTCGAGACAGACCATAATGCACGGACCGCTGATCACATTTGCAACTTTGCACACTACAGGTTGTAGCACTGTAGCCACCCCTCTTCAGACGGTGACCAGAGGGAGTACTGTACTAATAGTAGGGAGGTTTAGTTCCCACGTAACGGACACGCGTACGTGGGTGATCCATGTGAAGTGGATGAAGGGCACCCACGTTGCAATGTTGTGTTTAGTCACACGGAACAAACAAAAGCATGAAGCGAAAGGCCCAAAGCTGGTCAAAGACGAAGCTACCCGGGCCTAAGAAGCTCATCCAATATTTTGATTTCGTGCTTCGGAAACTTCTTCAGCTGAGCACCCTCACAGCTCGCACAACGCGCTCCATTCTGATTTTCACCCACGTTCCGCCGGAACGTGGGTGAGCCTCCATACACGGTATGTCGTGAATCAGAAAACGTCTGTACGTGGGTCACTGAGTATCACGTGATACACACACGTAAAGTACCCACGGATTACGTGGGACTAAACCCCCCTAGTATTACTGAGTAATAGGTATCGTCCTACTCCCTGGTTTTGACCTACTCGTACGTGTTTTAACATCTAAAATCAATCCACATGTTCCTTTTGTCTGATATTTGGCTGTTTTCCAACTCCGCTTCGTACCTGCTCAGCAGACTGAGCACATTATTTGTATCGCACTACACATGTTTTGTTGGAAGCAAAGAGTCATCTAAACCACGCCATGGGTTGAAGCAGCACCACGGTCCATGGAAAACACAGTATTGTAACATTTTTGCGAGATTTCGCAAAGGTTTTCACAGCCAGAAAACACGTGTCAGACATAGGAGTTTGTTCGCGGTATGTTTTGTATGATATAGTTCTGGATGTTGAGTGGTCGTGTCATGGACAAGCAAAGAAGTTTTTTCGTGTCTTGCAAGTGTGGGTTCAGCAGCAGAAGAGCGAAAATAACTTTGAAGTGTAGTTTACGGTTTTTGCGGGAAATACAGTGTACGTGTTATGAAGGATGCTCTACTGCACTATCGAACACAACGAAGAGAAAAACGGGTTGAGAAATCTGACTTTAAGTTCGATGGAAAGTGTGATAATTCTCGAGAAAGTAACAACCCAGGACTTAGCTCATCATTAGTTGGAAGCAGGGAGTAGTAAAATATCATATTTTCTACTCCCTACTTGGAGGTGTTCCCATTCACTGATTGATCTTCAGTGTCAAATATGGGGCTACTTTTGCTCCCCCCCCCCCCCCCCCCCATATCGCGGATCATGAATGAAAGGACCAACATAAGTGCATTTACATGTACACTCATACCTCGGTTATCCGGGCAGTCCGGGACCTTGCACTGCCCGTAACTTTGAAATGTCCGTAACTCCGAATCATACACATCTTGATGGGGAAAAGGCCATCGATATGGCATATGACGCCAATATTTCTACGAAAAGTGACAAAAGAGTAGTAATATTTCCCCTGAAACTCGCCCAAATAGTGCCCGGTAGACCGAAGTGCCCGTAACTTCGGGGTCCGGATAACCGAGGTATGAGTGTATTGTACTTTTGGGTGAGGAAAGTCGTGGCACCCCCCTTGATCACTATCCTGGCTACGCCCCTGGTTCGGCGCAATAAATCAGCGCAGGTGAATGTGTGTGTGTGTGCACGTGCGCACGTAGATGAAGTAGGCGGCAGTTGCCGGAACGATGGGTCAAGTGCAGCGTCCTACCACAGCCCCAGCAATGGTACATCCGAAGAAGTGATCCACAGAAATGTGTTGGAACAAGTTGTGGTGCAAACGCTTTCTAAGAAACTTAGGGGTCGTCGCAAAAGTGTTCTGTCGTCCCTGAAACAAACATAGTTCGTTTCGTCCTCGGACCCCTCCCCTCCCTCTGAAATGAACACAGGTTGCTATGATGGACGACGAAAATCGAATGTATGTACATGTCATATGTACAGTGTCGGTCGACTTGCGATTTTGGCTCGCACCCCTCCCTCCCCCCAAACGAATCATGTTCGTTTCAGGGACGACAAAAAACTTTTGCGACGACCCCTTACGGCGCGCTCACACTGCGACCATGAGCAAACGTCCATGCGTCAGTAAAACGCTCACACTAGACCTCGTACACGCGTAGACGTGAAGTTGTCACACAAACTTTACGAATTGCAGATCGTATCCAAAAGAGTTCGTGCGTTTCCTAATAAAGTTGTGCCCCTTTTTTGAATGTATGTTTCGCGTGTTGCATGTTGGAGGAAGTGCCTCGTGGCTCGTATTCTTGAAGTCGACGAAAATAATTCATACAATCATGTAGGTTTGGACTATTGAGGGGCTGCCGCTGACATCCAAGCGCTTTCGCTTTCCTGACCTCGTGGTCAGAGCAAGTGCCAGTGGAAATTCCAGCAGTGGTTTCTTTTGTCTGTTGCCGAGATGAGAACTGTATTTTCCGATGATATGTAACTGTAATATCTTGAGGTATGGCATTCCATCATCGCAGAAAAGTAGAGAAAGATGATTTCCCAAATTTCCCAAACCGAAAAGCCAGACCAAGCTACCATCGTATTGAACAAGTACACTGTAGAAACTGGTTACTGACCCGATCAACTGACAACGAAGCAACTACAAAAACAAAATTGACATCGTCCAAATAGGGCAAAGATTGCATATATGGCGGTGGGTGCGTGCAGGACCACAACTACATTTTAAAAATGTGCAAATGTCGAGGATGACATCGACAACCGCCGAGTTTCATGAATCAACACACCGGAATTTGAGAACATACTTCAGGCCAGGTTGTACACAAATACGTTTCAAATCGTGACCGCGACCTTCGGAGGGGGGTGCCACGACTTCGCGGCAACATGATCATGTTGCCGCGAAGTCGTGGCACCCCCCTCCAAAGGTCGCGGTCACGATTTGAAACGTGGCCGCGACGTTTTGGTCAAGTTCATGCCGTTGCCATGCAACTTGGCCGCATGGGCGCTGGTTTTGGTCGCAGTGTGAGCGCGCCCTTAGGCAGTGAAATAGAGATGTTCTGCTCTATGTTACGGGAACGCAACGCGAAGAATCGCGGTAACTCTGTCAAGGCGACCACTCGAATAAGGCGACAGACCACCTGTCCTCTAAGACCACTGAAACTACGACCAAACGGTGCTATTTTCAGTCAAATGACCCTGGATAAGGAGACCACCTGGTAACATAGACCACGTTTTCAAGGTCCTATGAGCGGTCGTCTTAGACAGGTTTCGCTGTACCGCGAAATCACACTACCACAGTACAGTGATGTCAACTGGAACTCAACCCCAGCTCTCAACCCCAGCTCTCAACCCCAGCTCTCAACCCCAGCTCTCAACCCCAGCTCTCAACCCCAGCTCTCAACCCCAGCTCGGTATGCCCACAATGCAAACATCTTGCACCCCATCGTACACTACTAAAGAGCGACCGCTAGAATCGGCACTGCAGTAACTGCATGCACTTGAGCACGGAAATCAGAGGTCGGATTTCAGTTGCCACCATTGTAGTATTATTTTAGAGCACAGATTCTCTCCCAAAGGAATCTCTGAACAGCGCAGCTATCTCTTCTGTAGCACAATGCGAATACCTTTTCGTGTTGGTACTTCCCCCACTGTTTTTTGGCACATTATGTGTTCTAGATCCTTTACTCTCTTGTACACCCAGTGGTCATTCTCCGATTTTTATTTGAGTTTATTACTTTTATCCCCTGGCTACATACACTTTTCATCACCTACATGGATCAGCAAGGAGAGTGTCCCAAGATAGGTATCCGTTCCCCTCTGGAGTTCCCGTGTATGAACAATACAATGCACTGGCCACTCTCCGAGGGTCATGTTACGCACCCACCCACATGCGCGCGCGCACACACACACACACACACACACACACACACACACACACACACACACACACACACAAAAGAAGTCTTGGCACACACACACACACACACACACACACACACACACACACACACACACACACACACACACACACACACACACACACACACACAACATTTTTTCAATGGACTACTCGGAGTAGAAGCGAGCAACCGCTGAGGACTCAGAGTAATCTCGACTTTGCTTTGTGAGATTAGGGTTACTCTTCCCAGTACATTGATATTTTACTGTAGCAATGATCATGATGATAAGCTGAGTACAGAAGGCACAGGTGCAGAGCCATGCCAACTGGACCGACAGTCGCAGATAATGTTGCATGCAAAGCAAAAACCTCACAAACCCGAACTCACTTTGCCTGCGGAAGCAACTGCCACTAAACAGCAGCTCAGGGCTGCTTCGAACCACCTCATTCTCGTCGTCCAATGCACCTTGAATGATGAACAGCAAGTACTATAAAAACATGCCTTCTATTCACTTCAGAAACAAAGACGTCTTCGTTTCGGATCACAAACTTCTATTCTGAAAAGCAGGGAAAAGAGGATGCAAAAACAACATGCGCTTTTTTTCATGGCACTGCATGCACTGATCCATAGATTTGATGTCAGAGTCTGGAGATGACGACAATCATTACACGCACTGTACTGGTACTGGACTACTGGTCAACAGGTCGCCCACGTGACCCTCGAAAACCAGCGGGTTCAACTAAAATCATGCTATTCATTCTACAGAATTGTGCAAATCCAACTGGGTTTTCAGGCCAGGTTTCAAGAGTCCCTTGCATAGCTAGCTTTGCTAGCAGCCTTGCCTCCCCTTTCGTTGCCGTTGGAGTGGGTTGTGTCGCTTGGCAGCGGTTGCGAACAGCTCGGGCCATGCCACGAGTAGATCACTGAAGGCAAACACCGTGGCATGGATGATGGCATTGATGATGGACGCGAAGTCGGAAAGAATGAATCTTGCAAAACAGAAATCGTCCAGCAGGGGCAGCACTGGTCTCTTTGCTTTGCGGCAAGCAGGGAGCAACGTTGACTTGCGGCGTTCCCGCATCACGACGTCGACTGCTCTTATTCTGAGACAGCGTCAGCCCAGGAGGCTACACTCGGCTACAGCCAGACAAGGACGGTGATATCATTACAAGTCCCTGTTTCTTCTTTGGCCCTTCTGGACCAGCAGCTCTCCCATGTTGAACGCAGCCGCTAGAGGAGACTAAATACAAGCCCTGTTGGACTGTTTCCGATATCGTTGGCGGAAAGGTAACCGGTTTGCGTAGATCTACGCTGGAGACATTTTTTGAGCAGCCTTGTTTCGTGATCACCACTTGCATCGACCTCGATTCACTAGAGTCTGCAGCACCAACCAAGTGGTTAGTTCGGTAGAGCTGGGTGTTGCTAGTCTACTAGCATTCAGCCTAAGGCAGCGGCTTGCTAGAGGAGTCGATGATGGAAGACGGCGGCGGTGTTGGTGACGTCCACTATCGCTTCACGCCTGTGGCTGGCGGCGAGAAGCTGGAGTTTCTCGACAAGGACACGCTGCAAAACCTCGAACAATGGTAAGTCAGGACCATGTACATGTACAGTAGATCTACGATCAGTAGCGGACAGCAACTGAACAGTTTTCTGGTTGAAATGGCGCTTGTGGCTATCGCTGATCCGGGAATGCTTGTCCCAGAGCGGAACGCAAAAAGCCTGTCGACCCTTCGGAAGCAGTACCAGAATCCCTCTGATAGACATTCCGCACAAATCAGGTTTATGAATGCGCTGAAAGACAGCTTCTAAGACTTTTGTAAGCCGGTGATCGCTGGGTCCGGATCAAGATCCAGATCCCAGATCCATTGGATCCCTCCGACTTGAATTAATCGATCATATTTGGAACACCATGCTACCATGACCATGCTAAGGTAGAAAACCACGTTCGGAAAGTTACTCCAGGTCCGTACTCGTTGTACTCATCTGCATGGTGCAACGCTTGTCCACGTGTTTGTTTGTTCGGTTTAGTTTTATTTTACTTCACCAGAAGCACAGGCAAAATCTGCCTTCTCACTGGGCGTATTGCCACAGTTCTCGCAAAATGATGAAGGTAGTGATAAAAGAAAAGGAGGAAGAGGAAAATACGATCATGAACAAGGCACAAAGAGAAGACGGAAACAAATCAATGAGGGAGTACTACAAGTAACGAATTGGAATTTGATGAATTTTTCATGAAAATAATGCAACGGATGCAAAGGTTCCAGGGTTGAGGGAATGTTGACAGTTATGCGTCTTTGAGATCTTAGGAGAGGGTAAGAGAGTTTAAGATATTGTTTGTAATTGCTTTCTTATAAATGCAGAAGGAATTGTGATGGAGCGGACATGTGTATGTGTACAAAATGCGTATAACAATGATTGTTACCCGCCAAACCCATACAAACGTCATGCTTGGCAAAAATGAATCCGTTGGATCCAGTGAACCCTAGCCCTGCTCCCGGACATGGTTGCTCGGATCCGTATCCGAGGGATCTGGATTAGGATTTGACCAATGGATCACTACAGATCCACTGGATCCTATGCATTTGGATCTGGATCCGACCAAACGATCACGGTCTAAGACTGCTTATACACAGAGGACTTTCCTACGATCACGCTCACACTCACACTCACTCTCTCCCTCAACTAGCATTTTGTATCTCGTCCTCATTGTTGCAAAGCGTATTCTGATTCCTCCATATCTGTTTTGTGCCGTGCGAGTCATGGTTAGGAGTTGCTTAAAAGACTTGTTTTCTCAGTGGACACTTTCTGGTTTTTCTTGCTGCTTACACCAGGGGTATGCTTGGGGGACTGCGACGCCATCGCTTTGCCTACACGGGCAAATTTGAGACCTACAAGGCGCAGGACTATTTTACGGTGAGCTGGCAACACGGAATCATTAGCACACAAACACATACACACGGGTGTGTGCACAGACACACACAGCGTTGTTTCAAGTTGCTTTATTGTGTAGTAAGGGACCATCTAGCATTATCGATAATTTTCACAAAATGAAAAGTTTAGTTATGACCCCCCCCCCCCCCGAACGAAAAATATAATTATTGACTCGACAGCTAGAAAGGATCGATGATTCAACTATCAATATTTTTCATACCGAAACTCTCGTGGACCCACCCGCCCATGAGCTAACTGTTACTTGTGATGACACTTTTCAGTTTTGTGGAAAAGATTGATGGAGTGTTGAAGGTGTTAAAATTAATAGTAGTGGTGTGTACAGGTAGACGGGTACCTGTGAGGACCTCGGGTAGACGGGTACAGAATAGTACCCGAAAAGCCGAAAACCCAAAGTCGCAGATGACATCACGTACAGCGCACGTGTACAAATTCATTGTAATACTGCGCATGGCTGCCCAGTGTGTATGGCAAGAGGTGCATTGTGGGTGTTACCATGGAAACATTACTCGATAGGGTACCCGTGCTACCCGCGGAAAACTACCTGAATCCGATACCCGAAGAAAATGCTACCCGACTCATCCCCATTAAATAGTGTAGTAAGGGAGTATTCAGACTTTTCCCATTTTCCGATTCCCTCAACCTGATGGACAAGTGGTTCCCCAGATACTAAGGCGCGTTCGAATTGTCTTCATCAACTATTCAAACAAATTTTATAAAGAGATTAGTTGAAGTGTCCATTAGAACGGTTTCTATCATTCTAGAGTTTTCCAGTGGAATTGTCATGGCGACGATGACATCCGATCAGATCGACCATCTCCACGTACTACGTGACATAGCTATTCCAAACTCTTCGAAACTAATCCACCTTCCCATCGGATGAGTTCGAGGAGTTTCGAGGAGCTTCGTTTTTCTGAAGAGGCCAATAAGGCCACCTCTTCAGAAAAACGAAGCTCCTCGAAAAGTCAAAGAGTGACAATTCGAACGCGCCCTAAGTACACTTTCTGGTTCCTGACGGGGGGGGGGGGGGCGACAACTTATCAGAGCTCCACTGAACATGCAATGCGGCACGGTGGCATTCTTTGCAGTCCTGGCGTCATTAGTTTATACGTGCAGTCGTCCCTCTTTAATCCAGCACTTTGTAAACCAGCACCCTCTATAAAACCAAAGCAGCATTTTCAGTAACCAAAATGTCCTTTTCATGCACTGTGCGGCTGTATAGCCTAATGCCAGTCGTGATTTGTTCTTTGCGGTCTACTCCCTGATGTGCAACCTTGTGATGCATGCATGTGTGCCTATCTGTGCAGGAGATGGTGAACAGCCGTGATGTCCAGTACGCACTGCAGGTAAGCACAGCATTCTACGGATATGGGCGAGGGAACTGCGGATAATGCGTTGAAGGAGTACTAGTATGTGCAAGCACACTTACATCATAGCTTAGAGTGTATGCACGCTCAGACCCCACTTGATTACCTACACAAAAAGTATTCAGGAAGGCAATGATTCTGTGAATGAAGATCGCGACTCGATGATAGGTGAGGTCTGACTGTAAATTGGAGCGGGGTCCTAGCCAAGGGGGAAGGGGTAGCGCTTCCTACTCTGATCCCCCCCCCCCCTGTCTCGCCCCTCCCCCTGATACCGTACCATCCTACTCATTTTCGATTTTTGTATTTTTCCAGGTTGCACAATGAGTTTTGTTGTCAAAAATCGATCGTTACGGGTGCACCTGCACGTTGCTTTTTTGTGACAAGGCGAAAAGTGGAACATGAAGAATTGGTGAGCTTTTGTCTCCTCTACCCCCTTCCCCGTCCCCAACAATATTTCCTGGGTAGAACCCTGCATAGTTTATTACTGTATAAGTAGAAAGTTTCGTTTGGAATAAACTTTCGCTATAGTCCTTAGGCAGCACGAAATTTTAAAAGTTTGTACCGAGCTAAAGTTTTTTTCTCAACGTTCAGGGTGACAGACCTCGACCGAAAACGAAATTTAGTACGTAACAAACCTGCTGGTGGAGTGATCTAACGAAAGATTTTGTAAACGAAATTTGTACTTATACAGTCAGTAGATCGATACTGATTTTTTGTTTTCTATGTTATGCTCGGCTATTCATCCAGGTGATGTCGGGTGCATCGTCCGGATTCTGTCGGCTTTGTAAGTCCAGTCCTATGCCACGCCGCATGCTACCTGCACGCCGTTGGGGCTGACGTTGTATGTCTGCGTAGACCGATCGAATTGTATATGGGTGATGCCCATCTTTCTGGGACTACAAGTGCTAGATGTTTTTAGAATGCCGACAACATATGGTGACTGCACTGCGGTGAACCATTTGGTTGGTGACCAGGCTTTGGAAACGAAATTCTTCACGACCCACCCACCCATAAACGAAGCATATTTGTTCCAAGTAAAGATCGATAATTATGGACGGCCCCTGACGTTGCGAATAGGATACACATGTCTCATTATCTACCACGTGACACTGAGGTGTTGTTTTCTTCTGCTTCTTCAGCAGATGCAGTGAATGGGATTTTGGATGCAGTGAATGGGATTTTGGATGCAGTGAATGGGATTTTGGATGCAGTGAATGGGATTTCGGTCTTTGACCACTTTGTGGTGGGTCTGATCTACTCACCTCCCACCGCTTAGGAGCTGCATCTGCGCCTTGATCCAAGAGGGTGGTGGCGTTCCTGCGGATGCGGAAAACTGGGCCTTTGGCCGAGTCTCACGCGAACCGTGAATTTTTTTTCTTCTTCAGCAGAATCTGCAATATTGACAATACTCGTTATCGTGAAAAAGGAGAAGGACAAAATGTTACGAGTTTAATGACTAACTGTCCACCAACATAAACCAACAACCTTACTTGTTATCCTCTATTCTTTCTTTCCACTGTAGCATCCCTGGGCTGCCAGGATGCCATGCATGTTGCAGTCAAAGAGCTCTCGGCCACAGTGACGGATTTGACCTTCTTCGACAGGATAGCGGATACCGATACAGGTCAGTGTACGTAGATGTGTTGGAGGTAGTGTGTCAGGTCGTTGAATGTCTCAGTACCACTGTCAGTTGTGTGCCTTGTCGCACTATCTGTCGGTGTAAAAAGTTGCAAAGATTCCGTCGTGGGTCTCTGTGGTTTCAACAGTTCTAGATCCAATTATTTTTGTTGTACTTGTGCGTGCACTTTGCGTGCATACAAGGTGTGTGTGTGCGAGGTGCATGCATGCCAATTTGCTTCGGCATAGCTCTGGAGGTGTACTAGTATCTGCGGTTTTTTTTAAATCCTTGACCGTGCACGGAATGTGTGTATGGTAGGAGAGGCTAATCCTGTATGTGTAGGATGTTGCTATTGTGTGAAAAAGCGGTCTTCGTCTTCACTTTGTCATTTCCAGTTGTGTTTCCGTCGTCTACTCGTAATTACGTGTATAATTTTTCCCAATGTAGCCTCTCTTTAATTGTCTGAGTGTGGAGATGAGACGGGGCTTGGAGCAGTACTTGTATAAAAAATAATTTAAGTTACCACAAATGTACTCTCATCCTCTTTTGAGGCTCTCAATGTATTTGAGAGCTCTGTACAAAACGTATTCTCAGTCAATGTGTGTGTGTGTGTGTTTGCAAAGTGGCTTGCAAATTCTTCCATGTTCATTTATAACTCTGTTTCATCTTCCATCAAGGTCTGATCTCGCCGTCTGGTACGTTCAAGCAGCCAAACATATTCGATCGCATGCCAGATGACCCCGATAGCTTTGATCTGGTTAGAATGGTGAGTTTTGGATGACTTTTGATTTGCAGGGCGCTGGGAAGCCAGCTAAGAGTTTTGATCAATCGATGAACGAGAGAGAGAAAGATAAATGGAAGGAGATATGGAGAGAGAGAGAGAGAGAGAGAGAGAGAGAGAGAGAGAGAGAGAGAGAGAGAGGGAGGGAGAGAGAGAGAGAGAGTAAAAGAGAGGGAGAGAGAGTAAAAGAGAGAGAGAGAGAGAGAGAGAGTAAAAGAGATTGAGAGAGAAGATCTGTAGTGTTTCTACCACTGGGAACAATAGGTAACAATGTATGTCTAGTCCTCGTATTAGTTGAACAACGGTTTTTTATTAGGGTATATCAAGGTATGACGACACCCCGATGATGGCACTTCTCCTCTTTGTACAGATGCTGGCATGCGATCACTCACCTCACAAGGATCTTTACTCTATGCCAGAACGCCAGGAGCTCATCTTCAGAATCTTCTACCACTTAGTGCTGGGTGGTGCCATCTGTCAGGTACGAGCTAGAAGGTTTGACTATGCTGCACTATGAGCGGGCTTTGAGCAGTGCAATAATGTAACTATAGCACTGTGAGCAGCTCTTGAGCAGAGAAAGATTGTACCATGTTTTCATCTCTGAGCTGTCCAGCAGACATGTACTTAGCATGCAGGATGGGCGGAAGCAGTTTTTGATTGGCCCGCCGTGCCCGGTGACAGTCTTCCATACTTTGTGTATGATGTGACCAGTACACATGCCCTCCTCAGCAGTAAACACTGGCATGCCCGTTTGGCAGCCAAACAGTAAGTCCGGTCATAGCCTGACCAACCGGACCGCTTGCGCTGCCACTGCTTAGTATTGGTTATTTCACACCATTGTTGTAGCATAGCTGTTGCCATACCAACACCATCATGACATTGTTATGTATTCATGCAGTTGCATGTGGTAACTAGGCCACCCAGAATTAATTCCTTGTTTCGGGTCACCCGACCGACTGTCTTTTTTCACCCGACCGCAAAGCGTTTTTTTTTTATAGTGCTTGCAAATGTACATAACTAGACTATGTACACACGTGACCCTATTAATAGCAGTCCAGATATCGACCTCAGAAGCAGCCAAATGACAGGATGCAGCGCTTGGTGACATTGTCTTCTACATGTATCTCCGATCCGCAATCGATCTTGAAACAGCATCAGCTCCGCCACCTTGTCGCTCATTGACAGAAGTTTTCAAGGTGAGAGCTGCTCATCAGACTCGTTTGCTAGCGAGGCCAAGATCCTGTCCTGGAGGTGACCTGGATCTGATGGGACAATGATTGCTCTGGATCGTCTACAGTCAGATTTGATCTACTGGCTTGATGGACAAAAGCTATTCGATATGCACAATTGTACATGTATGCAGATGGCCGAAACCAAAATAAAAAATAAAAAAAAATAAAAAAACCCGACCGACCGACCCTGGTACAGATGAGTGAAGTGACCCGAAACAACGAATGAATTCTAGGTGGCCCTATATATTTTTAGCATGCGCCGAGCACTATGCACTGGCGTCTTCATTTTAGCTGAGGCGACCAGGCTTTGCTTGGCAGCTCGTTTGCTAAACCTAGAGTGAACCTGGATTGTTGAAATTACGATAAAATAATGGGTATTGCAGCTTGGCATTATAGTCATACAGATTGGTATCCAGAAGGCAATGTAGATTTTGACACGTCCACAGTGTTTTGTCTGACTGCTCTATTACCTGATGCTGCAGTACGACGAATCACTGCAACGCTACATGTCGACCACGGCCGCCATATATGGCAAGCTTGTAACGTAAGCGAACGCCGGTTTGTAGGAGTTGTCAGCCAGTATACAGTGCTGGTAGCCACGCTCCAGAGTCGAAACGCTTATCATCAACATGTAGACTGAGTGGAGTGTGGCGGTCGGTTTAGACTGCCAAGGTTGATTGTGAGCCTACACTAAAACCAAGAGTCCATAAACAAGAGTGTGCAACGCGCGATAGGGTCTTGTCACGACTCGTTTTCAACATTACGCCATTTTCATGTACATTTTCATGTAGCGAATGTCGCGGCCTGCACGCGCAGCTACATGAAAATGACGTAATGTTGAAAACGAGTCGTGACAGACATTTATGTGGCGTTGCACACTCTTGTTTATGGACTCTTGCTAAAACCTGTAACTTAAGACCACGGTGACTAGCGACCAGCCTGGTACTACCGACCACTTTTCCAGGCACGGACGGTCTCACATTCATGTATGGCTGTGCGGTGCAAACCTCTAACTGAGGACCACCTGCCAGGAAAGACCGCTTTCTCTGGCCACAAGGGGTGGTCGTTAGTCACAGGTTTTTACTGTAATTGTATATGTGACAGTATAGTATGTGGGCACCGGTCTGCACTTCTGCCGGGTGCCGAAGAACGTAGTGCCGAGGAGCAGACAGGCTAGAATTTCACCAAGCACAGCATAGCGATATACTGTAAAACATGGAATTTTAGGTGCATTAAAATTTCAGTGCCAGCCGGGGACCTGCCATGTTTCAGGTGTAATGTAGAATTAAGTGACCAGCGTTCCCTTCACGTACAGTGCATACCCTGGTGCCTTTTAGGTGTAATTTAAATTTAGGTACCTGGTTTCTCTACCGAAATCACCCAAATTAAAGTTACACCGAAAATGACATGTTTTACAGTAAGCAATATGACTCTACAGCGCATAGACTGCTGTACATGAAAATAGGAACAGTCTAGGTTACGCGGCTGACCCCCAGTTCTTCAGCACCCGGCAGTACGGTATTTGCAGTGATCTTGCCTGCGCAAAGTGTTGTCAAAGAAGACCACGGCTGGGATTCTTCCAAAATGTTATAAATTATGGACGTGGCATTGTAGGTTCAAACAGTGAGGAAGATCTAACTCTGTGTGTGTTTGTGTGTGTGCACATGTGTGCGTGTGTGTGTGTGTATGTGCGTGCATGTGTGCGTGCGTGTTTGTCCATGAATGTCTGCCGCGCGGCGTGTCTGTGCTCCAGGCCATACAAAAATCCTGACAGTCAAGACCAGCGTATTCTGCTGCGAGCACACGCTTTTGAGCTGTGTGTCAAGGCAAGTGTAAGTAGACAGGAATGGGTCTAGTGGAGAATGATTGAAGATTCACCTGGTTCACTTTGTTTACAGGGTTCTCGCGAAAGCAACATAGCAAAGGGCTACGCCCTCCTTCACTTGTTGATCCTCCCCCCCCCCCCCTTCAGAGTGCGAGCGCCACCTTAAACAAATTTAAAATCTGCATGATGAGTGCAGATCACGTAGTGGCACTCCTATAGATCATCACTTACCTCTGAAAATCGCACTCATGGCAGGTTCCAATGGCCAGTGAATAGATACAGTGAAACCTGTCTAACACGACCGCTCAGGGGACCTTCGAAATGTGGTCTCTGTTACCATGTGGTCTCCTTATCCAGGGTCATTTGACTGGAAATAGCATCCCTTGATCCTGGTTTCAGTGGTCTTCTAGGACAGGTGGTCGCCTTGACAGGTTTACTGTACACGGAGTGGAAGTTGGCCGGGCCAGTTACCACCGCTTCCTTCTGGTATCGGTGGAACGGGGGATGGTGGAGGAGAAGGGGATGTTGGGATACTGTTAGTTGACAAATTTTAGGTACATCATAACCTCTATACTGTAGCATGGGATGTAGGTTAGGGTGGGGAGGGGGAGGGGGGGGGGGGTAGGTTGGGGTGGGGAGGGGGGGGGGGTATGTGTAGGTACATCATGACCTCCATTGCATCACTACAGCATGGGAGTGTACGTAGTGACTACACCCAATTTCCAAAACTTGCTCCGATCGCTTCGATTTTGGTCTCATTCGATTCTCCCAGGCGTAGTACATAGGAAATCTGTAAGTATTATTCGGATCGGCCCAGCCATTCTTGAGTTATAGTGAGTTGAAGTGCGCCAAGTTGGACTTTTGCTGGAAACAGAAATGAATGGGAGCGATGGGAGAATCGAGAACGACCGCACACTAGCGGCACAGTCCGTGCATGCAGTACAGTGTAAAGTGCACACGCCTCGTCACTCGAACTGCGCGTAGAAAATTGCATACTTAGGTATGCTGGCGCAGAACAAATTCGCTCGTAGAGGAAGACGAAAGCGTCTCACCGCCTTGTAATTTCACATGGCCACTAGTTTTTCGACGCTGAAGACGATGGAATAGTCCGCGACGCTGCGACCCGACCAGAACAACCCGAAATTCATACCCTGAAAAAGCGCTGAGCGCAGAGCTCCTAAATTTTGTCGTGTGGAAACGGGACTTCGGGTCTCAAGGGCACGAACATCTCCTCTCTCAGATAAAGCAATTCACTCGATGCGATATTCTACAATTTGACCTGGCCACGCCGAAATGCACTGCCATGTCGGATTCTCCCATCGGAAGTATAGAAACGTGTTTCCAAAAAATCAGCGTCTGGGTGCGAGGGAGTAAAGTCACTAATGTAGGTTGGGGTGGGGGGAGGCACACTATGGGTATAGCGGGGAAATGGATGGTGTTGGGATATGCATTTGGGAGGTTAAAAAATAATGGTTACGGGATGGGTGGAGGTGGGGAGGTATATTGGGTAGGAAAGGAGAAGGGAGGGGTGTTGCGAGAATGCCTGCTTGCTTGCTGGCTTTGTCAGCACAGCAAGGATGATTCTCTACAGTGGTGTGCATGGGTACGTGGCGTCATAGATGAACCGCTTTGCCACAGGTCAGGGCAACCCTGCCCGTGAGCGCATTATATAATCGTTTGGAGCTTCATGAAGAAGTCGGTTGTTTAAAGAAAGTCCCTGCTCCGAACTCGCGCTTCCTGCCGAATGACATGACACTTGATTGACTTACAACTGCAACGAGCACACGAGAAGCCTGTCGAGCTTTGCACTCGGCAAACCTGCAAGAAAGCACCTCTCCCTCCCTGCTCAACACACAGTGTTTCGGACAGTTGTTCGTTCCAGGATTCACTGTGTTGTTTAAGAGCTTGGAGCCGGACACGCAGAGGCGAACATAACCTGGCGCAGTGAACACGATGGCATGCTCCTCTCCTGGGAAGCCTGTCGACAGTTGCGGATAATTCCAGTTGACTACCCGAACCCCATCAACATGTTGCTATACTCGCTTTGCCGGCTAGAAAGTGTCCATAACTATCCTCTGCAATGTGGTTTGGTTCTGGCGCCTGGGCTTAGCTAGCATATGATACTTCCAGTCTTTGAGCAGTGTGGGTTGCTAAACTCGATGCAACTAAGCACTTGAAGAGGCAATGCCACCACACACTATACTGGCTTTGTCAGCTAGAAAGTGTCCATACCTATCCTCTGCAATGTGGTCTGGCGTCTGGGCCAAGCACATGATACTTTCAGTCTTTGAGCTGTGTGGGTTGCTAAACCCGATGCAACTAAGTACTTGAAGAGGCAATGCCACCACACACTATACTGGCTTTGCCAGCTAGAAAGTGTCCATACCTATCCTCTGCAATGTGGTCTGGCATCTGGGCCGGCCACACGATTCTTCTGGTCTTCAAGCTGTGTGGATTGCTCGGTCCGAGGCAACTACTTGAAGGCGAAATGCCAACAGGCTGCTGTACTGGCTTTGCCAGCTATGTCCCGCGTGATTGTATCGGGGTTTGGTATATGGGCCAGCCTCACAATTCTTCCTGTCTTCAAGCCTTCAAGCTGTGTGGATTGCTCAGATCGAAGCACTTGCTTGAAGGGGCAATGCCAACATTATGCTATACTGGCTTTTCCAGCTAGAATATCCCTCGTGTTGTTATTGTGGGGTATCTGCGCCAGCCACACCGTCAGATTCATCCTGCCCTGGAGCACTGCGGACTCCGCAATTGCTTGGACGAGTGCTAGCGCCACCATACTCTAGAAGCATCAACCGGCGAAGTGCGAGTAGCACAGGATATATTGAAGGAAGCACTCAAAACTTGGGCATTGCTCACTCATCGTTTGTACTATAGCCTGGGCTTCATAAACGACTCACATGTAATTAACGTGGCAGTTTATCTTCAATCCTTGCAGCAGATACTTCATCCGGTGCGGCGTATACCGTATTTCTGGGGTCACCGAAAAAGAGATGATGCGGATTATACCGTATTTCTGGGGTCACCGAAAAAGAGATGATGTGGCTTATACCGTATTTCTGGGGTCACCCAAAAACGGATGATGCGGCGTATACAACGATTGTCCAAGGTGAACAATAGGGTACAAGTACGTACTGTATTTCCCCGAATATAAGTCGCACCTTTTTACAATAAAATTCGAGGGTAAAAAAGGGGGGGGGGGGAGGGGCTCGACTTACAATCGAGCGTGACTTACGACTGAAGCCAATAATTATATCAAATCAATATTGCTAAAACCTGAAAATGGGGGTGCGACTTATAATCGGGTAAGTACGGTACATGTCTGTATCAATTTTGTGACAAAATATCTGGATGCGGTTTATCCTAGTACTCCAGTGTGGATTACAGGCTCCGGAAAGTATGGCAGGTACTAAAGGCATAGGTGAAGGAGAGTATCCTGGCTAAATCTATAGCTACACAGTGGCGTCGGAAGGTAATTTAGTGTGCTTCTGTCAGCCATCTGAAGAACAGTTTACTCGTGGTGGGGGAGGGGTGGCGAAGCCGAAAAATTTGGGAAATTAGAGCCCAAATCAGTGCATTTTATTGATTCGCAGGGTACTTGGGTCAAATAGTGGTACGGTCAATGCAGTAGTGACCGTACCGTGTGCGACGCCCCTGCTACAAGGGCGACTAATTGCACTGTAAGCATTTCCTAAATGTCGACATGTACGAGTACATGTATGTGTAAAATGCTAGTATACGATAATCGCAAGGCACACAACGAAAGAGAAAGAGGGGATTTGTTCTGAAGTTTTCTTGTTACATTCATCGGTGAATATACGCTACAATGGAATGGGGACTACTTGAAACGATGTTTGTTCTATTTTACTGGTGTTTTCCTTGTAATGGAATGGCTAACAGGCTGATGATGGACAGTGCATACTGCCTGGGACAGCGCCAGCTGCAGATTCGTTGACACTGGACTTGTCCGACGGTGGTGGCACGGTTTCATCGCCCAGCTTTGCGTATGCGATCGTCGAGCCGCTCCGCAAGCAGGTCACGGTTTTCAGTTTCGACCGACGGGCCGGCTCCTGGAATGACGAATAGGTGGCTGCTACGGCGCGCTGTCGTGTCATGATAGGCCTGCTATCCGCTCTCACGCACACGCTGCGGATACGCAGTGTCACCGCTCTCGCACACACACACACACTACGGATTTGCAGGGACACTCTGAATGGCACACATGCATCATTCTCCTGCCATTCGGTTCCACAGGGCAGGTCCCATCACAACAGTACACACGGTGACACCAGCTCTGTATGCAACGTCAACTGTGAGGTCATACTAACATATCTACCAGAGCTACTTGTACCTGCCGAATATGGGCCTGCCAATAAGTGGACGGCCATATTTGATGCATGCCTCCCGCCACTGATTGGATGCGCGTGCATGTGTGTGTGTGTGTGTGTGTGTGTGTGTGTGTGTGTGTGTTTACTGAGCAGCTGAGTCATAACATTTTCATGTAGCATTATGCCTAGTAGAATCATGTGATTGTGAACTGTTCATATGCTCAATGTGCTCAGTGCTCTGTAGCTCATATCGTGGCGGGGAATACCCAAACTCCAAAATCAACCCACACTGTGCTCCCGTCTGCAGCTTAGGGTGGTGAGGGTGGTGGTCGTGGTCTGTGTGTGTGTGTGTGTGTGTGGGGGGGGGGGGGGGGAGGGGTACAGACTGATAGACATCTGCTTGTTCTGAGGTACAGTAAAAACCTGTGACTAACGACCACCCCTTGGGGCCAGAGAAAGCGGTCTTTAGTGGCAGGTGGTCCTTAGTTCGAGGTTTGCACCGCACAACTAAAATTAATATGAATGTCAGACCGTCCATGCCCGGCGAAGTGGTCTGTAGTACCAGGCTGGTCGCTAGCCACGGTGGTCTGAAGTACCAGGCTGGTCGCTAGCCACGGTGGTCTGTTTTTTTTTGTTTTTTTTTACGAGAAACCTCGAGAACAGAATACTGCATGATAGAGGTGGTTGCAGACGCAACTGTGGTGGTGAAACTGGAGCATCGCGTCTGTAGTACCAGGCTGGTCGCTAGCCACGGTGGTCTGTAGTACCAGGCTGGTCGCTAGCCACGGTGGTCTGTAGTACCAGGCTGGTCGCTAGCCACGGTGGTCTGTAGTACCAGGCTGGTCGCTAGCCACGGTGGTCTGTAGTACCAGGCTGGTCGCTAGCCACGGTGGTCTGTAGTACCAGGCTGGTCGCTAGCCACGGTGGTCTGTAGTACCAGGCTGGTCGCTAGCCACGGTGGTCTGTAGTACCAGGCTGGTCGCTAGCCACGGTGGTCTGTAGTACCAGGCTGGTCGCTAGCCACGGTGGTCTGTAGTACCAGGCTGGTCGCTAGCCACGGTGGTCTGTAGTACCAGGCTGGTCGCTAGCCACGGTGGTCTGTAGTACCAGGCTGGTCGCTAGCCACGGTGGTCTGTAGTACCAGGCTGGTCGCTAGCCACGGTGGTCTTTAGTTACAGTTCTTACTGTACTCCGTCACCAATGATGAACCATGCATGGGCTAAGTACTGCTTCTGTGTCGCAAGGGAGCAATGGAGAGGGAGGAGGGGTATGTGCCCCCCACACACACACAGACCAACACGCACTCCATCACACGCTAGACCAGAAAGACACAGGCAGGAAAATAAGGAGTACCGTCGCAATAGAGAAGTGGCTGCATCACCGCCCGTGTGCCTGTGGCAATGCGTGAAGAGAATCAAGTATCATCGATGCCTCAACGTTCAAGTTGTCGTGAACAACGGCAAGCGGCAGAGACTATACGATCATGGTGATGTAGATGGCATGGCACTGGCAGGGTGCACGTCAAGTATACAAGCGTGTAAACCAGTGGTGTGCGGGTGATAAAAGCGACGAAACAATGCCGGACTTGCGAGTAGTAATTTAACAATGCCGGACTTGCGAGTAGTAATTCAACAATGCCGGACTTGCGAGTAGTAATTTAATAATGCCGGACTTGCGAGTAGTAATTTAACAATGCCGGACTTGCGAGTAGTAATTTGACAATGCCGGACCTGCGAGTAGTAATTTGACTGAATGTACGGTAAGAAAGCAGACTAGGATCAGCTATGTTCTACAGGGCATCCTTAGACCGTACACAACACATTCATTCAGGAACATGTGTGCACATCACGGACGGGTTGAGCATGGCATAGGGTCCATCAAGCCATGCAACAGCGTTGTCTCAATGGGCTAGCTTCTGCACCTAAATCTGCTGTACACACCAGCCGTGCAGCGGTGGGACACTTCGGTTGCTGTCAATCTATGAATAAGCATAATTTACGGAGTACGGATGTGACGCTCGCACTCCACGTAGCGTGAATGTGCGTTGCACTACGGCAGTAGTACATACTACACTATGATAATGCTGTAAACATCAGCACGGCTGCTTGATTTCTCTGCTAGGTCACGGTTTGAGCGCGTTCATAAACCTCCACGCCGCTCATACGAGGCGTGGTCGAGAACAATTGCAGTATTACACTGAACTCACTCACACGATCTCTCCGGGTTCTTTCGTGCCTTCGTAACAATCACATCTCTCTCTCTCTCTCTCACTTGCTTCTACCTCAGTACCTGTTTTCTTTGTTAGTGAGTAGCCTGCAGAGGTCTCAAGTAGGTGCCTCAGCCACCGGACTCTCCAAATACAGTGGGCCATTATCCCGCGGAGAGCAGATGATATTTTCCTGTGACATTTGCGACGAGATCACCACGGATACGGCGAGTGAGGATGGAGCGGTGTTGTTCAGTACATCCTCGTCGCTGTCTCGCCACGGCGGTGTGTTTTCCGCAAGGCTCGCGCCGCCCGGCGCTGCAGTTCCATTCGACGCTGTGCTGTTGCCGTTGGCCACTCTGCTGTCGCCGTTGGGAACTCTGCTGTTGCCATTCGGTGCTGTGCTGTTGCCGTTGGGGAACAGGTTCCCCGCCGAGCTGGCACCGATGACGGTCCATTCGGACGACACTGCGTTGTCGGCACTCGCCGAGCTGGCTGCCGACCTACGAGCCGCCGCACTGCCGCCACCGGAACGCAAGCTGACCAGGGAGAGGCGCGTTGACAGTGAGCCGACCATGGTGGACAGCAGGCTCATGCGTCGCTTGACGCCCGCCTTCTGCCAGATGGTTCGCTGGAACATCCAGCTGGAGTACACTGCGCCGGTGACACCCAGCAGGATGGCGAACACAAAGTCGCTGACTAGATTGTACGTTGGTATGCTCTGACTGGCGCAGCGATCCGCGCCGCACGTCGCCAGGGTGCAGACGAACACGGCAAACGAGTCGAAGTACGTGTTCGGATCGATACCGGCGATGCGTACCGCGGCCACCGCCAGAATCCAGCCAATACCGCTCAGCACCATGATCAGGATGTAGAGGAACAGCGTCTTGATAATGCGACTCAGAGACTCGTCGGCGCGGTTGGCGCCGCCGTGGATCGCGGACGCCTCGCGCCTCGTCACGCGCGACGTGTTGCGCACCGTCCAGAGTTGATACATGCCGGCGGCGAGGAACACGGCCTGCAGGCAGCTGGCCGCCGTGTACGGCATCTCCACGGCGGCAAACGAGTGCTTGGACGCCACCGTGCATATTCCATTCTGTATGATCATGTCCACGCCGTCGTCCTTGGCGAGCAGAACGCCGACGCCGATCGCCGCGAACACCAAACCGGCGAGGAGCACGCCGGCCTCGAGCAGCATCTGTGCGGTGTCGTCGCGCCGAGTCAGCGTCACCTTTTTAAAGCTGCGCGCCAGCCGCAGCCAGGAGAATGCTATGAGTACGGTGACGGTCTGCAGCAGGATGCCGCCGCCGTAATTGAACACGAACGTGTACACACACAGCGCACTGTCAGTGAAGTTGTCCCTGCGAAGTGTGCGGTCAGAGTGGCACAGCAGCGGGACAACGTCGACCGAGGCCGCCGGCAAATAGCTGACGATGAAGAGGAGAAAGCTGACGTTGAGGTAGAGGAACAGACGGTTCGGGTAGCGGAACATGTTCTTGCGGTTGACGACGGCCATGACGAGTGTGGCCAGCGTGAGCAGTAGCGATATGTACACGCTGACGCTTTGTACGGCGCGCAGAGCCAGTGCCACGTCTTCGTCGTAGCCCTCGGCCCGGCATTCCTGACCGCACGGGAACATGCAGGGATGAAACGGACGCCGCAGGTTGGTGACGAAGTCGTTCAGGTTCGCCTCCTGGGCTGCGAACTGCGGTAGCCAGTGTTCCGGATCGTCGGTGGTCTGAAACGGAGTCGGGCAGGAGTACACGGGCACACCGGCACATTGAGTTGTCGCTGCTGCCCCCGCTGCTGTTGTTGTTGGCTCGGGCCCGTCGGCGTTTGCGGCACTGGCGTTTGTCGGTTGGACGAAGCAGCTGGCTACACGCTCGGCGTTGCCCGCCCGTACGCACTGGTCGTGCCAAATACGGTAGAACAGGTATGGACCGCCGATGGCCGACTGCGGGTACGTGCGCGGGTAGAAGATGGTTTCCAGCAGTCGCGGCGTATTGCATACGGACGCGTCCTGCGCGTACAGGTGCACTGGCGCGCCGTCTTGGCACGGCGGGTACGCAATAACACACATGTCTGGTCTCTCCACTCCGGCAATGTCCGCTAGAAAATCCAGCTGTTCGTCGTAGCTCGCCACGGTCGACAGGGATGCGAGCAGTCGCGACGTGTCTCGGAGCTCACGCTCGATTCGGTCCAAATCGTACATTAGGTCGGCGGACACCACATCCTGCAATGACGTGGCGCTTGCAGATAGCTGATCCTTGACGTACACCAGGTACGTGATGTCAGGCATGCTGCCTGCTCCACTGCTACCACTACCACTACTACTAGAATCGCTGTCGTTCAGCATACTCAGCTCTGCACACGTGACCTCAGTGAAGTCCTGCAGCTCCTCCAGGGTGGCGGAGACGTTGGTCAAGGTCTCGTTCTGCACTGTGCTGTTCTGCGCCTCCGACGGCGACAGCAACGCGTAGACCATGTCCAGTGACGACGTCAGGTCCGCTACGTCACGTGCTAGAACGCATAGGTTCAAAGTACTCACCTGACTAGCCGTCACAGCGCTGAACTGGGCGCACGCGGCCGAGTTGTTCACTCCCCCGGCCGTCAGCGCCCGCCGAAGATCCTCGCCACTCGGAAACGGCGGACATTGCGATACGGATTGCGAAACTGAAGCCTGGCGCGCGGACCGGCCATGTCCGACAATTTCCACCTGGTTGGATGCCTGGATTCGTCCCTGATCGCCGATTTCACGTCTCACTCTTGCTGAAACAGCCAAAACATTGTCCTCACCTACAGATGTTTGTAGTCGCCGGCTATCATCGGAACTCAGTCGATCGGGCCATCGAAGGGTGGGTTCCACCGACACTTTAGCAATGATGACCAGTCCTAGGAATATGATTACAATAATCTCACCTCTAGTTACCGTCTCGTTTACTTCTAGGCACCCAGGCCGGCTTGACGTAAACCAACGCATAGCGATCGCGGCCCGCTGCACTGGTGCGACGGCAAGGGTAAAATAAAAATATTGTCGAACCTGGTCGATGTGTACGCCGGCAGGAGAGCAACGCATCGGCGGAGTAGTCGGTAAAAGCTGTCACCGACGACCGTCACGATATCATAGCACGAATCTGGCACAGTACTACAGGCACACCACGCACACATGTGCAGTAACGGGTACTAACGCGCACTGACAAGGTCACGCTCCGATCGCGCTGATATGACTCAGGTATTCCGTATGATACTATGAACCTTGGCCCTTGCACAACCACTAGTAGTACAGTACTAGTACAGTAGGCACTACCCGTATACGCCAGCCGGCCACAGCAGCAGTAGTCAGGCATCAGCGCAGTGGTGGCTGTCACTGCTGTACGCGGAAACACCAATGCCGATGCCCCTGAAATTTATTCTCCGCTGCTCAAGAAGACTGCACCGTACTGGTCCTGCGAGAGGAGGTAAGTAACATCAGTTACAGCTGCGAAGGTGGGAGGGTGCATCCGGGAGGGTGCATCCTGGAATCTGAAAACAAAACGGCACCAATCCACCCAAGTGCAAAGTGCCCTGCACCTAGGACTCACGTTCCACTTTGGGGTAACAAACTTGTATGCATGCAACACCCAGTGGAACAAATCTGGCAGTCAAGCTGCAAGCCGATATCGATAGCCCGTTGGTGATTATTTTTGACCGGGGAACATACTCATTGAACTGCCACTATCTACAAAATCAATGCTCGCGCCGAAAACAAGCGCAACAAAACCCTTCGGCTTTGAACGGTACAACATGCTTGGAATGTGGCCGTGGAGAAAGACCTCAGCTCAGCTGACTCTGTACTATAGGGCTTGAAAGTCCTACGTCACGGGATCACGTGCAACATGAACTGGATCCACTACCCACTCGAGCTCTTGTGACCAGCTTTGAAAATAGTGGAGGAGACATATATTTCTTTCGATTTCGACCAGAAGCCTAGGCTGCTGTCTTCCCCCTGGCCCCCAGTTCTGCGTTTTGTTTGTTTTAGAATGTCTTTAGTACCGTTATCTAGCATCGCCACTTTTTTCAGTGGAGAACCAAGGCTGATCCAGCGTGGAGAAAATGCACACTCTTCGAACCGCGTGGAATCATTTCTGTTTCACCATGAGCTTGGGCACATTACTGCCAAGATCCACGCAAGCATGAAGGACAAGAGATATGATGTGGAGGTGAGCAACCTAGCACTAAGCAACTGTTGTGCCGTTCCTAGCTGCTTACAGTCTCTTCTATCGACCTGGACACCCTCACATCGTCTTTGAATATTTCTACTATTTTTATATTCAAATTTTTGTGTAGATCGAACTTGGTTCTGAAGGTGGCGTTGTACGCGCTTCGTGCACTTGTCCCAAAGGCCAAGGACGGTGCCACCACATGGCTGCAGCCCTTGTCTACGCGAACAAGAATGTGAGCAGCACGGACAGGGAATGTTCTTGGACTGTACGGAAGGGAACTAGTGAAACAAAGTAAGGATTTTTAAGCAAATTATTGTTGATTATTAGTTTTGTGAAAGTAGAAAACTGGTGCCTCCGATGTGACTGCAACACGTACATGTATTGGTTTCATGAAATTCTTTGCCTCGATGTTTAGCTTACTGGCAATCCAGCATGTGCGACAACCAGTTGGCAGGTGTTACTGTTACTGATGTGGAGGATGCTTATCAATATTAGCAAGAGTAGATAAACAAGAGTGTGCAACTCCGGATCTCTCCTGCACAATCTGCAGATACCGCGGCCCGCGGGCAGAATTTTTTGTTGACGTCACCTTTTTTTACAGAGCATGCGGATTTTGCCGCAGGGCAGTGTAAGAGCAGGTGCTGGGCACCGACCTTGTAATGTAAAGCCTGGCCAAGTGCACGAGGCAAAACTTCCCAAAAGGCTCGCAGCGTGTCCGTCATAGAAAATATTACGTCAACAAAAAATTGCGTCGTGGGCCAACCCATCCTCGAGTTGCACACTCTTGTTTATATACTTATTGATATTAGTATATGCACGTCCGCGTTTACGTCAACAGTAAGTCCACGTATTCGCATATGCCAGAAGACAGGCAGACTCTTGATATTAGCAAGAGTATAACCCCCAAGAGCGTGCAACTCATGATACCCTTTCTATGGGGTACGCCGACGGCGAAAACTCACGTCACGTGATGCAGTGTCGCAGTTGTATGTTTCCAGCCCGTTTTTAGCGAGCAACGGAGTAATAAAAAGCACTCTGTGTGTGTGTGTGTGTGTGTGTGCACGCATTTTATCTGCTTTGTAGGACTGTGGATGACATTTTCCCGAAGTCGAAGCCGTTTTGTGCCATTTCACGCCCTGTGGATAATGAGGACAGGGCATGGTTTCACCATCAGCTTGGGACACTTGACAGGTGGAAGGGTTTTCGTTGGCTGCTAGATCCCGAGGTGAAAGAAGCGGACAATTTGCCGACGGAGACGGTTGAAGGTATTACCCTGAGTCAAGGATTCCTGGAAGCAGAACACAAAGTCACCTATGTGTGTACCAGGCTATCCGTATCTGCTGCCCAAATTGTAGCCGTGGAAAAAGCAACACGTGGCCAAAACTCGAATGCTACTTGGTCGCTTCTACGCAAGGGCAGAATAACGGCATCCAACTTCGGTCCTGTGCTGAAGACTATCTCATCTGGCCGCCAGCCATCTAAATCTTTATTTACTCGCCTTCTTGGTCAGTATGATTTGTCTGGGCAAAAGGCCATCCAGTGGGGTCTCATGCACGAAAGTACGGCTGTTGCATGCTATGAGGAGTGTGAATATGTGTCTGTGAGATCCAGCGGCTTATGGCTTGCACCATGTGGCCTCATTGGTGGTTCCCCAGATGGCGTAGTTAGTGAAACAAAGCTCATCGAGGTCAAGTGTCCGTACTCGGCAAGATCGACATCTCTTGCAGCTATGGCGAAGGAAAAGACCTTCTTCTTGTCAGTGTCTTCTTCCTCTCCTGCTAACTTTTCCCTTGATTTGTCAACTGAATCTGGATGGAATTATTTCCATCAAATCCAAGGTAACTTATGTCTGACAGGTCGTGAAGTATGCGACCTTGTCGTGTGGACTCCGTTGGAGACGGTGATCATCCCAATTCGGGCTGACCCGACCTGGTCAGGAAATTTGGCTCGGATCGAGGAATTCTACAAAACCTTTTTCTTGCCTGTCTTTCTGGATGGTGGTGTGTAGTCAATCCTAGGATTGCAATGGCCTGTGTAACTCTTCCCTTCTATATCCAGCCATGTCTTTCTTTCCACCAAAACAGCGTACAGTAGAGTACAGTGAGAACATCTGTATGTTTGTTCTAAATTGAAGTTCTGCCACTGTGTGTGTAGGTGTGGCTGGGTGCATGTGTGTGTGTGTGTTTGTGTGTGATGCGTTGTGTATGGGTGGGTGCATGTGCGTGTTCGTTTATGCATGAATATTGTAGGTGCATGATAAACAGCACCCCTCTTGCTTTAGTCACCTGTGCCATGGCTGCAATCATAACTCTACACCTTCCTCTTCCTTCAACACCACCTGAACATTCCACACAATTGCACCTACAAGCTGACAATTATATTATTACCGTAGCTATGCAAAAGACGTTACTTCAGTAACGTCTGACGCTAGCCAAGGTCATCACAGCTTTAACTTTGTGTTTGTTTGTTTGTGCCATCGGCATGCCTTGCGCGGAAGAAGCTGCACTTGCGATCCTCTGTCCTGTGGTTGCATTCTGCTGCAAAACACTGCACCATGGTCATACGAAGCCGCCCTGCCGGGTCAAGAGTATACTAGGTATCGAAAATTGCTCCCACAGTTCTTCAAGTGGCCTCTTCTCAAAATGTCGCTTCTTTCTGCTTCGAAAAGTATGGGAAACAGCATCAAATCAGCTTGACGCGAGTGGATCCAAAAAGCGAAGTGGATCCAGTTTTGTTGCCAAGCGACGATTGACGTCATCACTTTCAAGCCCTATTGACTGTTTGCTGTCAAGTACAAGTGTCGGGGCTTCAACTTAGTTAGTTCAAGTCAACAAACAGTTGAAACACACTCGACAGACGACACTACACAGTCTACACTCTACAGTATACAGTGTAGATCTACACTACTACACTGTAGACTGTAGATGATGAGCTTGATGATCGGCGAAGACTTGGTCGGTGATCTCAATTCTCATCCAAAGATTCTCCCTAGCCCTGGACCCTGCGAAAAGGCTGCATGCTGTGCGCAAAGTCAGTGGCAGAAACAATACAGCTGCGCTACATCATCATGATCATAGTACATGGTTTGTAGGTTGAGAGTAGTTGTATCTGCCAATACTTCAGACTTCTACTAGTTGTACCGGTTGATCTAAATGTCGAAATAGTATTCTTATGGACGGACTAGGGACTTGTACGTACGTATCTACGTAGCGTTTACTTGCAGGGCAGTTAAATCTCTAGTTTTATGCAATTATGGCAGTGGAGTGGCCTTTCACTGATTCGATCGACGATCACCGACATCCGGACGTTCACTTCTTGTTCGGCTGAGCTGGCCTGGCTCTTATCTCGCTTCGCTCTCATCTACATACAAGTCATAGAGTCATACGCTAAACTCGTACATGTATTGTAGATCTACAGTCATGTACCTCATAATGTAGTATCGACGCAGGGGAGGTCTGACAAGCTAGACCACAGACGTGCCAGGCAGGGCGATGTCTTCAGATTCCAACATCGCACCATCACTGGGTTTGGTTTGGTAAGGCGGATCGGGTATAATAATAATAGTAGTACAGTCATGTACACCATGGTACACACGTACACTGGGGGTCCCCGTTGCGTGTGCACGCGCACGCATGTGCGCGTGTGCGTGTGTGTCTGTGTGTTTGTTCATTCCCTACTCCTGTACCACATGTAGTACTAGTAGATCTACCGTCACCCTACCCCGCCACATGTACAGTGCCAGTGGTACCTATCCATGCATCTTCACATGAAGCGTGTGAGAGACAGATGTACAGTAGGGCAAGCTGGAGAAAAGCACTTCAAAAAAAGTTCAAGTAAGTAAGTTCAAGTCGTCGTATTTGTTTGGACTTTACACAAGGTAAGCGTCCGGTCGGGTTCTAAAGAACATGAACCGTGGAATGGTCCACGGTCCACCCAGGAGAATATGACCATGAAGCCCTTTGAGTGCATGACATGGGAAGTAGTGACAATAACAATTTTATCACTCCCTCGGTCTTTTACTCGGCTTTTATTTCCAATTATAATATTAATAAGTATATTGACCTCGAACTCAGTCAATATTAGATACGTACACGACTGTACATGCAGTAATAATAATGATAATATGAACAGTTCGCGTACAGCCTAGGGCAGCAATGTAGCGCTAACCTTTCTGCTTCTGTCTCTTTTGAGCTCTGTTACATGTGATGGTTGTGAAAAAAGGAAAAGAAAAAAACCCGAGAGAAATGAAAGTGCACAACCGGATAGAGAGGTGTGTATGGAGATGGGTGTATGTACATGTACATGTAAGTACGCTAGTGTGCGTGCTGGGAAGTGTTCGTGCGCGTGTGGGAAACGGAGCGCAAGCATCCTTGTTTCTGAGCTGCCAAAATGCAGCGGTTACCGCAGCGGCGCTTGAACGTTTGGAACGGAGAGAGCATCTGAGTGGAGCGGACAAAATGCAGCAGCTACTGATTCAGATAGAACATGGCACGCCACTGATTCTTATCAGTGGCAGTAGCGCGAACCTCTTCCAAGTCCCCACAGTCTTCGGATGTTCTTTTCTTGGAGATCCTTGATGACCGTAGTGGCGAGTGTCGTCTTGGGTCTACCACGGCGGCCGGTAACGTCTCGCTTCACATAGCATGACATACATGTACATGTAGTTCTGAAGGCAGGTTCCATCCGAAGGACGTGCCCTAGCATTTGCAAGTGCTCTCTGTAGACGAGGTTGTTGTCGCGTCGGGACATCACCAACCTCGTCTACAGAGAGCACCTTCTCACGACAGTGTCATGCTCCCCTACGGCTGCATGTGTGGCGTTCCCCAGGGCTCTGTTCTTGGTCCGCTGCTTTTTGTACTCTATGTTCGTTCGATCCAGTCCATTGTCTCCGAGTTTTGTGTGAAAGTTATTCAATTTGCTGACGATATTCTATTGTATGTTTGCTGTACGCTGAAGAATGCGCTTAGCAACTCCCTGTCTGCAGCTGTCTCAGCCATTACTAGGCATTAGTACCTGGCTGTCAAACCGCAATTTAATTCTAAATGCCCGGAAGACACAAGTGCTCTTCCTGTCTACGCCACATATTACTGACGAGTGGCATGTGCAAAGTATCTTGGAATACATTTGGATCAGGATCTTTCTTGGAGGACTCAAGTTGATTCTATGGTCACCAAACTTGGCAGTAAAATTGGTATTCTGTTCCGAAATCGACACAATATTCCGCTGACTTGCCGAGAAACCTTTGTAAAGTGCCTAGTGTTGCCAGATTTGCTATATGCATCAAATTGTCTTTCTGCTGGCCTTTCCTTAACCCAGTTAGGTAGGCTTGAACGAATGCTAAATCGAGCTTTGCGTTCAGTGTACGATACTGGTTTTTGTAGTCCATCAAGTCCTTTATTTGCGAGACTTGGTCTAGATCGTTTGGCATCCATGTATTGCAAGAAATTACTGTATTTGACGTGGCGATGTTTGGAAGGCCGCTGTAGTGTCACATTAAGAAGGCCGTCTTGGATCAAGGCCAAAGCGTAGAAGAAAATAACTTAAACAGCAGTGAGCATGTTGTCTGAAACAATTCACTGAGAAGGTTGATTTGCAACGTCAAGTCTCCGGACGAAGCCGGACAGGTTCAGATGCACGATTTTCGGAACTGGACTTAGCCAGCTTCATGTATGACACCGTTGTCGACCGGCAATTATGCTTGTACATGTAATGCCAATTTGCATGCGAAATGGTGTTATAATGCCAGCATTACGCCACCTGGAAAAAAGGGACTATAATGCCAGCCATAGTGCTAGCATTACCCGCCCATGCCTAGTTTCATGCTGTGAAACTAACAACAGGATTATACATGTACATGTATATGTACATGTATATCATTCGATTGACGAGTAAAAGCGTTGCTGGCAAGGGCCCCGGACTCCCCGTGTTCTGCTTCACAGTACGGCCGCCCGTTAACGGGTGTGGATTTTCAGCACTAAGTCTTAAAGACTTTAGTGTGACATACATGTACTTCGACGTACAGTTGAGAGGAGAAACCCCCGAGGCAGTCTCAGGCAGAGAAGGTCTTCGCCTCTAACCAGGACCATGACCGGGATACATTCCACATGTTGTAGTGCTACGATCTCTCACATCACGCACGCACATGTCGTGCCTGCAGCTCGGAGTCTGATGGTGGCTGAGATGCCATTCGCACAAGGGAGTCGTACATGTACATGTACATGTATACAATTATTATACACGGCAGAACAACAGAGACCAAAGGCAAAAACTGTCTCGTTACTCCGAGTTTCGTGTTCAAAACACTCATCAGATCAGTACATTAAAACCTGTAACTAAAGACCACCGTGACTAGCGATCAGCCTGTAACTAAAGACCACTGTGACTAGCGACCAGCCTGCCTGGTACATGACTTTGTACTACAGACCGCTTCGCCAGACACGGGCGGTCTCACATTCATATAATTGTGGCTGTGCTGTGCAAACCTCTAGCTAAGGACCACCTGGCACTAAAGACCGCTTTCTCTGGCCCCAAGGGGTGGTCGTTAGTTACAGGTTTTACTGCAGTACGTTCTGGCCTTGTGGGTTTTGAGCACTATGTACTTGCAGCAAGGACTTCAGACACTTTGTCTAGAATTACAGTGTACACGTGTACATGTACGATTCCCTAAGTCACACCTTTACTTTCCGGGTATACAGACCAGCACTAGGGTCCAGCGGATAATGCTCCGAAAATGTTCGTATAATGCTAATCATAATGCTCCAAAACTACCTTATAATGCTGATTATAATGCTTCAGCAAGGGCTATAATGCTCTTGGTTTAGAAGAAAAATGGAAGAAATGCTGCACATTGTCATACTTCCAGGAAAGGATGCATTATAGTCGATCTGCCTCTCACGCTGCTGCAAAATCTCTCACGAGCTCCATCACTTCTTAGCACTAAAAGACGTGATCGCGTCTCCATTGGCTGCTCTCCATTGCAACTTTGATGCAGGGCTGTGGCTGAATAGTGGGTGTATCAAATCTTTTCCCTTACATATCCATGTAGTGAGAGGTGAAACCATTATTACAGGTGATCACTGAGATGAAGTTTATCTTAGCAAATAGCATTCCTGCCTGCAGACAAGCTGTCACTGCTTCCACTCTGTGAATATTATCTTCGTCTGAAACAGCTCACTTGAGGCCAGTTCCTGAGAGACGATCTCAGATCGAGATCCCTCCCATTTGCGGAAATCCAGAAAACATGTGGTCAGACGTTATTTTGCCGCTCTACATCCTCTGCCTGCGCTGTCTTCTTCTCCTGAGGTTGCGCGGAGACAAATGATTGGCCACAATGCTCTTCTTTCTCATAGCATTTGACTGTAGGCCTTGCATTACAACCGTCTACGACAAACTGTACGTGCTTCACCAGGAAAGTAAGACACGCGCTGCTGAGCACTCAAATCGACTTGGTACTGCGTCCATGAGAAATTCTACAGGTAGACCTACTGAGTTCTTTTCGAGCCTGCTGAGCTGGACTCGGAAAAGGCAGTTATTTGGAACAAGCTCTTTCTGTTTATAGCCGCTCCATCATCCAGGTCCAAAATCATCAATGGATCAGTGTTCAGTATCGCTAGAGATGCTATGGCCAAAGCCTATGGTATAACAGGAAAACTCCTCTTCGTCTGTTTGATATTCACTTCGCGTAGATCTACGTCAAAGCTCCTCCATGGCTCTCCATGATTTCTAAAAAAACTCCTCGTAAATCATTGTTACGGATTTTGTGTAACAGCCTCAGTTGCAACGTTGGGCATGCTACATCACCTATTGAGCAATCTCTTGGACAGCCTGGAACCTCTCTGTTTTACATCACCTGTACTAGTAGGCTGTACATTCACCTGACTACATTGCTACATAAAGACTTTATGACTAGTCGACTGTAGCAATGGCATTATGTAGTCAGGTAAATGTAGCATTACTGCCATTAGTGCTAAAGGTGTTTACGTGTGTACACAATCACAAAGTCATGTGCCGGTACAATACATGGCGTTGCACCTCGTGGCTATGCCGATTGTTGACAAAACCGGAGATTTCCCGACATTATTGACAATGAATCTCTTTATGTCGCTCAAACCTCACATAATGCTCGTCTTGTTCCTTTCTAATGCTCCATAATGCTCTGATGCTCGGATAGTCTCCTAATGCCGAATATAATGCCGGCATTATCCGCTGGACCCTAACCAGCACCCTGGTTTTTCTCATTGCTGTTGTCTGGTGTAGCTCTACCCTTGCTTGGGCACCGAACACTCTACCATACCGCCTGAAACCTTCCTGTTTTTTTGTTTATAGCTGAGAGTGTGAAAGGGTGGAAGCCGTGTCCGGAGACCGCTCTATTGATTTTACACGAGAAGCCGTTGCTATTGATCGTGAACGAGTGAACAGCTGTCCAGACGGTCAGTTTGTGATGGAGTCTGTTCATTGCAGCTTGCAGTTGCGTGGCGACCACAAACTTTCAATGTCAGTGAGCGTGTGTTCATTAATTAACCAGTTAGTCACAGGGGTAGTTTAATCGCGAGCCACCCATGCCAAGATCCGACGACTCGAGACAGAACGGAACAGGAGTGGAACAGATGCTCAGTGTGTCACCGTGCAACGGGAATTAGCTGTGTTAGAGAGGATCTGCTGCTGTGATATGGAATGCGAGGTCCTCGTGCACCCTGCGCCAATAGACAATTACCAGTAAATACAGGATTACAGTGCAATTAGTCGTGACAATGGACTGGGAACTACACAAGAAGTACCCAAAAGGAAGTAAAATTAAAATAGGGCTGTTTTGTTTTTACTCAGAGTTTCATGGCAAAAACCAATCATCAGACAACATAAGGAGAATAGAAAAAAGTGCAGGTATATGAAGGCAAGCAGAGGAGATAGAATAATCCAGTGCAGACAATTAGGATAATAAACACCTCGGGACTACATGTACATGTACATATACATGCACTTGAAACAAATCTTATATGGGCAAATAAGTGAAAAGGGGTTACGTAGATTCACTGATGAATGTTACAAGGAAACAACTCTGGACAATCCTCCTTTTCCATTTCGTTGTTTGTTGTGTACCTTGCGATCATCGTTTCACATTTTACACGTACATGTCGACATTTAGGATATGCTTACAGTGCAATTAGTCGTCTTTGTTGCTGTATATATTAAAACTGCTGTCTCCGAAGCCCTTTTTTAAATGCAGGATTACCTTCATTTCCTTACGCTCTCTCTCTCTCTAACTTTCATTCACTGTCTCTCTCACTAAACTGTCTCTCTCTCTCTCTCTCACACACACACACACACACACACACACACACACACACACACACACACACACACACACACACACACACACACACACACACACACACACACACATATACACACACACATACACGCGAGCACCCCCCCTGTCCACCACACTCTTTCTCGTTCACTCTCTCCCCTTTCTTTGTCTGTTAGTTGGTTAGCTACTGAGTAGTAGTTACCATGTACAGCAGGTACACTGCACATCTATTCGTGTTTTGAGCCGGATGACCCAACTTCTTCTCTTTTACTTTTTGAGTATTTGCAGTCTGTGTTTTCTGTGTGTTTCTCTCTTTCGTGGAGGCTTGCTTGTTGTATTCTTGGCTTTTGGCCGTTACTTTATCGCCATCATAACATTAGGCACCATTGCCCGTTTTGGTCTGCGATACAAAATAAAATTTCAACAACAACAACAATTCCGTAGCACTACTCGAAAGGGGTTGATTGTGAAAGCAAAGTGAGTAACTGGAAACGGTTACTGCAATGTGTTATTCATGTACATTCAAACTCGGGGTAAGAGTTCATGAACCGTCCAAATTGGAAGGCCGTTAGCGCTATTGAGCAGTGCTCACGGTCACTGTCTTGCCGCGGAATGTCTCAGTACTCCTACTCCCCTAGTCCCTCTGGTGCTAGCTTGTGCACGTCTGACTGTTTACAATCTGGTTTTGTTGGTGGACTATAATTATTGTAGAAGAGAAAAGGACATATGGATACGAGTTAAGAGTAACTCTCCATCACTGTAACATGATATTATACAGTCAGAAAGTGCAATAACTAGGCACAAAACTGTCAGAGTACTGAGACATTCGACGTTCTGACACCTAGCTTCAACACATCTCCGTAGCGCTAACCGACAGCCTTCCAACTTGGAAGGTTCAAGGTTATGGAAAGACCAAAGAGGATATGTCCTTTTCTCTTCTACATTTATTTATGGCTCAACATCCGAGTTTCAGACTATAATTATTATTATTTTAACACAATGATTACATGACTGATTGTACTGGTCTTCTAGGACAGGTGGTCGCCTTATCCGAGTGGTCGCCTTATCCGAGTGGTCGCCTTGACAGGTGTTACTGTATTGCCGTTGGTATTAAATTTTTTTTTATTTACTTGAAAAGCACATAACCACCAGGAAAGCTGACAAAGAAAAAAGAGTAAGAAAAGACAGATAAAAAAGAGAGCTGCGAGAGAGAGTTGGGGTACGGTTAGAGGAGGACGAGACATTGAATGGTGGTCGCCACAGTCACAGATAGTAGCAGTGCTGCATGGTGAGGCTACAGGACGTACATGCACTCCACTGACCAATAGGCAATAGGTCTAATGTTGAGCTGTTTCAGCTAGACACTATCATTAGGAAGTTTTAGGGAAGTTGCCCGACCAGGGTTGGGTTCACGGTTTCCTTTTAAAAGTGTGACTGCACGTGTCGTCCGCAGTACTAACAAATTACTAACAATGTACTGACTGTCACTAGACAGTAATCGCAGTGTGACAGTCACGTCAGTTGAGCTCAGTCAGAGCGCAACGATGAGTTCCGTCACACGAGATCGGCGAGAAAGTCACAATAACAAAACGTGAGCAAGAGAAGCTGGGCGTTGATGAAGTCCAAGAACTTAGGTAAAGAGCACTTGTACTTGAAGATACTTGTACCTCATGCAGTATTACCATGTACAATGTACATGTAAATGTACATGCATACACCACTCGAGTGCACAATGATACCTACATGACTGTATAACTAAGTATACTGCATGTGCTTTGTGCACGGTGCTTGTTCTTTCTTCTCTCTTTTCGATGCTGGTACCGCGTACCGGTAACCTGGTACATGTACATGACGTGGTACACCATGGACCAAACACTGAAACAGCCGTGATAAGTGGTGATGGGAACACCTAATAAGTGAAACGTGCGTGCTGTTCATGGCCCCATGTCCACTAAATCGATTGTAGAACACACGACTCACTCAAATACCATGATAATAAATAGGGACGATGTCTGTATTCGAACAAACGGCGCGGAGATACATGTAACAATAAAAATAGCAATAAATAGAACTATTAAACCCTGCAGTCAATTGTCATCATCAAGCATCAACGAAGCCCAAAGGTTTTCAGAATAGATTTTCATGTCACTTTCATCAGTAGTGGAAACACAGTGTGAGAACTGTGAAATGAGAGCCACGGGCCGTGTTACTTACGAATACAATCGCAGCGTGGCCAAACATACTCCTTTTTTATTTTTTTAGTACAGGATTATGCAAGCGACCACAGCCACTGAGCTCCCAGAAGTTTCAACTGCCTGGCATAACGTGCACGATACAGTACAAAGGAACAAAAATCGTCACACATTTCAAGACAGGGTGAGATAACAAAATGAAGAAAAACAGCAGATTTTTTTACGATCACCGTTCTCATCCAACACTGTCACATGACCTCGGATCTCCATCATCATCAACCTCGCCATCCGCGTCATCCTCCTTCCGTGCCAACCGCAGACTCTTCGTCCGTTTCACCTGCGTCCTCGACTTCCGTCACCACTCCATCATGTTCATGTTTAAAAGCCTCCGCTGATTGACTCTCCTTTGATCCGATCACGGAATTTACACTGAACCATCTAACCAGCATGCGGCATGAAAAGTACCGTACCAAGACCGAGCTATCCAAGCACACATGGGCGCTGGCTGACTAAGGTGAGGGATACAGTATCAAATAGGCAGTCATAGATCGGGCCAAGTCCTACAGCAACATATCCAAAAGGTGCTGCTTGTGTTTAGCAGAAAAGTTGCGCATCATCACCTTCAAGACGCCTCACACTCTGCTCAACAAGAGGTCGGAGTAGGCGCGAACTATGCATGGAGCGTGCAGAGGCGGAGAAACCACCAGGCAGGACAAGGGTAAGCCATGAGGGCACTGGGCAGGGGGTGTGATGTGTGGCGGTGGAAGCACACTGTGGTGTCCACATTCAACAGCCGCGGGTATTCAGAGTATGTGGCGGTGATAATGGTAGCACGCGGTGGCTATGTCACAGCAGAGTAGGTGGAGAGGTAGAACTTGTTTTGGTGTCTGCACTTTGATACCAACTCCGACCGATATTGCACCTTCCCTGATGTACGTGTACAAATACTGTGAGCTAGCATTTAGGGAAGCCAAAACCACCACTCCGACACTGCTCACCAATACTGTACTTGTGTCAAAGAACGGTATCAAAAAAATCATCATTACCCGGAAAAATGAAGGGAAAAATCCAAAGTCAGAGCACGCCATACAAACTACAGCCAGTACAGGATTTACTTTATCATCACAGTCACTACTGCCCGGCAGTAAATAGGGACCGGCGGATTCTGCTCGAAAAGCAGTGAAATTGGCAGAACCATACAAACCTTATGGCGGACAATTCCTCGAATTCTGCTCCATTTTTTGTATCCACATACCAAACATGCATGAAACGTACCAGAAAAAGTACCGAATTCTGCCAATTTTTCGGCCGGCAGAATCCGCCGGACCCCACCAGTAAACGTAACTCGGATATCTCAGCCGCCTGTCAATTTTGTACCCGGTTATCGCACTTTGTAGCTGCTTATTATCTTGTTACAGTCTTGGATAGTAGTGGCTTCATAACTCGTTTCCATGTGATTTCTGCTATTGTACAATGTACCTACTAGATAAGTAGATCCATTATTATTATTTATTTTCCCATAGCGCAACAAGAAGCCCTGAAACAATACAGTCCGTGCGCCAGATTAAAGGGGAAGTGCATCGATTTTTTGAGTATGGTCCAGAAGAAAGACAATTTGATATCGGTTCGAATGGCACATCTCTCGCTTCCATACGATAAGCCAAACTTGCCAAATCGCCAATTGTATACTCACGTTGCCATAGCGACCAGCGCAGTGATGACGTACGAAAGGCTTAGCTCCACCACAGAGAAGGTCGATCACTGCAGAATTTGGTCGGTTTATTGTATTCACGAAGTGAAAGAAGGGCTGTGTTCAATGCTGTAAGTGCAGTGAACTGTTTGTTAGTAGTCCTCTCGGTTGTGTACTGGGACGTGACACCGACAGGAGAAAGCTGGAGCGCGGAGACACCAGCAGACAAGCGAAAATAGTGACGAACAAAATGCTGAAATCTTGGTTGGGACAAATCAGACGTTCAGCATTTCCCCCAACCAAGGACCATGCCGTTTGCTCTTTCCACTTCCTGAAGATGAATGTGATGCTTCCTGGCGACTCTCCTATCTCTCGTAACATCTTCTGAAGCCAGGTGAGACGACGGGTGGTGGAGATTGACGAATGAAATAATGTCGTAGGTTTGAAAGTTTGCTGAAAATGTCTCAGGAGAGACGGCGAATTCCAAGCATCTTGTCCTGGAGGAAACCATTTCCTAGGCACAGTCAGCCTAGGGAAATGCATGAGAAGGGCGACAAATAGTTCACGGCACTAACAGCATTGAACACAGCACTTCTTTCACATCGTGAATACAATAAGACAATTGAAAATGACCAATTTCTGCAGTGATCGACCTTCTCTGTGGAGGAGCTAAGCCTTTCGTACGTCATCACTGCGCTGGTCGCTATGGCAACATGAGCATACAATTGGCGATTTGGCAAGTTTGGCTTATCGTATGGAAGCGAGAGATATGCCATTCGAACCGATATCAAATTGTCTTTCTTCTGGACCCTACTCGAAAAATCGATGCACTTCCCCTTTAAAAAAAGTTGTCTAAAAGTTGACTTTTCATTTTCCGCACTGGGCAGTTTGCGGGTACTTTTTGAGTCGCATTCTCAATGGTGGACAATTTTGGAAAATGGTTTTGTGTCTATGGCTCGTTTGTTTTGGCATTTCGCTACCTGTGTGGTGAGCCTAAAAATTGCCCTTAGCCGTGGCAACGCAATGGTGTATTCCGTGTTTCAGCCAGATGACTTGTTTCGCTGTGGTCCGGCATCTTCCTAGATTCTCAGCCGTCGTCGAATTTGAGTATTTTCGAAACATTTTTTAGGGTGCAGGCGTGGGGCAAGGCTTTCACTCCCAGCCAATGGCACCATTTGGTATAACTCAGCCCTATGAACACGTCACCAGGCCCTCGTTAGTGTCCAGCCCATATTTCCAAAAAATGGACTGGACTTGAAACTTGAGTGTACAGACAGTACTATGCATTATGCACGTAATGACCGTATGCAATAACTTTCGCAAGCTACACGACAAGGACTCGCTGCAGAATAACATAATGTTATTCACACCATAATTATGCCATTGTGGTGCACCGTGATACCAATGACAGTATATTTATTGGTGATCAATTGCCTACTGGGTCGCTCCGTTGCCGAGAACGTCAACTTTGCGGACTGTGGAATGACCCGCGACACCGCCAACCACCCCTGACACAAAGCCAAATGCTGAAAGAGTTGACTGATACGGTACCTAGCAAGTTAACTGGATAATGGTGCTTATCTTCAACAAAACCAGGACATAAAACAGTGCTATGATAAACTACCTCCAGTCACCGGAAACAAATACAGTGCATTACGCATATTATGGATAGAGATTGCACTAGTACATGTATAATTGTATACCAATCTTAGAGTAAGAAAACAAGTTATCGGGTCTATACCATCAGAGTTGGCAGCTATATGTATTGGATTCTCCTGGTGTGCAGAATGATGCTGGCGGCGTGGTTCATATCCACTGTTGGCTTGCTGTCGGCAGTACCTTCACTATCTCACGTCTAAGGCATTTTATAGTCTGCATGACTTGGATCACAACGCCATAGTTATCCACACGAGAATGGTAATAAATCCAGATCACTAAGGCCTTCTTCATTGCAGTTGGCGCAATACGTTCACGGGATCGCGTCTCCGACCTCCAAATTGTAATTATAGCTGGCTAGTCTGTTGTTTATTGGCAGACAAGAATTGCGATGCTTCTTCAAAAGAGGCAGTTTAGCGATGTCTGTCCATGACATATTCCGCATTGCTGTGTGTGGAAGGAAAGGTGCAACAACATTAGATTGCTACTGGCCATAGACATCAAACTGCAACGTCTGGGCTTCAGCTGTCACAGGTCCATTGACAGAGAGACTGCCGCATATTGCACATACTGCGAACTATTGACTTCATGCCATCGCCTCATGGATCAGAAGTCACCACACTGAAAGAAGAACAGCAGAGGAAAACAGAACTGATGCAGTTAATTGATGCAGTTAATTGGCAGCAACAAATTTACTCCTTCATTTCATTCGACGAATTTGAGCCGTGCAATGCAAGAAAAAAGTCAGAGAGCAGGATCTAGGAGAGGGCATGCACCAGTGCTGTTGTGCCTATAATAATTAGATGCTCTGAATTTCACCACAAGAATGCACATAATACTGACATATTTACACTATGCAACCTAGTAGTCAACAAATTCAGAAAAAATCTAGTACTTCAGCTGGTGAAATATCCCACCTCTATCCCCTAAGCTCAAATGTCCCTGTAAAATTGATAAAGGATTGGTAGATGCTCACTCGGAGTGGTGTTTGAAAAGTAACACAACAGGTCATGACGATTTAGAGCATGCTCAATTGTCTCTTCTCATAAAATCACAATATTGCCTGTGCGTGGTTTATTTCGGGTGCAATTGTGGGGCACATAGGTATCACTCTAATTTTTCGTGCATTCGAAAGATAAAGCTTTGGTCTATCACCCCACAAAGCGGCTTTAGTGTCCGCGATGGGTAAATGCCTTACCTGGTGTGAAATTGGTGACCATATTCCTCGTTTCAGCAATTACAAAAGTGAGACATTCGTCCTTGGTGGCTGCTCACGAACTGCAAGCTCCAAAATAATTTTCCAGGGTACGGCCATAGGTGTCTACATCACTCCGAGCCATCTCTCCAGTGTAGGAAAGGTCTCCTGACGAGACTAGAAGGGCTCTAAGCAGCAAATTTCATTGAAATATTCACCATTCGGAGATAGGCGAAATCAACAGAAAACAAGCCCGCAGGTGCGGCGCCTTGGAGGCTACGATTCCCGCGAGAAAATGAAAATCGGTCTCTCAAGGGCCTTGGCGCACGGACTGAATAGACCATCCCTACTTGCAAGACCAGTTTGTCGTCGCCACACTGAGTCACTGAGGTTCATGCCTGCGCAATTCAAGTGCAGTGCCACAATCCCGTCGTGTAAAGTACAATGCAGGTCGATATTAGAACGAAGGCCCTCTATAATGCCTATAGGAGGCCACCCATCCAGGACTCTGCCACCAATCTAACGTCCAAAGCAGGGAGTAGTAATTTTACTACTCCATGTACATGTACTCCCTGGTCCAAAGCATAGAGCACGACACCACAGAACCACGAACACCTCCGCAGTTCTCCTTGCATAAATATACCTGGTAGTACCGGCTTGGCCAACAGCATCTTTATGTTGCCTCATGATCGCATGGCATAAAACTCAGGGTTGCCACAAACTAACCTCGTAGCCTCCACTCCTATCAATTATATTATTTTTGGTTCAGCGCATCGCACTAGCCGCGCGGTGCGTGAATAACATGACATTCCCAGCACGAAACAGCCCGCAACTATTATAGAGCGGGAGGGAAACATACAGCACAAGTACCATACCCCGATTGTTTTTTGTTTGTTGTGGTGCAGCGGAGAGCTCTTGAGGTGCCAAGTAGCAGGTGAGAGACACTTTAGTTTCGACAAGGGCGGACAATGTCTCACACACAACAATCATAGTTGTGTCCATGGGAAACTAGGATCAATATTTTGAAGCACTTCGTTTTAGTTCTCTTGTCCGGCTTCCCTTTCGTGAGATTTGAACCTGACTTTCTCATGTTGGAACCAATATAGACAGCCGCCAAGGCGTCACCCCGTGAATAACAAAACCTCGGGAATAGCAACATCAGTTACTAAGGATGTACGTGTACATGTACGTACAGTGCTTGAGCGTTCTGATCGCGCTGGTCACCCCCAACTGCCCGTTTGACATGCGATGTAAAATAAACATACAACAACTGCGTTGGAAATTCCTTTTTGTTTAGGCATATCTGCCTCTTGGGAATTCCTCAAATTTGATAACATCCGAGCAGGGAGAGCAGGGAGCCTGCGCTTGTGCGTGGACCCACTCCTAGTAGTCTTACGTTGGAATCGACTGCTATAACTAACAGCACAACACTCAAGCACTGAACGTATTCCTTGTTTAGGTTTAATACCGTGGTTGCAGACTCTACTACTAGTACTAGTACTGGCTTGAAAGACGGAAATAATTCGTCTCGCCAAGCATGGCAGGCAGGTAGCCAATGACTACATACTTCAGCACAATCATGTACATCACTACATGTGCACGCACAGGCTCTTGCCCTGTCTTGAGTCTTGAGGGGTGCAATGACATTATGTACAGAAGTCATCTGGTTATGGTATGGCTGGATCATGGAGTGGCTGTCTAGCTACTATTTTAAGAGCAAGTTGAGATGATTCGTCTGAGGACAGAATCTGATTATTTAAAAGAGGCATCTTACCATGCGCACCCAAATAAGGCGATGCCGTGCCGCTGATGGATCAGCGCCGATCGATCACCATCAAATCAGTACAGTAGTTCTATGCAGCCATACATGTACATCAACTACTACAGCACAAGTCTAGATTGGTTACGAGCTGCACTGCCGATCATTGCGAAGGTCCTTGAATCCTGGTCGCTGTACGTAAACACCCAGAAGACGGAATGGGTCACAATATCGTCAACAACAGAAAATTGGAAAACAGTAAAGCAGCTGGGATCACTCATGGCAACTAACGAAGACATCCAAAGGCGAAAGAAGCGGGCAACGATTGCCTTCAAGAACATGTACACTCTGTGGCTGCGGAGGGAGCATGTCTCAGAAGCTCGCAGAGTTCGCCTCTACAACGCATATGTTCTGCCGACCCTATTGTACAATTGCTGTACGTGGGGATCAACAAAGGCAGTCAGTGACAAGCTGGACGTGTTCCACAGGCAACAGCTTCGCTCGCTACTGGGCATACATTACCCCAATCGTATCACAAACATCGAGTTATACCGGAGATGTCAGAGCCAGCCCATCTCCGAGGAAGTCCACAGACGAAGAATGACCATGCTGGGACATGTCCTACGCCTACCCGAAGACACACCACCGCAACAAGCCATGGCACTCTACTTCAATCCACCGAACACAGCCAAGCCAGGATGACCTCTGACTACTTTAGTCACCCAGATCCAGCAAGACTGCGTCCACAGACAAACGCCACTCAAGAGGAGCCCGCATCTGCAGAAGGCATCCGACAGGCAAGTGTGGAAGGCCTTCGTAAAAAACGCACAGTGAACACTGACGAAACAGAAGTTGCCCATCCTTCTCAGTGCTATTTGCTTATTGTCGATTTGTAAACCGTACCTTGCAGTCCATGTCTTCCCTTGTCATCATCATAATAGTATAGTTTTGTCTCTCTCCTTCTATTGCTCAGGAACACAGAGGCGGAAAGAGGCTGGTCCTCAAGTACGCGAAACTGTTCATAATAAATAATAATAATAATAATAATAATAATAATACATGTACATGTATAATGGAACTCTGACAAAGATTTACCCCGGTTGGGAACAGGAAAGTGTACTTAGTATCCGAGGTGTTTCATATCCCAACATAACGTTATACCGAATGTCCACAATAGCGAGAATTCCCAGATTGTCTAGAGTGCTAAACACCACAATCAATGGCCTTCCAACTGGATACTAGTGATAATTTTGAAGAGGGGAAGGTATTGTCCAATGGTCTTACCGTCCCGTTATCGTACCGAGTCAGCATTCCACTGTGCCTTTGAATGTATAATGTAGCCGGTTGTGTTGGACTTGATAGCGCTAACCTTCCCCTCTTTGGAATTACCACTAATATCCATGAACCTCCCAAGTTGGAAGCCCGTTGGTTAGCGCTATCAAGCAGTGCTCAAGCTCACTGTCCTGCCGTGGAATGTCTCAGTATTCCTTGTCAGTCTCGTGCTAGCTTGTGCAAGTCTGACTGTTCTCAATCTGGTTTAGTTGGTGGACTCTAACGCATAGTTGGAAGGTCATTGGTTAGCGCTATCGAGCAGTGCTCAAGCTGACTTCCTTGCCGTGGAATGTCTCAGAGTACTCACTACGCGTAGGCAGGGTCTACAGCAAATCAACCGATTCTCTTCACAAGCCCATTGCACCGGCATGTGAAACTCAATATTGCACCAAATCGGGCCGTCGACAGCATCACATCCGTCCTAAAACCTTAAAGTACATGTATGACGAATTTATCCTTCGTATGATGATTGGTCGATGAATGCCATGCCAGGCATGTGGTTGATAAAATTATAAGGACCGATAGAATTCTACGTTGTTCATGTAGGTATCGGGGTAATGCCGGTAAACAGAGAGACCTGATCCACCATCCGCGTGGCAGGTAGATCATGCGACAATCATGTTTGTGAGGCAGAGTAGTTCAGAGACGTGGACGACCCATGGAAACTCGCGGTCGCCAGCGGACGTCCGTCGGATATCGGCTCTGTACTACATCCACACTTACATGTACATGTACCGGTATGCCATTCAGTAGACGGCATGCCAAATTTCGGTTGCTAATGTCTCAGTATCACTGCTCCTTACGTTTATAATAATTATCATCATGTGTTTACGTTACCCAGCCTGTCATGCCAGCGTTGTCATGCAATGCTGATCTCTCTTTCAGCATTTCCATTCCCACATGAGCTGCAACTCCCGGTGCCGAAAGGCGGGCTAACGCCCCTACATGGCTACTTCCCCTTGTATAACCCCCAAGACGAAAATTAATGGTAGTAGCCGACTGGCCGAAATTTAAAAAATTTAAAAATTCTCTCATACTAGTACAGTGCACAGTAAAACCGGTCATGGAGACCACTCTTATAAGGCGACCACCTGTCCTAGAAGTTGATAAATATGGTGGTAAAGACACACCTGGCAATATGGCGGTAAACACACGCCTGCCCACACACGCTCTCTAGGCTGCAAAGTTCTGGCACAGAGCTCTCCTTCTCACCACCACCACCATCAGTTCGCGCCTGGCGCCTGGTCGATGCATGGTTGGCGGTATCCGGCATAGCAGGCTGGTACATCAAGTAGTGCATGGCGCATATCACATGACACAGCAACGACATAGCTCGATTGCGACGTACGTTTCGTCCCCGCTAGACTCATCAGGCAATCTTCTTCTTGGATGTCTTCACACGGAGCTCGACTCGGGAGAATGAAGTTGAAGACACCACTGCAGCTGTACTTATGGTTGATAAATATGGTGGTAAAGACACACCTGGCAATATGGCGGTAAACACACGCCTGCCCACACACGCTCTCTAGGCTGCAAAGTTCTGGCACAGAGCTCTCCTTCTCACCACCACCAGTATCAGTTCGCGCCTGGCGCCTGGTCGATGCAGGGTTGGCGGTATCCGGCATAGCAGGCTGGTACATCAAGTAGTGCATGGCACATAGCAGATGACACAGCAACGACATAGCTCGATTGCGACGTACGTTTCGTCCCCGCTGGACTCATCAGGCAATCTTCTTCTTGGATGTCTTCACACGGAGCTCGACTCGAGAGAATGAAGTTGAAGACACCACTGCAGCTGTACTTATGGTTGATAAATATGGTTGTAAAGACACACCTGGCAATATGGCGGTAAACACACGCCTGCCCACACACGCTCTCTAGGCTGCAAAGTTCTGGCACAGAGCTCTCCTTCTCACCACCACCACCATCAGTTCGCGCCTGGCGCCTGGTGGATGCATGGTTGGCGGTATCCGGCCTAGCAGGCTGGTACATCAAGTAGTGCACTGCACATAGCAGATGACACAGCAACGACATAGCTCGATTGCGACGTACGTTTCCTCCCCGCTGGACTCATCAGGCAATCTTCTTCTTGGATGTCTTCACACGGAGCTCGACTCGGGAGAATGAAGTTGAAGACACCACTGCAGCTGTACTTATGGTTGATAAATATGGTGGTAAAGACACACCTGGCAATATGGCGGTAAACACATGCCTGCCCACACACGCTCTCTAGGCTGCAAAGTTCTGGCACAGAGCTCTCCTTCTCACCACCACCACCATCAGTTCGCGCCTGGCGCCTGGTGGATGCATGGTTGGCGGTATCCGGCATAGCAGGCTGGTACATCAAGTAGTGCATGGCACATAGCACATGACACAGCAACGACATAGCTCGATTGCGACGTACGTTTCGTCCCCGCTGGACTCATCAGGCAATCTTCTTCTTGGATGCCTTCACACAGAGCTCGACTCGGGAGAATGAAGTTGAAGACACCACTGCAGCTGTACTTATGGTTGATAAATATGGTGGTAAAGACACACCTGGCAATATGGCGGTAAACACACGCCTGCCCACACACGCTCTCTAGGCTGCAAAGTTCTGCCACAGAGCTCTCCTTCCATGCACTACTTGATGTACCAGCCTGCTATGCCGGATACCGCCAACCATGCATCGACCAGGCGCCAGGCGCAAACTGATGGTGGTGGTGGTGAGAAGGAGAGCTCTGTGCCATAACTTTGCAGCTTAGAGAGCGTGTGTGGGCAGGCGTGTGTTTACCGCCATATTGCCAGGTGTGTCTTTACCACCATATTTATCAACCATAAGTACAGCTGCAGTGGTATCTTCAACTTCATTCACCTGTCCTAGAAGACCACTATAACCAGGACCAAGGGATGCTATTTCCAGTCAAATGACCCTGGATAAGGAGACCACCCGGTAACAGAGACCACATTTTGGAGGTCCATAGAGCGGTCGTCTTAGACAGGTTTCACTGTACGTGTACAATAACATAGCAGACTCAGCGCTGTGTGCCAGTACATGACATTGTACTGTATTGTACTAAGCTCTGTCTCCGACATTGAGCACTCTCTGCAGCTCGGGGATCAACGGATTTTTACATGTACAAGTACATGTATGTTTTGTAAGCCTTGAGGTTCCTGTGATAGGCATGTACATGTACATGTAGATGATAACCGTGGTTGGCTATAAAAGCCTGCAATGAAGCCTGCAATCGCTATGCAAAGGTGTCATTGGCTGCCCAAGGCATGCATTTCTTTGAATAGAACTAAAAGTTAAAATAAACACGTTTTGCCGTTGGCAAATCAATCAAATAGAAATTGGTTTATTACTACCGGTATTTAACAAGTCGGTGTGGAGACAAGAAATCTAATATCTTTTTTTAATTTCGGCCAGTCGCCTACTATCATTAATTTTCGTCTTGGGGGTTAGACAAGGGGAAGTAGCCATGTAGGGGCGTTAGCCCGCCTTTCGGCACCGGGAGTTGCAGCTCATGTGGGGATGGAAATGCTGAAAGAGAGATCAGCATTGCATGACAACGCTGGCATGACAGGCTGGGTAACGTAAACACATGATGATAATTATTATAAACGTAAGGAGCAGTGATACTGAGACATAAGCAGCCGAAATTTGGCATGCCGTCTACTGAATATCATATACCGGTACATGTACGTGTAACCGTCCAACCAGAGCGATTCAGGATCAAGAGTAGAACGACTATATTATACCATCAACGGGGTTATATGGGACAGAAGTGTAATCCAAGGTGAACATGCAACACAGGTGTGATGTAACACAACGTAAGTGGGAACGTGTAGTAGGATGCACAGTGTGAGTGTGTGAATCTGTTACACCACCCCCCTCGTCAGCAAAGGTGAGCCGGGCTAAACACGAGTAGGTAAGCATTTTAATACCAGTAAATCAATATTATTGGTTCGAAAATAATTGCTAACACAAGAGGCAATTCAAGGTATGGTAGGAAGTAAAACTCAACGCAGGAAAGGCGGCTATTGACGACGCTTCGTTTTCAAGTAACTCTGCAGCGGAATAATTTCCTTGTTAGACTCGTCCAATAAATGTTCGATAGGCTCCCAGGTGTTCTCACTGTAGCCACGCCATTGAACTAGATACTCCATGCGGCCCCTCCGTTTCCGTTCATCGACGACCGCGTCTACAATATAACGCGTGTTGCCGTCCAGATCCGTTATTGGTGGCGGAGGCGGCTGTTGCCGTCCTGGTATAGAGTTCTCCTCATACCGCCTCAGAGCTGACACATTAAACACCGGATGACAACGCATATTGGCAGGAAGTAGCAACCGGAAGGCATTGGCACCAACCTTCTCAGTTACAGGAAATGGACCATACCATTAAATTTTGGAACGCAGCTTAGGGGACGGCTGATTCCGCGCCTCGGGAGTAATGAGGAAATCCCTATAGACCAGAACACGGTCACCAAACTTTATAGTACTGGGGGCACGAGTGTTGTCCGCATACAAGGCCTGCCGCGCCTGAGCCGCTACAATAGCATCCTTAGCAACGCGTAACGCATCCTGTTGCTCCTTCACCCAATCAGAGTGTCCAACTCCCATACGATCACCCAGCAAATCCGCTGGGGCTCGGGGGTGAAACCCAAAATTCAAATAAAATGGGGTATGTGATGTAGAGGAATGGTGGGCACTATTGATGGAGAACTCGCAAAGAGGCAATAGCTTATCCCAATTGTCATGCTTATGGTTAATGAATGCACGGAGGATGTCTTCAACCAGCCTATTCACCCTCTCCGTTAATCCATTTGTTTGGGGATGGTTTGCCGTGCTGAAACAAAGCTTGGTTCCCAGAAGGTGAAACACCTCCCTAAAAAAGGCAGCAGTGAACCGAGGATCTCTATCTGAGACAATGGATGAACTCAAACCATGCAACCGAAAAACGTTAGCTATGTACAATTCAGCACTGCCCTTGGCATCAATGGATGTGGTAGTCGGTACCAAATGAACGCATTTAGTCAGGCGGTCCACAAAGGTATAAATAGCAACATGTCCAGCAGCTGTTCTAGGAAGACCCGTAAAAAAATCCATGGCGATATCCTCCCACGGGCCTTTGGGTATTGGTAATGACTGCAGCAGGCCCGTGCGCAGCCTCCCCGGTTTAGTTCGCTGGCAAATATCGCAAGACTTCACGAAACGTTTGACATCGAGTCCCATTTTCGGCCAATAGAAAATTTTTGCCAAGCGTGAATACGTGCGGTCACGCCCTGGGTGACCTGCCGTCACGCAGTCATGGTTCTCCTGTACTAATTTCAGCCGTAGGGTACACCTCGGTATGCATAAACGGTTGCTAGGAGACGCCTTCAAGTAGAGGAACCCGGAGTCGTTGTCGATGAAGTACTGACTGTGCACATTGTCACTGTCGGGGCACTTCATTCGTTCCATAACTACACTCAGCTCAGGGTCCACGGCATAACTGTCCAGTATCATGTTGGCTATATCGTCATTGACCTCCAAGGTATATTCTATAGCGTTTAGTCGAGCTTCAGGCGGAACCACATGATCTTCGTCCCTTAAGTCCGGGCGGCGTGACAACGGATACGCCACGTTCTCCTTGCCAGGTTTATGGTGAATAGTGTAATCAAAGTCCGCAAGAAATTCAACCCAACGGGACTCCCTTTTCGTGAGATTTGATTTTGTCAGGAAGTAGACTGCTGCTCGGTTGTCTGTGAAAACGTCAAAGTGTTCAAACAAATAAATGCGCCACATCCGGAGGGCGGACACAACTGCTAACGTTTCTCGTTCCGACGCTGTGTAGTTCCGCTCCGCCGAGGAAAGCTTTCGACTGCCGTACGCCACTGGCAACCAACAACCAGGTTCCCCCTCCTGCGAGAGCACCCCCGCGATTGCAAAATCGCTAGCATCAGTTTCAACTCGGAAAGGTTTTGACACGTCTGGAAGTCTCAAAATAGGGGGATTTAGCAGTGCCCTTCGTAACTCCTCGAATGCTGCCTGGGCCTCACCAGTCCATGAGAACCTGGTGTATTTACCCGTTAGCTCCTCCAAGGGCTTGGAAATATATGAATAGTGTCTAATAAAGCGACGGAAGTAATTGGTAAACCCGAGAAATTGTCTCACGTCTTTCACCGTACATGGGGTGGGCCAATCACGAACTGCAGCCAATTTCTCCGGATCAGGGGTAATCGAGGAACCGGTCAAACGGTGACCCAAGAATAGAATTTCTTCCACCGCAAACTCGCATTTCGGTAACTTGCAGAATAGTTGGTTAGCGCGGAGGGTAGTCAGAACGGTTCAAATGTGCTCAACGTGCTCTTCCAGGGTTTTGCTAAAAATCAGAATGTCATCCAGGAACACTACCACGAATTGGCGCAAGTACGGCTGCAGAATGGAGTTCAGTGATTGGAAGGTTACCGGGGCATTAGTCAGACCAAACCCCATGACCCTGAACTGGTAGTGGCCAAACGGGGTGTTAATTGCCGTTTTCGGCACATCCTCCTGTTGTATCCTGATTTGGTTGTATCCTGCGCGAAGATCAAGCTTCGAGAAATATGCACTGCCCTGCACTGTGTCGAATAGGTCCTCAATGTTAGGGAGGCAGGCCTTATTCTTAATTGTTATTCTATTAAGTTCCCTCCAGTCACACACCATGCGAAGAGATCCATCTGATTTCTTCACAAAGAACACAGGAGCCCCCATAGGGCGACTTACTCGGCTCTAAGAAGCCTCTCCGGAGCAGCTCCTCAATCTGCTTCTGGAGCTCGTCTAGCTCCGGCTTCGGAAGGCGGTATGCCGGTCGTGATGGTGGCGCTGTCCCTTCTGCCACCTTTATTTCATGGTCGACCGTTCGCTCTGGCGGTAGTTGGTCAGGGAGCTCGTCCGGAAATAGGTCGTCGAACTCACGTAGCAGAGCGTTCAGCTCACTTCCGAAGTGAGTTCCTTCCTTGTCACGGATAGGTGGTGGGTCTTGGCCCGGCGCATCATCCTCCATAGAGACCCAGGCTATATACGCTTCGTCCCCTGAACGAATAGCGGCATTCGCTTGTGCTGCAGAGATGAAGTGGGATTCTGCGAACTCGGTGTCCTCGCCAGCTTCGTGGCCTCGAGCCACGAAGGTGTCCTCCTGGATCTGCACCTTTTTACTCCGGAAGTCGATCGTTGGGTTGTGGCGAGACAGCCACGGCATTCCCAAGATGGCGTCGTAGCGCGCCAGTGGCAGCACGGTGAAGGTCTGGGTTTCGCTGAAGTCAGCTACCATCACTTTTACTGGCCCGGCAGTTTCCAAAGGCTGTGTACGAGACGAGCCATCTGCTAATGTGACCTTCAGCTCCTTGGTCGCCGTGTCAGTCGTCAGGTTATGTCTCCTGACGAACTCCGACGACAAAAAATCGTGGGTAGAGCCAGAGTCTATTAGCATGGTAGCCTTCCTCCCATTCACCTTCCCAGTGACACATAGCAGATCGTGCTCTGCGCCCATCGCCACGCTGCTGATGTGCGCCTTAGGCGTAGCGTCAGAACTCTCCACTGCAGGATCGCTTGCGCTGTCTCCTTCCTCAACACTCAGGCCTTCGAACCTATTGAACACAATGAGTGGTGTGGGTGCCCGAGTATCCACCGCCAGTGAGCGCACTCCCTTCTTCGCTGGCTGGAAGCGTTTGGGGAATTCACGATGACTGGACAGTTTCTGGCAATATGTCCAGGCTTCCTGCATGAGTAACATATGGGCTCACTCGTACGGTTAGATTGCTGCTGCTGACGTCCCCATGGACTGACAGGTTGCCTCGGTGTACTGGCCTGAGCGGGAGGTGGCGGACCCGGGTGCCTCGACCGACGAATGCCTGTGCCTGTGGTGGCCTGTTCCCTCCATACCCCTGATGCCTGCATGGCTGCCATGCGTGCGGCACGAATGGCCTGGCCTAGTGTTGTCGGGTGCTCCCGAAGAGCCGAGTGACCGATTGCTGCATGCAGGCCCCTCACGAACAGCACCGCCTTCGAATCGTCATTCAGGTCGTTCACCTGAAGGCAGAGATTAGTGAATTCCTGTACGTATGCGTCCAGGCCGCCGCGCTGTACCAGTCCAAACAGCTTGAGGCGCGCTTCCTCCTGTTCATGGACTGGCCCATACACGTCGCCGAGTGACTGTTTTAGCGTCGGCCAGTCGTGGATGCAGGCGCCGGAATCCAATACCGACATCAGCCAAAGCCTGGCGTTGCCTTGTAGGTAGCTGGCAGCGAATCGCACCTGCTCCTGGTCGTCGTTGACGCGCTGTGACACCATGGCGAGCTCGATAGCGAAGACCCACTCCCTGAAGTCCGCAGGGTTGCCCGAAAACACCGGAGGCCTATTGACTGTCCCATCAAATTTCCTGTCGAGCAGTCGTTGGTCCGTGGGCCGTTGAGGTCCTTGAGGTGTATCCGTCGTTGCGGCAGTTTGTACCCGTCGGCGCGCTCCGTCCTTGTAGCGGTCATACCGAGCTAACAGAAGGGTGGCCACGCATACCAGCAAACAAAAAATCTCGACAACCATCCTTTGCTACCAGTGTAACCGTCCAACCAGAGCGATTCAGGATCAAGAGTAGAACGACTTTATTATACCATCAACGGGGTTATATGGGACAGAAGTGTAATCCAAGGTGAACATGCAACACAGGTGTGATGTAACACAACGTAAGTGGGAACGTGTAGTAGGATGCACAGTGTGAGTGTGTGAATCTGTTACAATTTCCATTCCCACATGAGCTGCAACTCCCGGTGCCGAAAGGCGGGCTAACGCCCCTACATGGCTACTTCCCCTTGTCTAACCCCCAAGACAAAATGATAGTAGGCGACTGGCCGAAATTAAAAAAATTAAAAAATTCTCACATACTAGTACAGTGCACAGTAAAACCTGTCAAGGAGGCCACTCTTATAAGGCGACCACCTGTCCTAGAAGACCACCATAACCAGGACCAAGGGATGCTATTTCCAGTCAAGTGACCCTGGATAAGGAGACCACCCGGTAACAGAGACCACATTTTGGAGGTCCCTAGAGCGGTCGTCTTAGACAGGTTTCACTGTACGTGTACTAGTACATAGCAGACTCAGCGCTGTGTACCAGTACATGACATTGTACTGTATTGTACTAAGCTCTGTCTCCGACATTGAGCACTCTCTGCAGCTCGGGGATCAACGGATTTTTACGTGTACATATATGTAGTTGAGGTTCCCGTGATCTACATGTACATCTACATGTACATGTAGATGATAACCGTGGTTGGCTACATGTATAAAAGTCTGCAATCGCCATGCAAAGTGGTCATTGGCTGCCCAAGGCATGTATTGCTTGGAATAGAACTAAAAGTTAAAATAAACATGTTTTGCCGTTGGCAAATCAATCAAATAGAAATTGGTCTATTACTGCCGGTATTTAACAAGTCGGTGTGGAGACAAGAAATCTAATATCTCAAGAAATAATAATTATGGTAAACCCGCCCATACCAGGACAGCAATGCCTGAATGGAACAATACTGAAGGGTTTGAACGTCTTTTTCATGTGATGATCATCAGAAATCTTCGTCACATTGACAGTTTGACTACAAAGGAAAGAATAATATGTTATGGTACCACAAAGTGAACATTACTAGATTTAAAACTAATACAAGAAACACTACTAGTAGTATTCTAAACTAAGTAAAAAACTCGTTGCTATGAGACAGGAGCTGTATTTGCAGAAAGCAGAAGACATATTATCGAACATGACCATGTATGAGAAAGTAGATTTGACCATAGAGTCCTACGAAACCAAGACACGAGAAGTAATACTGTCAGAGTGCAAGAACATGGATTCAAAACTCCTAAAGTCAATCCTACCAAACAGTACGAAGTTCCCCGAGTGGTACGGTCTTCCAAAGGACCATAAGCAGAACTTACCATTGCGACCCGTGGTAGCAGCGTGCGACAGCCCAACGACTGGAGTATCTATTGTATTGGAGCGCATCCTACAGCAGCTCATTCAATTTGTCCCGGCCCACCTGGCTAACACGACGGAAGCAATAACCCACATCTGTGACGCATGTCCGGGATTGAACGCCCCCGATGGCACCATCGTTATGTCCGTGGATGTAGTCGGGCTATATCCGAGCATACCTATTCGGGAGGGCGTTCAGGCAGTGGTGGATATGCTGCAGCAGTATTTCCAGCGGATCGACATGTTTGGGCTGAGTGTGAGCGGGGTACGGAATCTGTTGCTGTTTGTTCTCAGCCACAACTATTTCAGATTCGGCCATCAGATCTATCACCAAGTGGACGGGGTTGCAATGGGTAACAATCTTGCACCCCCATTTGCGATTCTATTTATGCATACGGTTGAGGCCAGGCTTCTGCAGGATTCTCCGTTAGTACCGCTCCTCTACAAACGCTACATCGACGATATCCTGCTGCTATGGACCCACGGCAGGGACAGCTTGATGCGGTTTGTGCAGCATTTCAACTCTGCACACCCAAGTATCAACTTCACATATGAGCTCAGCGAGGTGAGTGGCTCCATAAATTATATGGATATCACAATTATGATCCAGGAAGGCAAGCTGGCATACAAGCTGTACCAGAAGGCATGTGCTAGTGGTCTACTCAGTGATTATATAGCAATAAAAACTGCTTTATGGCAGCTTTCTAAAAAAGTTATTGTGTTCTAGTCCTGGGTCCGGCATAGGCTATAGAAAATTGATAAAATTGCTTCCAAACTGGACTCCGTCTAAAAGTAAGAAATTAACGAAATGTGAGTGCCGAAAATTAAAATTTCACACAAAACCTCACAATAATCACAACACTTGACAATCAAACACTGCTTTCAACACTTGTTTAGTCTGACATTGTACTTGTACTGCACCAACATGCATGCATGGGAAAGAGGATCACGAAGGGAAAAGGTCTTCTAGCTTTTCATCCTGTGTGTGATTATTGTGAGGTTTTGTGTGAAATTTTAATTTTCGGCACTCACATTTCGTTAATTTCTTAGTTTTTAGACGGAGTCCAGTTTGGAAGCAATTTTATCAATTTTCTATAGCCTATGCCGGACCCAGGACTAGAACACAATAACTTTTTTAGAAAGCTGCCATAAAGCAGTTTTTATTGCTATAATTTCTTTTGTTTTTTCTGTCACCAATCAATGGAATGCCCTTATGTAAATGATGGCCTTCACATCATATCAATACCGTATTATACGCATTGATGTGCAAGCCTTTTCTTGCAGAAAATGGCACTAGCATTATACTTCTGCTGGGGAAACATGTGGTTAGTGGTGGTGATACTTTTTTTTTATACGCAGGTCATTCTGTGCATGTTGCTGTTGCAGAATTTCCGGACTGTCATAAAATTGTCTTGCCTTTCAGATATTTCAGATTTACTTGAGAAATGTAGCCAGGTGCGTGTCGCAGATGTTTTTGTTGATTCTGTGTTTATAATTGTTTACAATCATGGGTTATCATGATAAGGTCATCCTGCATCATATTGCACTGAAATCGTAATCCTGTTGATGTCGATACAACTTTTGGAAGTAGTTCAATGACTTCAAACTGTTAGTCCACGATTTTCTAAAACAACACAGCAAAGGAGGAACAATAAACATGTATTAAAATGTAAACAAATACATTGTTGAGTCCGGTACCTCGTTCCAACAACTACACTGATCCTCAGGATAAAAGGGGCAAGGCCATTGGAGGGTCGAGGTCATTGTTATCAAATTGTCAAATTTTTGATAGGGCAATCCCGCAGGCCTAAGGCCTTCTTACAGGGTACCCTGGAGGTACTGAGAGATAAACAAGGCACTCCATAATAATAAAATGGTACACATCTCTTGCTGTGAGTATGAATGATATCCAGTCGAACCTCTTTAGGACGAACACCAAGGGACCGATGGTATTTATTCTGTGAGTTTGTCTTAACCTATTTTATAACCAGTGAATACATTTCTCCAATAGACATACGAATAGATTTTTTCTACAGCGAAAGATTCTAAGCCACACCGACTCGTCTCGTATGAAACAAATGAGTCACTGAACCTTTCTTTAGCAACATGACGGCAACTGAAACAGCAACAGAGAAAGTACGATACGTGTACAGCACATTCTTGCAGGTAAAATGTACTACAAACAGATTGCAGATCGTAATTTTTACTTTGGCAGCACGCAACTTTATTTGTGGCAGTGCAATCTCGGCGGTACTCACAAATCAAACAGCCCAGACTCGAGTAAACAAATCCAATCATACAAGTACGAGATTTTCACGAGACGAGACTGCACCCATTGGCTTGTTTCGTATGAAGCAAACAAGTCACTGAACCTCTCCATAATGGAGATTTTCCCTGATATGCGAATTTATTTTGCATACTCGGTCAATGGGTCCTTGAACCTTTCCCTCCAGATTGGGAACTGCCAACGATAGTATGCCACTGACCAGTGCCTTACTTGTAACGTACCAATGTACAATGAACATGAGTATTTCGACAACACATCTAAGCCTCAGCAGCAACATAAGCCTTACCGTCAAGAAGCCTGTGAACTCGCGTTCTTCGCACACTGTAGGCAAGGGCAAAGAGATAAAAATGGATCTAAATCCGAATAAAAGCAGCACACGTTTCCGTAAATGAAAGGGTGAGCATAAGCAAATGAATCGAAGGAAACTGGTCAACTCAGAGATCACTTGTCATCGAGTATTCCGTAAAAGGAGGCCTCGGCAGCGAAAAAGCTAAATTTAGAAAAGAGATCCTGTCAGCTTTTCCATTATTTATTGCATTCCGCCCAAAATCAGCACACTTTTCGTAAATGAAAGAGTCAACACAAGCAAATGAATCAAAGGGAACTGGTCAACTCACCTTTCATTGAGTAATATTCCGCGAAAGGAGGTCTCAGCAGCGCCGAAACGAAATAAGCCAGGCCAGGAGACAAAATATCCGAAACAGCTCATGCAAGAAGCAGTTCCAAAGAAGGAAGTTCCTCGTGCATGCACATCCGAAAACATGGAAAAGGCAGCAACAAAAAGTCTGCAATGCACACGCATGCGGCCAGCCGGCCGCGCGATGGTAGGAGCCATGGAGCAGCTCCCTGGCCCTGGTCCAGGACCAGGTACCGAGCATCTTACGTAGAAACTTACGTAGCTACGTAGACAACGTGTCTGAATAGCGGTGTCGTTAGGTAGCGCCATGTGAACAGAATAATAGAAAAGCTGACAGGATCGCTTTTCTAAATACTTCGGCAGTTCCCCACCATATCAAATTGGCAGTTGCTTCGTCACAATTCCTAAGAGCTCAGAGGCTCTCATCGAATACCAGAATGCGTGCAGAAAGTGAAGCGAGGGTTCATGAACAATTAAGATTGAACAATTACCCAGAGAGAATCATTGAAGAGGCACGCACTGCCTCCACAAGGCCAAAGCGTCGTCGCCATGCCAACCCATGCTGCGCATTTCTAAAGCTTCCATATAAGTCAGATAAAGTACATCAAGCAGTGAATAAAGCCATCAGAAAGTATAAAATTCCGGTTAGAGTCGTATATGAGCACACTGGTAGCCTGAGGCGCACATTGTGTCGCTCCGCCCTCGTCCCTCCTCTATGTGTCAAGGCTGCAAATCCGCTACAACCGAAAAAGAGAGGTCGCCCAAAGGGGCCGTGTATCTCGTGTATATCCGGGGGACAGGATGTATGTATGCAGAAGAATGTTGTATATCAGCTGAAGTTTTTTTTTTTTTTTTTTTTTTTTTTTTTTTTTTTTACTATATTCACATAACCAGCTCGAAAAGAATAAGGAAAGACAATGGTACGGAGACTAGGACAAACGTGACAACTAATGAGCAGGCGCTGCACCGAGACGCAGCAGTGATGGTGGGGCATTGATGACTCTGCCGACCTGAGGTCTCGGCGTCACGGCCAAAAACACGCACCAAAAACAATGAAAAAAGAAGAAGATAGAGCTGTACAGGTAAGAAAGATGCAAAAACCCAAGGCTTAACACGAGCGATTGTGGGGGAGAAACTGTCTTAGCGTCATACTATTCATAGGGAATCGACTGCCCAGAGCCAGTTTGTGCTGCGAAGATGGCGGTAAACATTCGTTTTGAATGATTGCATTCTCTTGCTGTGGGGAGGCTGGGATAGGAGAGCGGCAGGGAGGGAGTTCCAATCGCTGATGCTGCAGTGTGGGAACGAGCGCTTCAGTGCCAGCGGGGCAGATGCAGGCAGCTGGTGTTGGAGCTGGTGGTCATGGCCACTGACAGCACCGTGCTCGCTGCGAGTTCTGGGGTTGGTAGAGATGATGTGGCGCGGTGGCAAAACAGAAAGCAGCTGCGGAGGACCAGGCAAGCAGTGCAGCTTGTACAGGCAGGCAAGCGAGGCAACAGTGCGGCGGATGGCCAGGCTGGGTAGGTGTGCCCCAGGGCCGATAGCATGAAGCGCGCGGCGCTGAACATTGTTCAGACGCTGGAGGTGGCTCTGCGCAGCTCCCATCCATACAAGAGGCGCATACTCCATGACTGGTCGTACGAACGCCTTGTATACGGTCGTCCGGCCGGCGGGGGTGAGTATGTGGGCGGCTCTGTTTAGGACCCCAAGCCGTTGGCGTGCACGGGTGGCTACGGAGCGTAGGTGATCGCTGAAGGTCAACTTGGCGTCCACCTTCACACCAAGGAGGGTAATGGTGGTTGTCTCGGGCACCAGTGTGCCACCAAACAGGAGTGGGGGGAGATCTAAGCCGGTGCGTCTGAGGGTGGCTGTCATGGCCTGGGATTTGGTCGGTTCAAACATCACTTTCCATGTATGACCCCACTCGTGCAGTCGGTCAACGGACACCTGCAGTGACTGCGCGGCGACTGTTGGGGTCTGCTGGGAGGTGACTAAGCTGTACAAAGTTGTATCATCAGCATAGGCTTCCAAACTGGCGCCGTCAGCGAGAACATCTGGCGCGTCGTTGACGTAGGCCAGGAAAAGCGTTGGTCCAAGGATGCTTCCCTGGGGGACTCCAGCGGAGGTCGTATACCTAGATGACGTCCGCCCTCCAACGAGGCACTGTAGGGAACGGGTGTCCAGGTACGAGGCCAGCAATCTCTGAAGCGGACCATCTATGCCTAGGCTACGCACCTTGTGAAGGAGGCCGACATGCGAGACACGATCAAACGCTCCTGCGATGTCCACAGCTAGGATACGAGCCGCCCCTCCACAGCCCACAGCGCTTGCCCAGGCAGTTTGGAGAGCTTGCAAAGCGTCCGATGTTCCAAGGCCTCTGCGAAATCCAAACTGGTGCGACGTGAGCAGATGATGGTCTTCAAAATAGTTTACGATGTGTCTGTTTACAAGAGTTTCCATTACTTTCGAGATTATGCACAGTAACGATACGGGCCTGTAGTTCTTAAGGGTTGAGCGGGAAGATCGCTTGTGGATCGGAACCACGTTGGCCGTCTTCCACATCCTAGGTTGCACTCCAGACCGGAAGCATAAAGCAAATAGCTTGGACAGTGGCTCTGCGAGCTCATGAGCACATTCCTTAAGGACGCGAGCAGAAATACCGTCAGGCCCGGTAGCCTTGGAGACGTCGAGCCTTGCCAGGAGTCGGCGGACAGCCTGTGGGCGGAAGCGGATGGTGCGAAGAGGTGGAGCCTCTGAGGGAGCAGGGTCCGGTAGGTCAGCCTCCACAAGGTCTGGACCGGCAACGCTACATTTCTTCGAGAAGAAGCGAGCGAATGCCTCTGCTTTCTCTGAGCTTGTTGCCCACTCACGGCCGTCAGAGTCGACAACTAGGGGAATTTCGGGCTGTGTGCGGTTGCCAGCAGCGTTCTTCAACTTCGTCCACCACTGTTTGTCTCTGAGGGACCCAGTTGAGAGGCTGCGACGGAGGCTGTCCTCCTTTGCACGTCGTGATCGGAACTGGGTGGCGATCGCTACAGTCACGGAATCGGTGAATGCCTGCTGAAGTGCTGGGTCATAAGGGTGTTTTCTCCAGTCGCGCCAGCGCTTCTCCTTCTCCCTCTCGGTCTCTGTGCATTCAGGCGTCCACCATACCGGATCGGAAGGCCTCGTTTCCAGAACTTTGGATGGGACAAACTGTGCAACAGCTGCAGTAATCGAAGCGGTAACCTGCTCACAGGAAGTTTCTGGGTCCTCCGTGATGATATCACCCCATTCCACGTTGCGAAGGTGCGCCCTAAGGCGATCCCAGTCTGCCCTGTTGTAGCGAAATACTGTTCGCTTAACAGGGGGTTCACGTCTAGGGAGCACGGAAGAAAAGTCTGACAGTACAACTGCATGGTCAGATCGACCGAGGGGCGGAAGTATACGTGTAGTTACTGGGGACGTGAACGTTGACATTATGAGATCTAGCGGGTTGTCTCCACGAGTCGGTACTGTGACATGCTGGACAAGAAGATGGGCAGCGCAGGTATCTTCGAGAGCCTCGCCTGCAGGCGTAGATTTCGAGCTGTTCAGCCAAGCCCGGTTGTGCACGTTGAAATCGCCAGCTAGGATAATGTGGGAGCCCTGGTGTCTAGCTTCTGGGAGGATGTTGTCGAGATGATCGATTAAGGTAAGATCGCCAGGGGCACAGGACCCTGGCCGATACACTGCTCCCAAGACGGTGCGGAGACCTGGGGCCAGCTGGAGAGAAACCCAGATGATCTCATGTGCGGGGGACATGAGGTCAGGGATGAGCATGGAGGGGAGTGACGACTTCACCCAGATGGCTACCCCTCCCCCATGTGCCGTTCTGTCCAACCGAAGTGGTGAGCTGTATCCAGGGAAGCTGATGTCAGAGGGAAGCACTTTCTCCGCAGTGAACTTCGTTTCTGTCACAATTGCTACGTCGGGCTGATGCTGCAGGAGTGCGTGCTGTAGGTCGGGAAGTTTGCTGGCTAGGCCGAAAGCGTTTGTGCAGAGAATGCGAAGATTCTTGCTACCCTTCATTGCAGGAGGAAGTAATTAAAAAAAGGGGAGGGACATTTGGCGTAAGCGGGTGCATAGTTACATGTATGGCTAAGGGTCCTAAAATCTAATGAAATACCTAAAAGGATCAAGCTAAAGATAAGAATGAGGAAGCTGGAGGAAGACACGAGGTTGAAGTAGGACAGGGAAAACCAGATTGTGTTTGTATACCTAGGGCTACACAGGGGGAGAAGATGTTATCTGCGCCAAGTTATCTGCTTGTTGCTTGACGCAGTGATCTTTTTCGCCTTCTTCTTTCTCTGGTTATCACTGGAAACTACCAATGGGGAGGTCGACTCCCGCGGCCTCTTGTGGAAGCAGTCTGCCAATATCGCCAATGCTCTAGCCTCATCGCCCCCTGAGAGTTTCCCCTCAGGTGGACAGTCCGACTCCTCGGCCCAGCTGCTGTCAGGAGACAGAGTCAGGTCAAGTTCCACGTGGTTGCTTTGTTTATCATGCTCAGGTCGCATTTTGACAGTTACGGCAGAAGCTGAGTCTTGGCTGCCATGTGTACCCGTGCCCTCCTCCAGGGGTCTCGAGTCGGCCTGACCAGCTGGAGAAGCGCCCAGGCTCTCGTGTTGTGGCTGATCCTCGCGCGCTTTGTCTGCACCGATGACCTCCTGGGGTCCCGATTTGACTGCAGAGGCTAGGCTTTCAGGCAGTGGCTGATCCTCGCGCCCTTTCTGGGGTCCCGATTTGACCCTGTTAGCGTACGTTCCACGAGGGGTGCGTGGCCTGGTGGGGCAGTCCGCGGCCAGGTGACCTGGGGACTCGCATACCCTACAGGTGCGTGGTTGATCCTTATACCGTACGGCAAAGACGTGACCCCCTGCCGTTTGAACGTACGATGGAATGGAGGGGCATTGTTTCCCTAGTTTGAAGCTTAAAAAGCGTACCCCGGTTGTAACATCGAAGCCATGCTTTGTGGTGACTTGCCCGTATCGAACTGTTGAAGCGGGACTACCGTACGGTTTGAGAGCGTCCGTCAATGCAATGTCCGAGATCCAGACAGGGAGGTCAGATATATGCAGCTGGAGGATCGAATCCAGTACGTTTGAAACCAAAATTGTCTTATCCAATAGAGAAAAGCCCTCCCGAACAACACGCTCTAGACTCGCAGTGGACATGAAGGTTACAATGCACTCATGCTGTGAACTTATCTGAACAGATGTGAGGTCGTTGTATCCAGCATCTCCCAGTGCATTCGCGACATCCACCACTTTGGTCCCCAGTGGGCAATCGAATTTCCCGGACGTCTCTCGCATCTGCTCCGAGGTCAGTGCCATCCATCGGGGTCTCGAGTTACCAGTGCTTGCCATGATTGGTGGTTAGGTTATAAGGGCACGCCCTAGATATGCTTTATAAGGATCCAAAAACTACCACATTCACAAAAGGATGCAGAGCTCTCAAAACTGCATCCGCTCTTGCTTGGTACAGTTTTACTAAGTGCAAAGAATGTCCGGAACAATATGTTGGTGAGACTGGCCGCTTTCTGGAAACTCGCCTGGAAGAACACAATGGTGAGGCAAGACGAAAGGAACTCGACAAGCCATGGGGCCAACATTTTCGTAGCACTCACCCTGGATGTAAGCTTAACTATGGGCAAAGTGCATTCTCTGCAGTTGAAGTGATAGGAAGAGAGCCTGATCGAGCCCGTCGCAAACTGCGCGAGGCGATTGAGATTCGTGATGCCAAGCCCCATGTGAACATAAGCACCAGATGGGATTTGTTGTGAATTTTTCTCACCTTCCCCTGCTGCTACTTCAATATCACTGAATAATTATAATATGAGGCGGGTCACTCAAATCCATTCTGTTCCTGATGCCTCGTCGCGTCCCTGGTGGTAACAGTTTGGCATGGAAGTTTAACCTCATAGTGCATTGACACATGGGGCTCCGTGCTCCCCTCCTGTGCTAGAATTAACACCATAATTATTTGGCATGTGCCCTCACTTCGTAGAGCACAACGGCGCGCTCTTCTTCTCCGTGATGTGCACAGTTCCACCTTCTCTCTCCCCCCCCTCTGTATAGAGGTGACATAACTCGCATCATTTTTATTTTTTGGCGCTACACTCTGCGTAACGCCATTCACAGAGCACAATGCGCGCTACCTTTTGTTGCTTCTCCTCCGTGATGTGCTAGTTGCGCCTTTTCTCTCTCTCTGCCCCCCCCCCCTTCTGCACACTAGGTGACATAATTCGCATCTTTTTTGGCGCTACACTCTGCGTATATACTGCTCTTGTGTGGCTTCCACGGTATTCATTGCTATTACCTGACGATGGCCAAGTGCCGAAACGTTGTAAAAATAACGGAACTGGTTCGGATGTGATGTGCAGCGCTATGGGAATGGGTGTGTCCACCCGAATTCTTTTCACAGATGAAGCTGCAGGAAGCCTCAGCCCTTCTTCAAACTTAGTATTCTAAAGCTAGCACTATTGAAGGCGTGATTACATGAGCAGCGAGCGTTGTGTGAAACTCAAAGCATGCGTAGATTGGAGAAGTCGATGAGGAAGAGCTGGTTGATAAACGTAACGCATTGATAGTCGTGTAATTAGCCTTGATACAAAGTCATGTACATGTATGCGAAGGCGGACACACATGTACTTCAAGTACATGTACCGTAAAGTACCGCCAGAGCGCCCCGTCTCGCGAGAGCGCCCCACCTTGATTTTACAGCCAGGGAAAGGAAAATCGTATGGCAGAGTGCAATGAAGTTTGTACGATGTAAGAATCTTAGTGTACTAAGGTCACACTTGGCAGGTTTTGTGTGGAGCTTGTGTCCGCTTGAAGGTACGGATTGACTGCAAAACGTGCAATATGTGTACAAGGTTCATGTCGTATGACCTACAGACAGCAGACCACCTCCACAAAACGACCACGAAAGGATGGGATGGTGGGGCGCTCTGGCGGTACTTTACGGTACATGTGGAAGGTCAGTAGTTCTCACAGTACACAAAGAACAGTTTAGGAGGGACTCAGGGAGAGCCCCTAGAGACGCAGCAACCAGCAGGCCCGCCGCCCCCCCCCCTTGCCCGACCTACATGTACATGAACACAGTCTGTAGGTTCAGCATGCACACAATGACCATAATGACCGGTCGACCATGAATGACATGCACCAGCCACCCTACACATAAGCGGCCGTGTAGCCCCCTAGAAGGGGAACCAGCTATGCCCCTGGCGAGGATATTATATTTTTAGAACTTTAAATAATCGACGCGGAGACAACAATTTTATAATAGCTATAAAGAGAACAAATTCTGCTGTCATCGCCACACTACAACAAAGTCATGAAGGTTTACCAAAATCGATTTTCTTGTCACAATCATCAGTGGAAAGCCGTGACTGAAGAGTAACCATGCCAAATCAATAATTTATATACATTCAATAATGTGTTATGAGAACAAAACAAAGTGCTAAAAATAGAATGAGGGAAGGTGAGACAATAGAAGTAAAGTGAGAGCTAAGTGCAACAGGGGTGAGGAACTAATTACAACGCTAGAACTGTGTAGTGAGACAAACAATCATGCTGTGCACCTACGAAAACAATCTTAACGCAACTACATGTTTCTTCTGCTTACAAAGATCAGGCTTATGCAAACGAATACAAACAGCCTCAAGTACTTTCAACTGACTAGCGTACCGTGCCGTACCGTGCGGAAAAACCTCCAGACCGAAGCACATTTTCATTATCCAGAGAACACCTTAAAGCTCGACGTGTTCTAATGAACAACAACGATATTAGAATCACAAGACCAGACAAGGGTCGAGCTACAGTTATTATTAGCACACAAGAGTACAATACAAAAATGGCGGTCATCCTTGAGGACACGAGTAAGTTTGTCCAACTCGGTCCGGTATCTACTCATGACAACACAGTTCGGGTAGAGAAAAAGTTGAATAGTTTTCTCAAGAGACTTAAAGAAAGTAAACAGATATCGGAGGAAGAGTTCTTCAAAATGCGGCCCATTGGTTCCGTCCGACCACGTCTCTATGGGCTCCCAAAAATACATAAAGTGAACTGTCCGTTGCGCCCCATATTATCCATGGTCGCATCACCGCAATATAATATCTCTAAATGGCTGTGTGGTTGGCTTGACATCGTGCAAAAGTTCTATTGCAAACATACAGTTAAAGACACCTTCGAATTCATTGACGTCCTTCGCTCCCACCCAGTTCCGGCCTCCGCGCATATGTGCTCGTTTGATGTTGTGAGTCTATTCACGAACGTTCCGTTAGAAGAGACTATCAATATTTGCCTGGATGTGTTGTACCGGAATGATGAAGTTGATACGCCGTGGATATCGGAGACGGCATTCCGGGAACTGATGTTGCTCGTGACGACTGGTGTGGAGTTTTCCTTCAGTGACATTATGTATAGGCAGGTTGATGGGGTAGCCATGGGCTCCCCATTAGGTCCAGTATTAGCGAATGTGTTCGTTGGTTACTGCGAGTCACTGATTGCAGAACAGTTGTGGCCAGCATTGTACGTTCGTTTTGTTGATGATTCCTTCACCTGGTTCGATTCTCTTGAAGATAGCCAAATCTTTCTTGGTATTCTAAATGACCTACATCCTTCCATACGCTTTACTTGTGAGCACGAACAAGCGAACAAACTTCCCTTTCTAGACGTCCTTGTGGAAAAGTCTAGTCAGGGTACAGTAACATCTGTGTACAGAAAGCCTACATTCACCGGCCAGTACATAATGTTTGACTCGTATTGTTCGTACCAATACAAGGTGAATTTAGTGCGTAACTTGGTGGATCGAGCAAACCGTATTTGCTCCTCTTCCAAACTGGCTGAGGAACTGGACTTCCTAAAGTCAGTTTTTCTAAAGAACGGGTATCCCGACGATCTCTTGAAGGAGCTCATGAGCGAAAGGCTGCATAGAAAGGAAATACGTTTTGGCCCGGACAAATGTCCCACGTATCTTTCTCTCCCTTGGAAAGGTAACCTCTCATTATCCATGAGTCGCGTGGTCCGCAAAATTGTACAACAAACGTACTACGCGGTACATTTTGTACCCGTTTTCACAACTGTACGTGCGTTCACGGTGAGGAAGGATGTCCTACCAACCCAACTCGCATCTAAATTGGTATACCAATTTGAGTGCCGACAATGCGGTAGTCGGTACGTTGGTAGGACTCTTCAACATCTGAACGCACGTATCAAGCAGCACGTCCCACTGCACATGCTGACTGGCTCGGCACGGGCACTGCGACCCAAACGCGGCAGGCCACCTAAGAACCCTCGATCAGAGCCATCGTTAGCACAATTGCCGTCGACGGCAATAGTGCCTCCATTACCCGTATCGAGAGCCGTGGAGATGGATAATGTGCACATTGTCACTAACGTTATAACACAATGCACCATAACAACACAAGAAAGTACACCACAACAACATCCAGCTCATGACCAAAGTGGACGCTGCGACGAGGTGATCATGGTGATGCCCCCATCGCCATCGTTGCCGTTGCCTCCCCCAGAACCGCCACCTGCATCTGCCATCGGCAGTGCTGGGGCTGAGTCTGTGGTGTCGCTGGCACGGGCAAATATGGATGAGGTAAGCACTGAACATGAACAAGAAGAAAGAAGGCTGAAGGAAACGGAATTCAACAGAGAAAACGACACGATCAACATTCAAAGACCTAGACGATCAACGGCTAATTATTCAATGAATTATTACAGTACTGGATGTCAAGCACCGGCGAAGACACTGGGAACAGAAGATTTAGCAACAACAGGAACAACAACAATGACAACAACAACAATGGTAACAAATTACCATCAAGATCAAAGGAGGAGTCAACGAACAGAGGTTCAGCAACGTGAAGCGAGCCTGGGACCGATCGGTGGTGATGAGGAGAATGACACGGAGGACGACACTGAGGACGAGTTGGAAGATGAGACGGGGGACGAGGTTGCGGTTGGTGGAGACGAGGAATCGGATGGTGATTGTGATCGTAAGAAGTCTGCCGTTTTTCTTCATCTGTTGTCTCACCCTAAGTGTCTGCAGGTGTATGATGATTTTAGTTTTTCTGTTCTTTGTCGTGCACGGTACGCTAGTCAGTTGAAAGTACTTGAGGCTGTTTGTATTCGTTTGCATAAGCCTGATCTTTGTAAGCAGAAGAAACATGTAGTTGCGTTAAGATTGTTTTCGTAGGTGCACAGCATGATTGTTTGTCTCACTACACAGTTCTAGCGTTGTAATTAGTTCCTCACCCCTGTTGCACTTAGCTCTCACTTTACTTCTATTGTCTCACCTTCCCTCATTCTATTTTTAGCACTTTGTTTTGTTCTCATAACACATTATTGAATGTATATAAATTATTGATTTGGCATGGTTATTCTTCAGTCACGGCTTTCCACTGATGATTGTGACAAGAAAATCGATTTTGGTAAACCTTCATGACTTTGTTGTAGTGTGGCGATGACAGCAGAATTTGTTCTCTTTATAGCTATTTTAGAACTTTACAAAATAATAATACCCAGACAATCTGTGAAGCTGGAATTGGTACGGCCATGCCCGCATCAGCCTTACCAGTGGTGCCGGCCCTGCTTTCCAATTACTGTACCCAAAGACAACATTGACCACTCACAGTGTGCACGGTCCCACATTGCTACTGAAGGTAGTAAAGATTGACAATGTCACACATTGCTACTGAAGGTAGTAAAGATTGACAATATCACACATTGCTACTGAAGGTAGTAAAGATTGACAATGTCACACATTGCTACTGAAGGTAGTAAAGATTGACAATTTCACACATTGCTACTGAAGGTAGTAAAGATTGACAATATCACACATTGCTACTGAAGGTAGTAAAGATTGACAATATCACACATTGCTACTGAAGGTAGTAAAGATTGACAATGTCACACATTGCTACTGAAGGTAGTAAAGATTGACAATTTCACACATTGCTACTGAAGGTAGTAAAGATTGACAATATCACACATTGCTACTGAAGGTAGTAAAGATTGACAATATCACACATTGCTACTGAAGGTAGTAAAGATTGACAATATCACACATTGCTACTGAAGGTAGTAAAGATTGACAATGTCACACATTGCTACTGAAGGTAGTAAAGATTGACAATTTCACACATTGCTACTGAAGGTAGTAAAGATTGACAATATCACACATTGCTACTGAAGGTAGTAAAGATTGACAATATCACACATTGCTACTGAAGGTAGTAAAGATTGACAATGTCACACATTGCTACTGAAGGTAGTAAAGATTGACAATTTCACACATTGCTACTGAAGGTAGTAAAGATTGACAATATCACACATTGCTACTGAAGGTAGTAAAGATTGACAATATCACACATTGCTACTGAAGGTAGTAAAGATTGACAATTTCACACATTGCTACTGAAGGTAGTAAAGATTGACAATATCACACATTGCTACTGAAGGTAGTAAAGATTGACAATATCACACATTGCTACTGAAGGTAGTAAAGATTGACAATGTCACACATTGCTACTGAAGGTAGTAAAGATTGACAATGTCACACATTGCTACTGAAGGTAGTAAAGATTGACTATTTCACACATTGCTACTGAAGGTAGTAAATATTGACAATTTCACACATTGCTACTGAAGGTAGTAAAGATTGACAATTTCACACATTGCTACTGAAGGTAGTAAAGATTGACAATGTCACACATTGCTACTGAAGGTAGTAAAGATTGACAATGTCACACATTGCTACTGAAGGTAGTAAAGATTGACTATTTCACACATTGCTACTGAAGGTAGTAAATATTGACAATTTCACACATTGCTACTGAAGGTAGTAAAGATTGACAATTTCACACATTGCCACTGAAGGTAGTAAAGATTGACAATATCACACATTGCTACTGAAGGTAGTAAAGATTGACAATGTCACACATTGCTACTGAAGGTAGTAAAGATTGACAATATCACACATTGCTACTGAAGGTAGTAAAGATTGACAATATCACACATTGCTACTGAAGGTAGTAAAGATTGACAATATCACACATTGCTACTGAAGGTAGTAAAGATTGACAATGTCACACATTGCTACTGAAGGTAGTAAAGATTGACAATTTCACACATTGCTACTGAAGGTAGTAAAGATTGACAATATCACACATTGCTACTGAAGGTAGTAAAGATTGACAATATCACACATTGCTACTGAAGGTAGTAAAGATTGACAATTTCACACATTGCTACTGAAGGTAGTAAAGATTGACAATATCACACATTGCTACTGAAGGTAGTAAAGATTGACAATATCACACATTGCTACTGAAGGTAGTAAAGATTGACAATGTCACACATTGCTACTGAAGGTAGTAAAGATTGACAATGTCACACATTGCTACTGAAGGTAGTAAAGATTGACTATTTCACACATTGCTACTGAAGGTAGTAAATATTGACAATTTCACACATTGCTACTGAAGGTAGTAAAGATTGACAATTTCACACATTGCTACTGAAGGTAGTAAAGATTGACAATGTCACACATTGCTACTGAAGGTAGTAAAGATTGACAATTTCACACATTGCTACTGAAGGTAGTAAAGATTGACAATGTCACACATTGCTACTGAAGGTAGTAAAGATTGACAATGTCACACATTGCTACTGAAGGTAGTAAAGATTGACTATTTCACACATTGCTACTGAAGGTAGTAAATATTGACAATTTCACACATTGCTACTGAAGGTAGTAAAGATTGACAATTTCACACATTGCTACTGAAGGTAGTAAAGATTGACAATGTCACACATTGCTACTGAAGGTAGTAAAGATTGACAATATCACACATTGCTACTGAAGGTAGTAAAGATTGACAATATCACACATTGCTACTGAAGGTAGTAAAGATTGACAATGTCACACATTGCTACTGAAGGTAGTAAAGATTGACAATATCACACATTGCTACTGAAGGTAGTAAAGATTGACAATGTCACACATTGCTACTGAAGGTAGTAAAGATTGACAATGTCACACATTGCTACTGAAGGTAGTAAATATTGACTATTTCACACATTGCTACTGAAGGTAGTAAATATTGACAATTTCACACATTGCTACTGAAGGTAGTAAAGATTGACAATTTCACACATTGCTACTGAAGGTAGTAAAGATTGACAATGTCACACATTGCTACTGAAGGTAGTAAAGATTGACAATGTCACACATTGCTACTGAAGGTAGTAAAGATTGACTATTTCACACATTGCTACTGAAGGTAGTAAATATTGACAATTTCACACATTGCTACTGAAGGTAGTAAAGATTGACAATTTCACACATTGCTACTGAAGGTAGTAAAGATTGACAATGTCACACATTGCTACTGAAGGTAGTAAAGATTGACAATGTCACACATTGCTACTGAAGGTAGTAAAGATTGACGGCATATTGATCTGAGAAATCACTGGTGCCAGCAAAAGCGGTCTTTAGTAGCAGGTGGTCTTTAGTTAGAGGTTTGCACCGCGCGACCATATATGGATCCCATTATATGATATGTATATCAAAATGCAGCTAATACAATTCCCCACGACTTGCGCAATGCCATTCTTATTTCAGGTCAAACAACACTTGGAGAGAAAGGCGGAGAAAGACGGAGAGATGGATAGAGAGAGAGAGAGAGAGAGAGAGAGAGAGAGAGAGAGAGAGAGAGAGAGAGAGAGAAGATGAATGTTTTTTGCGGACATCAAATTCAGCTCCTACTTCTGAAGCCAGGAGTCAAACGTTCCCTGTGGAAGTTTCGTTTTGCGCTGGGCTTCAAATTTGTTCATGCGATCAATCGTACCCCCTGTCCTTGTTGCGACTTCTCGATTGCTTGAACGCGATCCTTCAGAATCAGGACCTTGCGGTGCTGCTTTGTTTCTGGATTCCTTGATGCTACAGGCTGTATGATCTCAAGAAGAGACCCACGGTCGGACGAGCTGTCCAGGCCTCACCACCACTGCCGTTTCTGTGCTGCCTTCTCTATGCATACGCATGTACACTGTATATGTATCATTATGATTGTGCAAATTCACATTTCTGAAGGTTTGTAGTTTTCAATAAGAAAAAAAAGAAAAAAAGAACCGGCACAAGGAACTGTCAGAGAAAGTCTGTCCGTATGTGCAAAAGTGTTTCGCACACGCCATCGCACAACACGGAAATGATCCAGAAGCATTGAAAGTCGTTATCCTTGAAAGTCGTTATCCTTGAAAGTCGTTATCCTTGAAAGTCCTTATCCTTGAAAGTCCTTATTCTTGAAAGTCGTTATCCTTGAAAGTCCTTATTCTTGAAAGTCGTTATCCTTGAAAGTCCTTATTCTTGAAAGTCGTTATCCTTGAAAGTTGTTATCCTTGAAAGTCGTTATCCTTGAAAGTCGTTATCCTTGAAAGTCGTTATCCTTGAAAGTCGTTATCCTTGAAAGTCGTTATCCTTGAAAGTTGTTATCCTTGAAAGTCGTTATCCTTGAAAGTCGTTATCCTTGAAAGTCGTTATCCTTGCGTGCGTGCCACATACAGGTACATGTACAATCAACTTCGCTAATGACAACTGTGGATATAACGACAATTCGCTAATAACGACTGCGGATATAACGACAATTCGCTAATAACAACTGCGGATATAACGACAATCCGCTAATAACGACTGCGGATATAACGACAATTCGCTAATAACGACTGCGGATATAACGACAATTCGCTAATAACGACTGCGGATATAACGACAATTCGCTAATAACGACTGCGGATATAACGACAATTCGCGAATAATGACAGAATGTCCATGCCCAGAGCAAAGTCCCATCTAACTGTAATACGTATAATGAGACTTTGGGTATAACGACCCTTCGCGCACAAGAACACTTTTCTGATGCCCCGCTGAGTGTCGTTATACGCAAAGTTTGCCGTATGTATGACGATCATTCCGACTGCGGCACATGGCGCGGTTCCAATAGCAACCAGGACACGTATCGCCATCAAAGCCTACCCCGGAGTAAGGCCTGTGCTTGCCAACCACCAGAGCCGCATTGCAGAAGTCACTGTTCTGCCTCTATGCCTCTGTTATCTATATAGATTTTCTTGCCTACAGGTAGAGTCATCTGGTGCTGGCATTTGACAGAAATCGAGAAACTCGCATCTGACTTGATTGCAGGAAAATGATGGCAATGGGCATGTGCGAGTGAGAACGAGTTCTGCTATTGCAGAATGCATAGCAGATCATCTAGAGTCTGAAAGACCAAACACCAGCAACAGACCGCTACAGACCCTGCAAGTACTCCAGCAGCTGCAAGAGTTGCTGCCTCGTCCCCAGTTTCAACCACTCAGAGTCCAGCCATGCAGCAGTTATATGGCCAGACATTGGAGTTGTAAGACGGAAGGTATGAGAATGGATACTACATGTACATGTATCTGCCTGATCCACACTACCAGCAGTGACTGCAGGCTGTCTCATCCAGCAGTAACCAAGCAGCTCAACTTGCTCATTGACCGCATTATAGGCCATTATGTTGTACACTGATATACAATCATACTGCATTATATACATACATGTACCGTAAAGTACCGCCAGAGCGCCCCGTCTCGCGAGAGCGCCCCACCCTGATTTTACAGCCAGGGAAAGGAAAAATCGTATGGCAGAGTGCAACAAAGTTTGTACCTTGTGTGAACCTTAGTGTACTAAGGTCACACTAAGCAGGTTTTTGTGTGGAGCTCGTGTCCGCTTGAAGGTGGGGATTGTATGCAGAACGTGCAATATGTGTACAACGTTCGTGTCGTATGACCTACAGACAGGAGACCACCTCCACAATACGACCACGAAAGGACGAGATGGTGGGGCGCTCTGGCGGTACTTTACGGTACATGTATTCACAAATATACAAGTAAAGACGTAAATAACAGCACTACCTACCGTCAAGTTTTGTGATACATGAACAAGTGGTAGGGGGGGGGGGGGGATAGGAGTTTCCATGAAGATATTTTGAATTATCACTGTAAACTTACTATAATTTTAAAGACATTGATACGTTTTACTTCACTACCTGTGCGTTCACGCTCACACCATGCACCATGCATTTAAACACATTTTTTTTACCTGTCAGGGGTGGATGCAAATTTGCGAGCTCCTGACCTTTACTCCTTTTTTCGGTTTCCCGGGGCACTAGGCCCTTGGAACACCAGTAAAATAATAGTGATATAATGGCCGGGAAACTCGACCCTAATACGGACATCGCCGTGCTTACTGACGATGAGCTCAAGGAGCTCATCCAGCGACTGGGACTGGAGTTCCCCAGAAAGGCGAACAGGCCAATGCTGATTGCCCTACTGTGAGGATCCAAGGACTCGGCTCCCGTAAGCCATGCTAACCCTGATGTAGCTAGCCTTTGCGCCGCACTCTCCGAACTTACCGGGGTAGTAAGGGAACTGAAATCAGAGCTAAAGACGATGAAAGATGTGAATGTACAGCTGAGAGATTCCGACAGGGAAATTCAGGCGTTGAAGGACGACGTACAAAAGCTCCGACGTGAACTGCATGCTGAACAAGATCACCAATCCCGTTTGACCCACGTCCACGCTGACCCTGGGGATACAACAACTCATCTCAGAACTACTACAAGTAGTACTCTCCCCATGCACTTTAGTACGAGTACCGACGCTATCCCAGACCTGTCACATGCACCGGTACAAACACAAGGCCCAGCTGCACAGCACATTGTAGAAAATTCGTACGCAGACTCCGCAAGGCAGCCACCAAGGCCGCATGCACCTGGCCACGACAAATGTCCGCAAAAGCCAAACCACCGTAGGGAGGAGACATCGCGGTACAGAGCACCGAAAACACCCAAGAGTGCACCTGGACTCGTAGGACGACCCCGCGTGACGGTGTACTACATTGGAAATGTTGACCCGGACTGCGATGCGGATTCAATAGCTGAACACTGCAAGGTACAAGGTGCATCTGTAGTACAAAGCGTCGTGTACACCTCCGTGCACTTTAGAACAGCCTCTGCTCGTATTACAGTCTTGGTCACGGACGCCAAGAAGGTCGCGGAAGAATCGTTCTGGCCTGACGAAGTTGGCCGTACTGTTAGAGAGTGGCGATTTGGTACAGATGCCTGGGCCATCAAACACGTCAAAGCATAATGCCACACACCACCTACCGGTATTCACAACCCCTGAACCCGCATGCTCCTGTGTTCACCCCTTCGTCCCCAAATCCTCCAACCCCAGCACTCTACTCTACAATTCATCCTAATATTAGGCTCGGCACAGTTAACACTTGCAGCTGGCTCAAAAGGTCTGACGAAATTAAGAATCTGTTCTCCACCTCTCAACTGGACATACTGGGTGTTACTGAAACCTGGCTCACCGCTGATATTCCCAGCTGCCTACTTGCACCTTCAGCTGACCATGCTGTCATACGAAATGACCGACACAGCGACAACCTACGGCGTGGCGGCGGAGTGGCATTTCTTGTACATCCATCAATATCACATACACAACGCCCGGACCTTCAACCTCGTGACCAGACTATTGAAATAGCATGCATTGAACTCCATCATCGCCCTACTCCCACTTTTGTGTTTTGCTGTTACCGCCCACCTTGGCAATCACCAGCCCAGTTCTGCGACTCATTCCGTACATGTATCCAATCAATACCTTGTCCACAGGCTTCCATATTAGTTGTGGGTGATTTCAACGCTCGTCTATCCAGATGGCTGACACCCGATCCCGACACACCTGCTGGTTTATACATGTCTGACACCCTTGATAACCTTGGCCTATCCCAAGTTGTAGACCTGCAGGCAACCCGCTATTCTCCTGGTGGCAATACATCTTCTCTGCTTGACTTAGTTATAACCAATGTTCCGTTTAAACTCTCGCATCTCACCATTCTCCCACCCGTGTCTGACCACTGTCCTGCTGTTTTCGATTTCGCTGTCCCTAAGCTCCCAGCAACGCCAAACCCTCAATCCTCGTCTCCATGTCTATCCACTCGGCTTGACTTCGCCCATACTGACTGGCAAGAACTTAACGACCACTTGTGGAAGCTGCCCCTCCTAGATACGATCCGAAATGCGCAAACAGTAGACGATGCCTGGTCTTTCTGGCGCACCATGTTGGAAGACGCAGTGTTCTCGTTCGTGCCAGTTATCCGGAGGCGAGTGTTCCCAACGAACAAACCCTGGTTCGCAGCCACTCATCATCGGCAACGGCAATGTAGGGACCGTCTCTTTTCGAAGGCTAAGCGTCAAGGAACCACGGAAGTTTGAACTTTGTACAGACTTGCTCGCAACCGTCTCAACTCTGCGATTCGCAAAGCCAAGCGCCACTTCCACGAAAAGATGGCCAGAGACCTGCAAAACCACCGTGGGTCCTACTCATGGTGGCGAAAAGCGAAACTCCTTTGCAACATTAATCGCCCGACCTCTGCTATCCCCGACCTCCAGGAAGACAACCAGATCAAGCCAGTGACTAGCAGTGCAGACAAGGCCGCCCTCCTCGCTAGGAAGTTTGCCAGTTACAGCCAGGCTCCCTTATCACAGCCTGATCTGCGCTCTGCCATCTTGCTACCGACTTCCACCGAGAAGTTTTCCATTCAGCCCTTCTCTGCCCAATCCGTATTCGATAGTTTACATAGACTGTCCACATATCGCTCTACTGCTGGTAAGTTGTGTAACCGAATTTTCAAAGAAACTGCTGAAGCTACTTCCCAATCCCGCGCAGTCCTCTTCAACCGCTGTTTACTCGCCAAAACACAGCCTCGCGAATGCAAATCTGCCATTGTGGTACCCATCTTGAAAGGCAAAGGTTGCCCAGCCGAACCGAGCAACTACCGCCCAATTTCTCTGGTAAATGGAATCGCTAAGGTGTATGAGTCAATTGTCAGTCGCCAGTTCTATTCGTTTGTTGAGAAACATAAGCTTATTAGTGAGAACCAATTCGGATTCTGCAGAACCAAGTCAACAGTCGACCAACTTGTTCAGCTTACAACCACGGTTTCCTGCGCTCTTGACATGAAATCACCTTGCGATCAGCTTTTCCTGGATTTCTCCAAGGCATTCGACAGGGTCAGCCACAACTTGATCCTGGAGTCGGTTTCCGGGTGGTGCTCGTCAAACGCTTGCGATTGGATTAAAGACTTCATCAGTGACCGTAATATCTGTGTCTGAGTTGGGCAAAGTCAATCTGATCCGTTGCCCATCACAGCTGAGGTGCCTCAGGGGTCTCATCTCGGCCCCCTCCTCTTTAATCTATGCATAAACTCTTTTCCTGATGCCCCTGTCTCCAGTACTCTCTCTCTCTTTTTGCTGACGACTCCAATTTAATCCTTGTTTCCCCGCCTAAAACGTCAGCCCGCTCACCGTGCCAGCTTTCAAGCTGATATTGAACATTGCCTCAAATGGTCAAGAACCACTGCCATGAAGTTTAACACCAGCAAGTGTGTTCATGTGTCCTTTCGGAAACATGCTGTGACTCCCTGCCCACCCCCCTTCAAAATGGATGACACTGAGGTTACGACGGCTGACAGGCATTGTCACCTTGGTATTACCCTTTCCCCGAACCTTAGTTTCTCTGACCATATTACTAAAATCACTAGTAAGTATCGCAGTAGAGTATTTCTATTATGCCACATGACCCGTTGTCTCCCCGCACCAACCATCAATTTACTGTATAAATGTTACGTGAGACCCTTACTGGAGTATGCTGTCCCTGTTTGGCTGTTCGCTATGTCGTCTACGCAATCCTGCACATTGGATCGACTACAAGCTACTGCTGCCCGATCCTACCTAATGCGTAAGACCCGACAGCTTCCTACTAGGACAAGATCCAAGAATGTTCTGAATCATCTGTGTGAATGGGAATCGCTCCAATGGCGTCGTCAAATTCTCTCTCTAGTTTATTTTCATCATGTATTCTACCAATTTCCAGCACTACTGAGCCAGTTTAGTTTCACCATCTCCAGCAGCTGCCGCCACCCTTCCTCTATCGTTTTGCCTCGTTCTGGAACTCATTTCTTTTAGTCTCCTCTTTTCGGTTTATCAGTTGTCTGGAACAAGCTTCCTGAGAGCCTACTCAGGGAGCGATCTTCTGCTAAGTTTCGGTTTCTCCTGAAGGACCAGAATTTAACGTACAAATTCTCCACCACTGGAATTCCTGATTTTCGTATCTAGCTCTCGTCATGTATTCTGTTTCTCCCTGGTGGTTTTACCTGTAGTTTTCCCTGAGCAGTGTTTCTGCTAAGTACTATTTTCCCTTCTCCCTTTTCACTTCCCTTTCGTCTCATCCACCCTTCCAGGAAACTCCCCCGATAAGTATCCATTTACTTTTGGAGAATCCTTCACATAAAGTCTAAATGAAAATGAAGTGACAAAACTAGAAACAAATTAAAATTTATTTGCTGAAATAATTTCGCTACAACGAGCACACTCACCTATACCATTGTATACCGTGTGACTTGAGCTCAAGTTTCTGAAGAATGAACACCATCTCAGCTGCTAGAAATCAGACTCCACTCGGCGGTAATCCGTCGCATGTACGCAGCTCTACTTCACATCAGTGCAGGCGAATGTTCGTAACTACAATCACGTACTTGCCATGTCCGCCATGGTGTCCACAGCATACTAATTAATATCATCATCATCTGAGTTTGACTGGCTACCACCTACATTGTACTTCCTTCCTCAGTGACAAGACACGACTTAGTTATCACTGTCACATCACGTCACGTGACGCGCATACAGGTAACTGGTTACTACTACTACTTCCTCCGTTAACAAAAACTTCGTGATGGATTTTGATGGATATGAAAACGCTTAGAACAGGTCAAGAACAGTTTGTATCGACTGCAAATCACTGGACGAAGGTGATTCAGTCTATCTACAGCGTCTTTACAAGAGAAACTGTTGGCGGAATGAGCAGAGAGTTCAGTTTGCGTCGCTTTCGCTCGACTCATTTTTGACCTGCTTCGCTGTCGTCATCTGCTGCGCGCGAACCGTCATCTCTCTCGAGTCGTTGTTTAGCTCGTTTCAGCCTTGCCTCGGCTTCTTTGATCACATTCCGCTGACCTTGATGTCGCCGTCGTTCAAGTTAGTTGGCTTTCAAGCCGCATGAGCCACCGCGATGGCGATTACTCGTTTCCACAAGGGAGTCGTGAAAAATATTTTACGACTCCCTGGTTTCACCTTCGCTCTCCAGAACTCCGCGAAACGAGGAGTGAAGGCACAGCCAAACTGATTCCATTTTCTCTAATGGATACCCCTGCCAGCACTGAACGGCAGCGGCTAGCAAGTCCAGTCGACTTTCTTCAGCCACGAGACTCGCATCGGACTGCAGACTTCTGAAATAAAGCATGGTCATCAGCATTCGAATCTGGGCTTTGCGCAGGTTGAACAAGAACTTGAGTTCAGAATTATTCTCATCGAGCCGTGCGATCGGAGCAGCTCCTTGTTCACTCGCTCATTTTGTGGGCTCGCTGCTCCGTTTTATCGCTCTCTATCACTCTCCAACTTACTGCTAAAGTGGTAAAGAGGCGCTAGGCCAAGCAACGCAATATCCCCTCGAAGAAGTGGTATTTCAGTTTCGCTCGCCATGACTGTCATCACCTATGTTTCCACAGCGCAACCATCGATTCCGCTCGGCTTGTTGTGAAAGGTCGCTTTCCTTGCATCGTACCTCTTTCATGGCATGCCAGGGAAGGCCAAGAAAGTGATAGCGACTCACTGCCGTTTTTGCCCAAATCAGCCCCTCGAAAATCCATCACGAAGTTTTTGTTAACGGAGGAAGTACTAGTAACCTAGCCTACATGTAGTGCCTCTTCAAATACAATATAGCTGCTTTTGCCACGGAGTGTAACTGGGCATATTGCCGCGAATGTCTCCATAAGCACGCACACGATAACATCATGAACTGAAACTTCATGACTTGTAGCCACAATAATCACTTACTGAATGGATGAGAACAATAAAGAATGTTTTGGAAAACAAGATTCGTCAGATGATGCAAATAAAATACTTGAGCTGTGGAAAATGTAGCACGTCGCACTGACACTGACACTGACACAGTGACACTAACTGCCACTAACTGATACTGACAGTGACACTAACTGACACAGTGACACAGTGACACTTTGAATGACTGTGACAGTTACTGTGACTCGCACTCCTAGATCCACTCCACTGAGTCCACTGTCTCCCGCCACAGTGCATGAGAGGATGTTCGGGGTGGGGGGGGGGGGGGGGGGGGGGTGCTAAGCCTAAGGAGTGAAATTAGACCTTCAAGTTCGAAGCTTCGTGTGTAGAAAATTCCTGTCTGTGGCTAGTGCCAAACTCAAAAAGAAGTAATAATGTCTCTTTCCCTCATACCAGTTAATAATTATTAGTTCACACTTTCGCTTAACCTGAAACCACCTGCTATCCCGGTTATTGTCCTTCAAATTTGGCCAACACTAGAAATCATGAAACATGCAGCTAGTGTACCTCGCAGGTGCATGGATCCTGCAAGCAGCAAGCCTGAACAGCTGGAACAAAGGAAACAGATCGAGAGGTGAAAACCTGAAATGGGACTCGAAGGCAATTCATCGTAAACTCGCACTCAAATCCAGGATACCCTTGGGCCAAGAAGCATGCAAGCTCACTTCATGAATAGCAAGAATTTGTTTTTGAATGTTTTTAAACCCTCTCCCAGAATCGATTTTCTTGTCACAATCATCAGTGGATCATGGTGATTGAAGTGAAGGCAAGCCAAGCAAAAAGCAATAAAACACAGGCCTCTTTTACGGGCAAACAGAATACAATTCACGGTGGCATGATGAATGACTAGAACACAACACCAAAAAATGAAAACAAATACATGTGTAAACAGTGGCATTTGGTAGAGGAAAGAGTCAAAAATCCGTAATCCCCTTGTTTCGACATACAAAATCAATGTAAAAACCAAAACAATATAACACCTGTGACAAAACAAAAAAAACATGCCAGGAGAATACATGGGTAGTGTCCTGTCCAACATCATCTCCAAATCACTGACAGCCGGCCCTCCGAGACTGCCAACTCTCGCAAAACATTTAAAATTACCCTATCGTCACTCACAGTCATTTTCATTAGAGGGAAAATAAAAAAGATCGAAAAATATGATAACCAAACACTACTCTCTCCCGAGAATAATAGTTTAATACTAGAGGGAGCATGACTTGTAAAGAGAGGTGAAATAGACATGTGGGAGAGGAGGAGGGGATTTCTATTGTAATTAGCATGACCAAGACTACTCAATGAAAACAGTAGCACGATAATGTAGAGGTGTGGTGTGGTGTGTATGCGTGGGGTTGGGTACGGGATGGGAATGATGGGTGTGAGTGTGTGTGTGGGGGGGGGGGGGGACTCCCGGAGAGGAGAGACAACAACATGGAGTTTGAAACATAAAATTAACGGTCTACAAATCTAATGTCGCAGAGAAGGAAAAAAAGATAATCAGATGATGGCTTATGGCAGTGGCTAGCAAAAAGGACAGAAGAGGAAGCAGGGAACAGCAAGAAATAACACAAAGAAACACACTCTGAAAAGTGCTCCACAAAAGGCAGCAGTGACACTTCTGTGTTGTGCTACCGTCATCAACACAGTGGGAAGGCAGATTTTGCCTGTGCTTATGGTGAAGTAAAAATAGTTTTGAGTGTGAGCCAGTGTTGCTCACACGCCAATTTAAACACCATTACGTAGCCCTAAATGCAGTTTGAACGCCAAAGAGACAGAAAAAAACAGATCTCCAGCCGAGAGAATTTGGAATGTACGGAACAGTGAAGGCAGATCTTGATCAATCCACTTACAAATATGGTCTACTGAAGTTGTCCCAGGTTGACTAGGATGATAAAAAGTGAAAAAAGTAAATCGTGTCCGTTCACGACGGCCGCTAACACCTGGTAAACCCTAGCATAACTGCAACAACTACTGAGACCAGACAAAATAAAACAATGCAGAAATATCTTGCAGAAATATTATGCAGAAATATTATGCAGCTGAACAAATGAGCGAATATTGTTTCTCGTATCGAAAACCAAACCGAAAAAACAAATCTCCTCTGCCTTGTTCAGTGTGTGTACAGTACATAGTTGTACAATCAAACCTGTAGTGGCCCAATAACATAAAGGCGAATATGTAAGGAGCATAGGAGGAAAGGAAATAAATGGCAGGAAGAAAAAATAACAACGGGTAGCAATAGAGCTATTAAATGGCAAGAACACCTGCTTCCGCAACCACTAGCTCAGCAGATAGTTGCACAGTGTGTGTACATAGTTGTACAGTGTGTGTACATAGTTGCGCCAGAGCAGGAATCACACAAAGTAGTGTACCTGATAATTAGGTCATGAGTATGCTTGTGCTGCTGCTACTGCTGTTGCTGCTGTTGCTGCTGCTTCTGCTGCTACTGCTGTTGCTGCTGTTGCTGCTGTTGCTGCTGCTACTTCTGCTGCTGCTGTTGTTGTTGCTGTTGCTGCTGCTGCTGTGGCTGATACTGGTGATGCTGCTGTGGCTGATACTGGTGATGCTGCTGTCACTGACGATGATGATCATCCACATCATAAACTCGTAGCACTGTGAGCAGCCAGTGTGGGTCAATCTGCACAATAGTACAGCAGATATGCACACACAGACGAGGGTACCAATTATCACACACAAACTCATGCACATAACCGCGTACACCCGCACACACATACGCCCACATACGTACACCCACAAATGCACACCAGTACACACGTGCGCAAGCACACACGCAGCCGAGAAATGGCAAAAGAATGTCTGAGTAAAAATGAATGTTTTAAAATAGTATTTAAATGCAAGCATCACAAAAAATAGAAATGAGCATGCATATTTGGGCACTGAGAGGGAGGGAGGCCAACTGTGCCGGACTGCGGTGGGCTATGGTGGATGGTGGTGGACTGTGGCGGACTGTGGTGAGTGTGGTGGACTGTGGAGGACTATGCCGGGCTATGGTGGGCGGGGCGGACTGTCGTGGACTATGCCGGGCTATGGTGGGCGGGGCGGACTGTGGTGAGCTATGGTGGACTATGGTGAGCTATGGTGAGCTATGGTGAGCTATGGTGGACTGTGGTGGACTATGGTGGACTGTGGTGGACTATGGTGGACTATGGTGGACTATGGTGGAGTGTGCTGGACTATGGATGTGAGTGTGAGGATGGCGGACTCTGACTGTGGTGGACTGTGAATATGTTTGACTGTGAATGTGGTGGTTGCGCAGCGGAAAATGTGTGGCACCACTCTCCTCACTGTTGGACAATGTTATGGCCGATTCATACTTCATTTCGCATATGGGAAAGTTATCGCGCGACCGTCGCGCGCTGGCTTTACCGTACGCGAAATAGTTGAGTCCAGATCAACTTTTTCGCGACGTGACGCGTTTCCCGTACCTGAAATGAAGTATGAATCAAGCTTTAGACTAATGTTACTATGGTATTCAGATGATGAATGTCCGCTCTGATCCCTTCATGTCAAAGTTTCAGGAGAGCACATGCAGGAAGTGTAGATAGAACTGACCAGCACAATAGCTGACTGGAGGGGGTTTGGTTATCCTCCATCATGGCAAGGTGGCCATGCCAGTCTGTGCTGGAGGGGGTTTGTTTATCCTCTATCATGGGAAGGTGGCCATGCCAGTCCATACTGTGACAGTTGGAGAAGTGAAAAGGCCTGGACACACAGACGGACACCCTACCACACACAAGCATACACACACATGCATACACACACATGCTCTCTCTCTCTCTCTCTCTCTCTCTCTCTCTCTCTCTCTCTCTCACACACACACACACACACAGAGGCACGCACAAAACAGCTGCACACAATTTCACACTTACCATCTCTAGGCTGACGGTCAGCAGGAAGCAGTATGATCATCTCTCTGTACAAAACTTCATACTTCAGGCCTTTGATGGCTGCACAGAGCTTTTTGTAGGAATCCACTCCTCCAGGATGGATGTATCCGATGATCTTGACATTATGGTTTTCTACTGGCTCGTACTTTTCTGTGCGCATCAATTCATTGATTTCTGCCATATTGTGTAGTAGACCCTGCTTCTGAACACTCCTGCGAAACATTGCACAGGGTATTTCGCATAACTTTGGAAGTATGCGACTAGTGAAAGTTCCAGTGTCAAACGGATTGTCTATAGTCGAAAACAAACATTAAAAAGAGGAACAACAACAATTCATCGATTTGCAAAATGTTATGATCCCCAAGTTTCTCCAAAGGTCGGGCAGTCCTACATCCATTTTTGTAGGTACTCAACCAGACCTACATCCATTTGTGCAGGTACTCAACCAGACCTACATCCATTTGTGTAGGTACTCTACCAGACCTACATCCATTTGTGTAGGTACTCAACCAGACCTACATCCATTTGTGTAGGTACTCAACCAGTCCTACATCCATTTGTGTAGGTACTCAACCAGTCCTACATCCATGTGTGTACATACTCAACCAGCCCTACATTCATTTGTGTAGGTACTCAACCAGACCTGTTCCTGGTGTGTATGTACTTGTTGTCGTCGTCGTCGTCGCCGCCGTCGTCGTTGTTCTTGTTGTCGTTTACTTAATTTTTTAATTCAAAGAATCAAACAGGAAGCAAGCCCAATTACATGAGAGCATATGTGCGCGCATATAAAGCATGTAAGCAGGGCTAAAGGAGAAAGCAAAGAGTTGAAGTTGAGAATTAAGAAGTGTGAGACATCCCTACTTAACCACCGATGTTCCTGTGTAGGTACATGTATGTACCTGGTCCGACTTATTAAAATGTGCGTTTCGCTTCGAACGTCAACCAAACAAATTCAAATAATCTCAGGACGGAATAAACTTTACAGCTACCTAACACTATCCTTCAGTTGTCAATTTGTGATGTTGAAGAAGAAATGGCTCCAACTCCAACGGAGGCAGCGGTTCGGGATCCTAGTCGACTCGAGAATTTTGCGTCCAAATTTTGTCGTCAGAGAACTCCTGTTGCTTCTCGCGCAACACAGAGAAGGCCTGGTGCTGAAATCAACACCCCGCTGCGATGGGGGATTGTCACGGAGTACCAGAACCTCCTGGGCGATCGTTCTCTAGTGCCTCCTGGCGGATTGAATTTGCTGGAATCGCTGTTTCCTTGGCAGAATTTCAGCAAACGCGTCATCCAGAAACTCGTACAGAAAGCACCTGCATCGCTCTGTCCAGTTTGCTGATCTCTCTTCCAGTCGTTCACGATGTGGCGGCCGACGAATGAAGATCACAGAAGTGATCGTCGAGAAGTTGATCGAAATAAATAAAGGGCCTTGAGGTCGACTTTCAGGCGACAACCTGGCTGGAAAACTGAAGCGCAGAAAGAGTGAATTATCCGGCGGATACGGTGCGGAGTCCTCGGAGCCGCGATCGCGATGTGTCACAAGATCGCCAGTCTCCGGGGCCGGTGGATTCGTGAAACAGGCAGGGAAGAGCACGCATGGTCTGACTGCATGACATGTCGACACAGATCAGACTCATGATCAGTAGACCTACGCGCGCGGTACACGGTGGTCAGAAGTGATTTTTTTAAGCATGGTGGTTTACTTGTTCGCCTCATTTGAAGGTGTCGTGGGAGCTTCAGGCGAAAACACCTACAGCCACCATTCTGGTAGTCGTACTGCACGAGGAGGAGGCGAAGTTGATCGTCTAAATCGTGCTATGGAATGAAAAATCAAAGAAGCGCAGTGTAGCTTGGAGGAGATGAAAAAAATGTCGACGTTTTGCAGGTTGACGCACTTGCAGATGCGCCCTGAGACACCAGCAGCGATGAAAACTAGAAGGCCAGGCCAAGAAACGACACAGTAGTTATCTATCCACCGTCTCTTGGTTGATTTTTTAGTACAGGTGCTCCTTTGTACATATGCTTGAGTTTCGAAGTGAAGCGCACATTTTAATAAGTCGGACCAAGTAATATATACAGTCAACTTTGCGTATAACGACATTCGGCGGGGCATCAGAAAAGTGTCCTTATTCGCGAAGTGTCGTTATACCCGAAGTCGCATATATGTGTCACAGTTGGTTGGGACTTTGCTCCGGGCATGAAAATTATGTCGTTATTCGCGAATTGTCGTTATATCCGCAGTCGTTATTAGCGAATTCGACTGTACCTACAAAGGAGTATTATTATTATTATTAAAAGCATGTCCGCGTAGGTGGCGGGGGTGCCACTTTCGCTTATGCCATTCAGGATTGATGTCTGAAGAGTAATACGATACAATAAAATGACAGAAGTGACGTCAACAAAAGCCGTTAGCAACAACACCAATATAACTAATGGAAAACTTCATCCAAAGTATAAAATAAAATAGAATATGCATACAACATGTCTGGTCAGTCCTGTTAGGTGGGGCGGGCTCCACGCCATGCCTGTCGGTCCGCTGCCATTGTGCGGACTGCGTCAACATCTAGCGGCTGGTGGAGGGTAAGTCCATGCCATGATAACAGTTCCGTCTGCAAGACCGTTACCAAAGTCGTCCGAGGTCGACCCCTGAAGCGTTCAGTGCCCTCGTCGTTGGCCAGGCGAAGATACATATCCACTGCCAACTGTGGAGGAGCAGTTGGGGCCAAACGAAAGATATGGCCAGCGAGACTGTAGCGCTGCCTTGTGATCATCTCGCTGATGGGGACAGCTCTGCAGCGCTTATACAGAGTGTCATTGCTAATTCGCTTAGGGTACCGCATGTCGATGATGCTTCTTAGCTGGGTCCTGTGGAACGAATCCATTCGCGCGAGCTCCGACATCGGTAGGCCCCAAGTGCCGCAGTTGTAGGTAAGGACTGGGATGACGTAGGCGCTGTAGAGCCTCAGCCGAAGACCTTCACTGATCTGGCGCCTCCGGGTCCAGATCTTGAGGAGTGAGTTGAAGGCGGCGGCGGCCAGTTGACGCCTCCGAGCAGCATCTTCGGCGTCACCCAGGAGGGAGCCTAGTTTGCGGACAGTACGCCACGTTTCTTGGTTCCTATCGGGAAATCGGGCGACGGTGGTATGCTCTGTCTTGGAGGGATTAACGTTCAGGTTCCATCTCGCAAGAACTGCTGGAGCTTGTTGTTCAACTTCACTGAGAAACGTCTCATCCCGGCTCACAAAATCAACATCGTCCGCGTATGCGATATCCAACGGCAGGTCATTGTCCACAGCAGGGCGAGATGGCAGCTCCTGTCGTAGGTCCCGGAGAGCAGCCTCCAGGTAAATGGTGAAAAGCACTGGAGAGAGACTGTCCCCTTGAGGGACTCCGATATTTGTCTTGAAGGAGCTTTTCGATGCACCTTTCACACGAGGTTCAAGCCAGGTTTCAGTCAACAGTATACGGATCATTCGGAGCTCACTTTCTTGGAGGAAGGATTCAAGGATCCTCATCAGGACATCGCGGCGGACAGTGTCGAATGCTTTACTCATGTCAATTCCCAATATGTGGATGGACGTATTGAATCGCTGTGTCATACTACATAGCCATCTATGGCACCACACCACATCACTTGTGCTGCGGCCACGACGAAAAGCACTTTGGGATGTAGCCAGGTACTGATCAACCGCTGGCTGTATCCTCTTCAGCACAATCAGGGACAGCGTCTTTCTCAACGCCGAGAGCAGTACGATAGGGCGCGTACTAGTAAGCGGCCCTAGTGGTTTACCGGGCTTCTGCAGCAGTATTAGGGTTCCTCTGCCAACTTCGAGTGGGTCATGTGTCTCAATAGATCGGTTCAATATGTCGGAAGTCATCTCAGCGACAATGGGAGGACTGTACTTGAGTAACTCTCCGGAGAGATGGTCAGGGCCTGCCGCTCTCCCGTTATTCAGGCTTTGGAAGGCCCTCCTAACTTCGGCCGATGTGATTCGATTGGGGAGAGGGCTGGGATCACCTAGGAATTGTGGAATGTCAGGGAGGGATTTATCATGGAATTGGCTTTCATAATGTTTGATGATGAACGCCTGCTGGTCTGCAGGGTTGATAACGACCCGCTGCTTCTCATCATGAATAATAGGCTGGCTGTACGGTTTTCGCTTCAGTAGCTGGACAGCACGGAACATCTTTGCCCCACTATCATGCAGTTGCTCCACTTCCTCTGCTTGACGATCCAAGGCTCTCTTGGCATTGTCAGATGCGATATCACGAATTTCATGCATTGTGCGATTTCTTTGATTTTTTAGTGACTGTCTTTTCTGGTCATCCCTGCACTCTCCAATCGCCAGGCGAAGATCTTTCTGCTTGCGTGACAGCAACTCAATTTCAGGGGAGAAGTCATGGCGGTGATGTTGTCTCTGCTGAGTGCCGGCCGAATCCAGTGCCGATTTGCTGAGGACTTCAGATAAGGATTCCCAGACTGCTTGGGTGCTGTTGGCTTCTGATGACACGCTGCACTGGACCTGGGTCTCCACAGTTCTCTTGTAGGATTCCCGAATTGCGACATCTGAAGCAAGCTTTCCAGTGTCAGGGCGGATGTTGCCGGCAGTGGTCTTGCGTTGGTGCATACCCAGAACACCATAGAATCTCGACATGTCCAGTCTCGCCACAACTAGGCGATGGTCGGAGAATACATATGTTCCCGCATACGACCTTGCGTCTGTTAGAAGGGGACTCTGGTTCTGACGGCAACAGATGTAATCTATCATATTGTAAACAGGAACACCGGAATTGTCACGGCAAGGGCCTTGCCACGTTGTTTTATGTCTAGCGCTGTGCTGAAATGCTGTGTTTCCAGCGAACAGGTTGTGAGCTTCAAGGAAACTAGCAAAAACTCCACCACTCAAGTTTCGTTGACCGCGGCCATGGCGTCCAAGAAAGGACTCGCCACTTTTGCGTATCCCTAGCTTCGAGTTGAAGTCACCAGCTACGAACAATAATCCACTGGAAGCGTAGTCAGTCACGGCGTTCGCCAAACTGTCAAAGAACTCACTTTGTTCATCCGGGCTTGCCCGCAGCCGTTCTGTTGTTGGACCGTAGGCGTTGATGACCGTCAACGATGATTTTTTGCTGTTGGGAAATTTGAATTGAATACCGGCCGCTCTGTCAGAAATACGCCAATACCGGCTCATACAGTCCTTGAGGGCGCCTCTAACGGCAAAGCCCATACCGTAATGCCTGCACTCTGACGGCAGGCAGATGATTCTCGTTCCGTTGCCCAGCGTTTCATCAAAAGAATTTACTATTTTCGTTTCTTGAAGACAACAAACATCGACTCGGTACCTCGCGATATCCTGAGCAAGCTGCTCCCGCTTCACCTGACTAGAAATACCTCTAACGTTGAAACTTCCTATTGATATATTCTTTAGACCAGTCCTGAATGAAGAAGACATTCTCCTTTCGCGAGAGAGCGGAGTCACCCAACTCAACCTACCTTCACCCAGGTCAAAAGTACCTACAAAGGAGTGTGGTCTGAAAACTGGTTCGATTTTCGAAGTGATTCCTTTTTCATCATTTCTTCCATACTACTTCTCAGTTCTTCACCACCTTCGTATCCACTCGTTTTTGAACACAATAAAGCCTTTGTGAAAGGGCAGTTCAGCTCGTTCTGCTTATCGCAGTCCTAAAACTATTGTCGCCTCATCGCTTATTACATAGATATGTTGATTTCTTGCATGTCTGATTTTAAAGTTCTCCTTTGAGCGGTTGGGTACAGTTGTTGGAAGGATGTGCTGCATGTTGCGTCACACCAACCGGTGTACACATCGTGTTAAAAGATAAGGTCAATGATTGGTGAAAAGTGGATGCGGATGGGAAAAGCAAAGGAAAAGAGTAGGCATAGGTGAAGAGTTTGGGTGACTGCAGTAATCACATGCTAGAAATGATTCTTCACATACCTATGATTCCTGTTACGGCCGCTTGGCATGTTTTTGATGTGGATGACTCTCTAGCTGCGGCTGTGTCCATAGCTGTTGCCGCTTGCATCATTGTGTCTGCGACTGTTGCTGTAGAGGCTGCTGTGGGTGCAACTGCATCTACCTCGTAGCCTGCATGTGCTGCTGTGACTGCTGCTACTGTTTCAGCATTGGTTAAAAACAGAAGAGTTACAGGTGCGGCGGAACCGATGCGGTTAGCCAGGGCATCACCAGACCAACTCTTTGACCACCAACGAGTGTTGGCTGCTGAGGTGGTCAGGCGTCCTCTCCATACCACGCACAAAGCATGGAAGGCTGTGGTATGGCCGGGCAAATCGACAGCTGCCTCCGCGGGTCCTGAGAAAAAATAAACAAGAAGAAGATTCTGATAGGTATCGAAAAAAGATTTAAAACATTTTTAGATAAAAAATGCTATAATTACATATACAGTTATAAAAGTGCATGGCAGGTAACAATTCAAGGCTTGGTTGGGCCCAGCAGGGTAGCCCCGGGGTTGTAGGCTCCATTCTTGAATGAGGTTGTTATTCCTTTTAGGAAACTTCACTTCTCAACTCCAAACTCCAAAAACTGCGATTAAAATTAAAATTAATATTTTCATTACACCAAATTTTCAGGTCTGGTACATCATCAGGATAATGTAGTCAGATTGTTATTTCCTTTCCATATAAGCTACCGTTTTGAAACACATTTCTCAGAATGTGAAGACTCCACTGTAGCCATCCGCTATATCCATACATCTTCACAACACTCAGGAAGATGGGCCTTACCCGAAATGATTCCAATGATTATCTCCTTTTTTTTCCTTTCAGTGATTGGAGTAGCCCAGGGACCATCTGGAGAGTGTCATGACGATGTACGTGCATAGAAGGTGACCATGCAGTTATTTTCGAAACTATCTCAGTTTGTAAATGGCCCTAAACCAGAACATGGAGTTTGCACTCCTCAAGCTTACAGCATATCACAAGTTGCTGTTGTAGATGTCAATTAATAAATGGAGAAGAAACTCGGCCATTTGAATATAATTATAACTATCCACCTCTCCACGTCTCCCTATTGATATGCTCATTCCTTTATATGCTATTCATTCGATATCTACCTCCAATGAGGAGCTCTCAACGTGGGAAACAGCTGCCCCCAAGGATACGGAACATCTATCCAAGAACAAACTTCCTCACTTTGGTGGTCTGGATGTCGGCGAAGAGTGCATTGTGGAGCGGTGGATAATTCAAGCGATATAAAAGATAAGATCAACAGCTGGAGGAAAATGGAAGTGGAGGTAAAAGCAAAAAAGGTCGAGATGGACGTTAAAAGGGTAAATCCCAGGTCAATGGTTTGGGTGACTGCAGTAATCACATGCTAGAAATGATTCTTCACATACCTGTGCTTCCTGTTACGGTCGCTTGGCATGTTTCTGATGTGGATGACTCTCTAGTTGCGACTGTGCCCATGGCTGCTGCTGTTTGCATCATTGTGTCTGCGACTGTTGCTGTAGCGGCTGCTGTGACCTCTGCCGTAGCGGCTACAGTGGGCGCCACGTTGTCTGCGCGTGTGGTCGTAGCGGCTGCTGCGTGTGACACAGTATCTGCCACAGGGACTGTAAGTGCTGCTGTGACAGCTTCTGCCTCTGCTCCAGTTAAAACAAGAAGAGAAACAGGGGTTGCAAAACCGATCTGGTTGGTCCGGCCATATCTGGACCCAATCTTTGGCCGCCAGCGCCTGTTGCCTGCTGAGGGAGCGATGCGTACCCGCCATGTCATGCGTAAAGCATGAGCCGCTGTGGTATGGTCGGACGAATCAAACACTGCTTCTGCCCGTCCTGAGACAAAATGAAGAAAAAATAACGAAATATTTAGTTTTGATTAGTTTGAGCGAAAGATGCAAACAGGGAAATTCTAAAGAAAAGTTGACTGTCGCCACCAGGACTTGAACCAGGGACCTTGCTTATGGTCAGCGAAGCTCTACCACTAAGCTATGGTGTAGCTGTCATCCAGGTAGTGACTGTTCAACATTTTCTTAAGACTTCGAAGCTAATATTTCCTGCAAATCCACACAGGCTGATGGACGCAGCCCTCAAGGTACCCCTCACACTGCACTCTAACCCAAACCCTTCACTCTAACCCTCACGCTAACCCACACACTTCACGTAAACTCAACCTATACATTTTAAAAAAATGATGAGGAGCAAGGAACTACAAGTTATGCGGTATTGTCCACTAACACCACCAGTTACTTTAGAATCAGCTCATGCGATAACATTGCCCGCCACGGAATAAAAGGTACTGATGTTCAACACGAAACTGTCAATGAGCTCTAGCACGTCTCGGATGCACACTCTAACATCCTTCCAGCTTGGAAGGTTCTAAGTTAGAAATAACATAGAAAGGGAAGGTGCCCTATGTGTCCCCTTGCGTAGAAGCTGATGAAGTAGTTATTGTGAAGCTATGTCAGGATCGCGTTCATGCCACAGCGTGTGTATGCAAGTTTCAGACCACTGTCTGTAACATGTCATTTTATTGTAAAGTTTGTAATCTTTGTAGTTCAATCAGTAACTGACAGTTTGTAGATGGCCCCAAACCAGGACATGGAGATTGCACTCTTCTAGCTTTCAGAATTTCAAAAGTTGGTGTTGCGGCAGACAATCCACCGTTGGAACCGATGGATTGTAAAAGGGTACAGCCGAGCTGAATTGTTTGCTTGTGGTAATCATAATGCTAGAAATGATTCTTCACATACCTGTGCTTCCTGTTACGGCCACTTGGCATGTTTCTGATGTGGATGACTCTCTAGTTGCGACTGTGCCCATGGCTGTTGCCGTTTGTGTCACTGTGTCTGCGACTGTTGCTGTAGCGGCTGCTGTGACTTCTGCCGTAGCGGCTACTGTGGGCGACGCTGTATCTGCCACCGAGACCGTAGGTGTTGCTGCTGCTGCCTCAGCTTTGGTATTAAGAGGAAGGGATAAAGTGAAGAACAGAATCAGATAGGTATGAAAGATTGTGACATATGTAGTTATAATATTAAAATTACAGGTTAGAGAATTGCAGGGAACAATTCAGGGCTTGGTTGTGCCCAAAAGGTTAGCCCTGTGGCTGTAAACTCTATTCTTAAATGAGGCTTGTAATCCCTTTGCGTATAAGCTGACCATGCAGTTATTTTGAAGAACATGTCAGGATAGCGTTTCATGCCGCAGTGTGCGTATGAAATTTTCAGACCACCGTCTCTAACATGTCCTTTCCTTGTAGTGTTTGTAATCTTTGTACAAGTAGTCCAATCAGTAACTGAAATTTGTAGATGGCCCTGAACCAGAACATGGAGATTGTACTCCTCCAGCTTTCAGCATTTCAAAAGTTGGTGTTGCAGGTGACAATTAAAACTATGGAACTCATTAAAGGTTAAATCAAATCAACTGCTGAAGCAAAGCTATTGTTGAGAGATAAAACGGAAAACTCGACAAAGTGGGGATGAAGGTCGAGATTGAGGTTGAAAGGGTAAAGCCAAGGCGAAGGATTTGGGTGTGGTAGTCAAATGCTAGAAATGGTTCTTCACATACCTGTGCTTCCTGTTACGGCCGCTTGGCATGTTTCTGAGGTGGATGACTCTCTAGCTGCGACTGTGCCCATGGCTGTTGCCATTTGCATCATTGTGTCTGCGACTGTTCCTGTAGCGGCTGCTGTGACTCCTGCCATTGCGGGTACTGTGTGCGCCACGTTGTCTGTGAGTGTGGTCGTAGCGGCTGCTGTATGGGTCACAGTATCTGCCACAGCGGCTACTGTGGACGTCACTGTATCTGCCATAGAGACTGCAGGTGTTGCTGTGGCTGCTGCTGCATCAGCTTTGGCATAAACAGGAAGAGATAAAGTGAAGAACAGAATCAGATAGGTATGAAAGATTGTGACAAATGTAGTTAGGTGAGACCAAAAAAATAGAGATTCCCGGGCCCTCCCACACCAAAATCAAGCCGAAGCCGATTTTTTTAATTAAAAAAAAAAAGTTCATGCATGTACAGTACTGATCGTGTGAGTAGATCTGTGACATGGAGTCACACAAACCCGAGCTTGTACGACTAGGTCGACTCCCTGATGTACAGATCAGGGCCATCGTTGGCCAAAATATAGAAAAATTGAACGGGTAAACCGCGTACCTGTTGTCTGTAAAAGATATTGAATGAAAATCACCGGAAATGCCGTAAAAAAGTTCAACATGGCATGCACACATATAGTCATGTACATACATGGGAAAAAAATAAAAAATAAAATTCGCCCGCCCGCACCAATTTCACATGGGTCCTGCCCGGGAATCTGGATTTTATTTTGGTCTCGCCTTATGATGTTAAAATTACAGGCTAGAAAATGGCAGGAAGCAATTCAGGGCTTGGTTGTGCCCAAAAGGTTAGCCCTGTTTCTGTAAACTCTCTTCTTAACCCTTTGTGTACGGACTGTACAACTTTCGATCCCCTGGAATTGAAACTTTTCAAAATTTCAATCGATCGGAACTCAGTCATTACTGGGGTATTACCAAAAACTAAAATATGTACGTCGAAGGGAAAACTCTCAGCTGTCCATTAAACACCACCAAAGTTGAACACATTGCAGTAAAAGTATAGCAACAACATACCTGTGTGGGACAAAATGGAGAGCATGTCCTTGCTCCTGTCCACATACCCAAGTTCCTCAATGACAACACCGAGATCACGATAAGTCTTTAGGCCACCAGCTCTGAGCAACTGGATGAGCTCCTTATTATGAGCAGATTGTCCATCCCGGGACCGAATTCTCTTTAGTCTCTCTATTGATGCGCTGTCAGTTATGAGATGTTTCTTGATCACCATCTGTCGCAGTCGATCTGCGTCAACTTCGTTCAACCATGGTTGAATGTCACACACAAACCTAACCAGATGAAACGGATTGTCTGTTGCGAAAGCAGCAAAATACAGAAGGCACAGATAAAACATGAACACACAACTACACACAACTACATGTCAAGAAACAAATAAAAATGGAATTGCACAACACCGATAATACATGGAAAGGAATTTGAGTGGACACACCCATTTCCATAGCGCTGCACATCCGAACAAGTTCCGTTATTTTACAACGTTTCGGCACTTGGCCATCGTCAGGTGATAAGAACAATGGACACACACACACACACACGCTCACGCACACAGACGCACACACTCACACGCACACACTCACGTGCGCACGCACACACACACGCACATGCACACACACACACACACACACACACACATTCCCAGACCCGCACATCGGAGCGCTTCAGTGATTGCTTCAATGGACAGTTTGGAGTTTTCTCTTCGACCTACATATCGTAGTTTTTGAAAATAACCCAGAAACGACTGAGTTACGATCGATTGAAATCTTGAAAAGTTTCGATTCCAGGCGATCGAAAGTTTTACAGTCCGTACACAAAGGGTTAAATGAGGTTGTTAACCCCTTTGCATATTAGCTGGCCATGTAGTTATTTTGCAGAACATGTCAGGATAACGTTTCTTGCCATAGTGTGCGAATGAAAGAAAAAACGCGGCTATATGAAAATAATTTGAACTATCCCCCTCTCCACGTCTCCATACTAATATGCTCATTCTTTCACTATTTATATATATGCTATCCATTCGTTTTCTACCTCCACCGAGGAGCTCTCCATGTGGGAAACAGCTGCCCCAAGGATACGGAAAAAACTTCCTAACTTTGGGGGTCTGCATGTGGGTTAAGAGTGCATTGTGGAGCGGTGGATAGTTCAGGCGATATGAAAGATAAGATCAACAGCTGGAGGAAAATGGAAGTGGAGGTAAAAGCAAAAAAGGTCGAGATGGACGTTAAAAGGGTAAATTCCAGGTCAATGGTTTGGGTGGCTGTAGTAATCACATCCTAAAAATGATTCTTCACATACCTGTGATTCCTGTTACGGCCACTTGGCATGTTTCTGATGTGGATGACTCTCTAGCTGCGACTGTGTCCATGGCTGTTGCCATTTGCATCATTGTGTCTGCGACTGTTGCTGTAGCGGCTGCTGTGACTTCTGCCATAGCGGCTGCTGTGTGCCCCGCGTTGTCTGCAATTGTGGTCGTAGCGGCTGCTGCATGTGTCACAGTATCTGCCACAGGGACTGTAAGTGCTGCTGTGACAGCTTCTGCCTCTGCTCCAGTTAAAACAAGAAGAGAAACAGGGGTTGCGGAACCGATCTGGTTGGTCCGGCCATATCTGGACCCAATCTTTGGCCGCCAGCGCCTGTTGCCTGCTGAGGGAGCGATGCGTACTCGCCATGTCATGCGTAAAGCATGAGCCGCTGTGCTATGGTCGGACGAATCAAACACTGCTTCCGCCCGTCCTGGGACATAATGAAGAAGAAATACCGAAAAATTTAGTTTTGATTAGTTTGAGCGAAAGATGCAAACAGGGAAATTCTAAAGAAAAGTTGACTGTCGCCACCAGGACTTGAACCAGGGAACCTTGCTTATGGTCAGCGAAGCTCTACCACTAAGCTATGGTGTAGCTGTCATCCAGGTAGTGACTGTTCAACATTTTCTTCAGACTTCGAAATTAATACTTCCTGCAAATCCACACAGGCTGATGGACGCAGCCCTCAAGGTAACCCTCACACTGCACTCTAACCCAAACCTTTCACTCTAACCCTCACTCTAACCCACACACTTCACTCTAACCCACACACTTCACTCTAACCCTCACGCTAACCCACACACTTCACGTAAACTCAACCTATAGATTTAAAAAAAATGATGAGGAACAAGGAGCTACACGTTTTGCTGTAATGTCCACTAACACCAACAGTTACTTTACAATCAGCTCATGCGACAACATTGCACGCCACTGACTAAAAGGTACTGATGTTCAACACGAAACTGTCAATGAGCTCTAGCACGTCTCGGATGCACACTCTAACATCCTTTCCACTTGGAAGGTTCTATGTTAGAAATACCATAGAAAGGGAAGGTGCCCTGTCTGTCCCCTTGCATAGAAGCTGATGATGCAGATATTTTGAAGCTATATCAGGATAGCGTTCATGCAATAGTGTATGTATGAAACTTTCAGACCACTGTCTCTAACATGTCCTTTCATCGTAGTGCTTGTAATCTTTGAAGTTCAATCAGTAACTGACAGTTTATAGATGCCATCAAACCAGAACATGGAGATTGCACTCTTCTAGCTTTCAGCATTTCACAAGTTGGTGTTGCGGCAGTCACTCAACCATTGGAACCGATGGATTGTAAAAGGGAGAAGCCCAGTAGAAATGTTTCCTGGTGGTAATCATAAAGCTAGAAATGGTTCTTCACATACCTGTGCTTCCTGTTACGGCTGCTTGGCATGTTTCTGATGTGGATGACTCTCTAGCTGCGACTGTGTCCATGGGTGTTGCCATTTGTATCATTGTGTCTGTAACTGTTCCTGTAGCGGCTGCTGTGACTTCTGCCGTAGCGGCTACTGTGGACGACACTCTATCTGCCACAGAGACCGTAGGTGTTGCTGTGGCTGCTGCTGCCTCAGCTTTGGCATTAACAGGAAGAGATAAAGTGAAGAAGAGAATCTGATAGGTATGAACTATTGTAAAAAATGTAGTAATATAGTAAAACCTGGTGTAAGCGACCTCTGGGTTTAGCGATATACTGCTCCTAGTGACTGTTTTTCCATGCACCGACAGTTCTACAGGTTAGAGAATGGCAGGGAATAGTTTCGGGTTTGGTTCTGCAAAAAAAGATTAACCCAATGGTTGTAGACTCTATACATAAAATGAGGTTGTTATTCCCTTTGCAGTGAAGCTGACCAAGCAGTTATTTCGAAGCTATGTCAGGATAGCATTGCATGCCATCGTGTGCCTATGCAACTTTCAGATCACCATCTCTAACATGTCTTTTCCGTGCAGTGCTTCCAATCTTTGTAGTGCAATCACTAAGTGACAGTTTGTAGATAGCCCTAAACTAGAACATAGAGATTGCACTCCTCTAGCTTTCAGCATTTCACAAGTTGGTGTTGCAGACGACAATTTAATAGGATGGAACTAACTTTAAAGATAAGGTCAACAGCTGGAGTAAAGCGATTGTCGAGAGGAAGAGCGGAAAACTCGACAAAGTGAGGACGAAGGTCGAGAAGGATTGGAAATGGGTAAAGCCCAATGAAGATGTTTGCTGGTGGTAATCATATTGCTAGATAGTGTTCTTCACATACCTGTGCTTCCTGTTACGGCCGCTTGGCATGTTTCCGATGTGGAAGAATCTCTAGCTGCGACTGTGTCCATGGCTGTTGCCGTTTGCATCTTTGTGTTGGTGACTGTTGCCGTAGCAGCTGCTGTGACTTCTGCTGCAGCGGCTACTGTGTGCGACAATGTATCTGCCACAGTGACGGGAGGTGCTGCTTTGACTGCTGCTGCCTCAGCTTTGGCATTAACAGCAAGAGATAAAATGAAGAAGAGAATCAGATAGGTATGAAACATTGTGACATATGTAGTAATATAGTAAAACCTGGTGTAAGCGACCTCTGGGTTTAGCGACCACCTTCTCCTAACGACTGTTTTTCCATGCACTGTCAGTTCTACACAGACACTGTGGGACCTGGTTCTAAAGACCATCTGTCTATAACGACCGCTTTTGCTCGCACCGTGGGGTGGTTGCTTAAACCAGGTTTTAATGTCATTAAAACTACAGGTTGGAGAATGGCAGGGAATATTTCAAGGCTTGGTTGTGCCAAAAGGTCAACCCAATGGTTGTGGACTCTATTTTTAATGAGGATGTTATTCCCTTTGCATTAAAGCTGACCATGCAGATATTTTGACGAACATGTCAGGATAGCGTTTCATGCCAAAGTGTGCGTATGCAATTTTCAGACCACGGTCTCTAACATGTCCTTTCCTTGTAGCGCTTGTAATTTTTGTAGTCCAATCAGTACCTGACAGTTTGTAGATGGTCCCAAACCAGAACATTGAGATTGCACTCGTCTAGCTTTTAGCATTTCACAAGTTGGTGTTAAGGGTGTCAATTCAATAGATGGAACTTATTTAAAAAATTAAATCAACTGCTAAAGCAAAGATATTGTCGAGAGGAAAAGCCTACAACTCGACAAAGTGAGGATGAAGATTGAGATGGAAGTTAAAAGGGTAAATCCCAGGTGAATGGTTTGCTGGTGGTAATCATAATGCTAGAAATGATTCTTCACATACCTGTGCTTCCTGCTACGACCGCTTGGCATATTTCTGATGTGGATGACGCGCTACCTGCGCGTGTGCCCATGGCTGTTGCTGTTTGCATCATTGTGTCTGCAACTGTTCCTCTAGCGGCTTCTGTGACTTCTGCCGTAGCGGCTACTGTGGCCGCCATTGTATCTGCCACATAGACAGTAGGTGTTGCTTTGGCTGCTGCTGCCTCAGCTTTGGCATAAACAGGAAGAGATGAAAATGAAGAACATAATTATTTTTTTGCGTTTCCTCTAGTGGTTTTATTGCACTTGTAGCTTAATGTTATTTCTAACACCTTTCTATTTACAGTACTTAACTTCAGTTTCTTTGGTTGTACCCTTAGTTCCGTTTTTCCCACTGATGATAGGATCGAGAAAATCGATTCTGGGTTTTCAATAATATTTTTGTTATAAAATACACAGTAATACATGTCAAACAAGTAACGTAGTTGCGTGATGGCTGCGGCCTTCATCCTATTCATAGCTATATTATAATTTGATAGGTATGAAATATGTGACATATGTAGTTATAAAGTTAAAATTACAGGTTAAAAAATGGCAGGGAACTTTTCAAAGCTTGGTTGTGCCCAAAAGGTAAACCCAACGGTTGTAGACTCTATTCTTCAATGAAGTTGATATTTCCTTTGCAGTGAAGCTGACCATGCAGTTATTTTGAAGAACATGTCGGGATAGCGTTTCATGCCGCAGTGTGCATATGAAACTTTCAGACCACCGTCTCTAACATGTCCATTCCTTATAGTGTTTGTAATCTTGGTATTTCAATCAGTAACTGTCAGTTTGTAGATGGCCCTGAACCAGAACATGAAGATTGCACTCCTCTAGCTTTCAGCATTTTGTAAGTTCATGTTGCGGCTGTCAATCAACCGTTGGAACCGATGGATTGTAAAAGGGTAAAGCCCAGTTGAAGTGTTTGCTGGTGGTAATCATAATGCTAGAAATGGTTCTTCACATACCTGTGCTTCCTGTTACGGCCGCTTGGCATGTTTCTGATGAGGATGACTCTCTAGTTGCGACTGTGCCCATGGCCATTGCCGTTTGCATCATTGTGTCTGCAACTGTTCCTCTAGCGGCTTCTGTGACTTCTGCCATAGTGGCTACTGTGGACGTCACTGTATCTGCCATAGAGACTGCAGGTGTGGCTGTGGCTGCTGCTGCTTCAGCTTTGGCATTAACAGGAAGAGATAAAGAAAGAACAGAATCAGATAGGTATGCAAGATTGTGACATTATGTAGTAATAATATTAAAATTACAAGCTGGATCGACATTTGTGTACACTGTATTCATGTATTGTAAAACTGTGGAGACAATGTGCAATAACACGATGAAAAATGTGAAGAAATTGTGTAGCGAAAAAAAGGGATTCAAACAAGTTTTCGTACAACACTCATCAGGAATCGTCAGTGTACTAAAGGACACTGAAACAAAAATTGAACTATTATAGAAAATCTAAGTTAGAGAAATAACACTAAGAGCAACAACAGTGAAATTTACAAGTGTGGATTTTAACAATCAAAGCGAGAAATGAACAAAGGAGAAAGGAAGGAAAGACAACGTGATAACACATAACAGCAGTACGTTACACCTGGAACATTAACGGCCAAGCTTGGCCGCACTAAACACGACACGTTACTTGAACAATTTCAACCCAATTATACTATCTTTCTGTACACACAAATTAGGCTTGTACAGACGCTGATAGATAGCTTCTATCAAAAAACAACCTAGAAAACAACCATTAACCACACAGCCGTTGCCTACACAACCCGCGGATCCTGGCTCTCAGACTGTGCTTGCTCCGCCGTCGTTGGTGGCGGTGGTGGAGGAGAATGGGCGTGGTGGCTCATCGGGTCGGCTTGTGTCGCAGCCTTTGCTCCGGCCATCGGTGGTTCCCTCGTCAGTGCCCCCGGCGGCTTTGGCTGAGGCGGTGCCGCTTGCGGTCCCGGTCCCACTGCCTCCTCCTGATCCTCCGCCATCGGTTCTTGCGGCGGTGGAGCCGCGAGTGGCAGACCGCGAGCAACACTGACAGCTGCATTACCACTACAAATGCCGACTCAAAAAGACCCACCTTGCATATCAGTAACTCCCACACCAACACCAACAACGCAATCTACAGCAACCACAACTAATCCACCATCCAAGCCCATAATTGAAAGACCAAGACGATCAACAGCCAACTACAACAGAAGCTACGCACTCAGCGGACAAGGGCGAAAGGAGGGACGTGATAGCAGGGGGACGGCCGAGTTGAGTTCAATTGACCCGGTCAGGCGGGATGGACGAGACAGAGAGAGTACAGAGGAAGCGGAGGATGGAACGGACGGCGGAGAGAGCAGTGGGTCGGAGAGCAGTGATGGGAGTGATGGTGAGAGTGCCGGTGAGAGTGTTAGTGTTGTGCGTAGGTTTCGTGGTAGCAAGTCTTCAGTGTACAATCATCTGTTGGCTAGTCCTGATTGTTGCGGTGCGTATTCCGACTCTTCGTTCACTGTATTGTGCTGTGGTCGTCATGGTTATGGACTACAGTTAAAAGTGTTGGAAGCTATCTATCAGCGTCTGTACAAGCCTAATTTGTGTGTACAGAAAGATAGTATAATTGGGTTGAAATTGTTCAAGTAACGTGTCGTGTTTAGTGCGGCCAAGCTTGGCCGTTAATGTTCTAGGTGTAATGTACTGCTGTTATGTGTTATCACGTTGTCTTTCCTTCCTTTCTCCTTTGTTCATTTCTCGCTTTGATTGTTAAAATTCACACTTGTAAATTTCACTGTTGTTGCTCTTAGTGTTATTTCTCTAACTTAGATTTTCTAGAATAGTTCAATTTTTGTTTCAGTGTCCTTTAGTACAACGACGATTCCTGATGAGTGTTGTACGAAAACTTGTTTGAATCCCTTTCTTTCTCTACACAATTTCTTCACATTTTTCATCGTTTTATTGCACATTGTCTCCACAGTTTTACAATACATGAATACAGTGTACACAAATGTCGATCCAGCTTGTATTACTGATTGCGGTTATCAAATTGTTGTCTCCTCGCCGTTTATTAAAATTACAGGTTAGAGAATGGCAGGGAGCAAATCAGGGCTTGGTTGTGCCCAAAAGGTTAGCCCTACGGCTGTAAATTCTATTCTTAAATGAGCTTGTTAACCCCTTTGCATATTAGCTGGCCATGCAGCTATTTTGAAGAACATGTCAGGATAGAGTTTCATGCCATAGTGTGTGAATGAAACATTCAGACCACCGTCTCTAACATGTCCTTTCCTGGAGTGCTTGTACTAAACTTTGTAGTTCAATCAGTAACTGACAGTTTGTAGATGATCCCAAACCAGAACATGGAGATTTCACTCGTCTAGCTTTTAGCATTTCACAAGTTGGTGTTGCGGCAGTCAATCAACCGTTGGAACCGATGGATTGTAAAAGGGTAAAGCCCAGTGGAAGTGTTTGCTGGTGGTAATTATAATGCTAGAAATGATTCTTCACATACCTGTGCTTTCTGTTACGGCCGCTTGGCATGTTTCTGACGTGGAAGAATCTCTAGCTGTGACTGTGTCCATGGCCGTTGCCGTTTGCATCATTGTGTCTGCGACTGTTCCTGTAGCAGCTGCTGTGACTTCTGCCGTAGCGGCTACTGTGGCCGTCACGGTATCTGCCACAGGGACGGCAGGTGCTGCTATGGCTGCTGCTGCCTCAGCTTTGGCATAAACAGGAAGAGATAAAGTGAAGAAGAGATTATGATAGGTAAGAAAACTTGTGACATATGTAGTTATAATGTTAGAATTTCAGGTTAAAGAATGGCAGGGAGCAATTCAGGGCTTGGATGTGCCCAAAAGGTTAGCCCAACGGTTGTAGACTCTATTCTTGAATGAGGTTGTCATTCCCTTTGCATTGAAGCTGACCATGCAGTTATTTTGAAGAACATGTCAGGATAGCGTTTCATGCCATAGTGTGCGTATGAAACTTTCAGACCACCGTCTCAAACATGTTCTTTCCTTGTATTGCTTGTAATCTTTAAAGTCCAATCAGTAACTGACAGTTTGTAGATGGCCCTGAAATAAAACATGGAGATTGCACTCCTGTAGCTTTCAGAATTTCGCAAGTTGGTGTTGCAGTTTGATGGAAAAGATGGAACCAATTTTAAAGATTACGTCAACTGCTGGAATAAAGAGATTGTCGATAGGAAAAGCCGAAAACTCGACAAAGTGAGGATGAAGGTCGAGATTGATTGTAAACGGCCAAATCCCAGGTGGAGGGTTTTGGTGTGGTTATCACATACTGGAAATGGTTCTCCACATACCTGTGCTTCCTGTTACGGCCGCTTGGCATGTTTCTGATGTGGTTGACTCTCTAGCTGCGACTGTGCCCATGGCGGTTTCCATTTGCATCATTGTGTCCGTGACTGTTGCTGTAGCGGCTGCTGTGACTTCTGCCGTAGCAGCTACTGTGGGCGTCACTGCATCTGCCACAGTGACGGGAGGTGCTGCTGTGACTGCTGCTGCCTCAGCTTTGGCATTAACAGGAAGAGATAAAGTGAAGAAAAGAATCTGATAGGTATGAAACATTGTGACATATGTAGTTATAAAGTAAAACCTGGTGTAATCGACCTCTTGGTTTAGCGACCACCTTCTCCTAACGACAGTTTTTCCATGCAGTTGCACACAGACACCGTGGGACCTGGTTCTAAAGACCACCTGGCTTTAACTACCGCTTTTGCTTGCACCGTGGGGTGGTCGTCTAAACCAGATTTTACTGTAATGTTAAAACTACAAGTTAGAGAATGGCAGGGAAAAGTTCAGGGCTTGGTTGTGCCAAAAAGGTTAGCCCAATGGCTGCACAATTCATTCTTGAATGAGGTTGTTATTCCCTTTGCCTTGAAGCTGATCATGCAGTTATTTTGAAGAACATGTCAGGATAGCGTTTCATGCCATAGTGTGAGAATGAAACGTTCAGACCACCGTCTATAACATGTCCATTCCTTGTAGTGTTTGTAATCTTGGTAATCCAATCAGTAACTGACAGTTTGTAGATGGCCCTGAAGTAGAACATGGAGCTGGCACCTCTCTAGCTGTTAACATTTCACAAGTTGGTGTTGCAGGTGACAATCAACCGTTGGAACCCGTTGTAGGATAAGGTCAACAGCTAGAGACAACCAGATGTGGTAATGAAAAGCGGAAAATAACCGAAACGTGCGGGTGTAGGGAGAAGTGAATGATCGATGCAGAGTAGATTTGTAGGGTGTTGATGTAGTAATCGCGAGCTAGAAATGGTTCTTCACGTACCTGGGCTTCCTGTCACGGCCGCTTGGCATGTTTCTGATGTCGATGACTCTCTAGTTGCGACTGTGCCCAAGGCTGTTGCCGTTCGGGTCATTGTGGCTGCGACTGCTGCTGTAGTGGCTGCTGTGGTTTCTGCCGTAGCGACTACTGTGGACGGCACTGTTTCTGCAACAGAGACCGTAGGTGTTGCTGTGTCATTGCCATTGCAGGTGTGGACAGAGCCAACCATCACTTGTGAGGTCATGAAGGCTCTGTGCATCTTCAATGGCTGTGTGCACTCAGGAAGCAGGGAGAGAGCAATGATATCTTTCTGAGAGCGGATGCTCAAGCCAAGCTGCAAGGCCATGCGCACGCAGAGTGTTGCCTTTTCACCGTCTTTGGCGAAGGCCGTCAGAGAACGGACGAGCTCCTCTTCACTTATCTTGTATTCCCTGACAATGCCATCAGGTCGGAGGGGGAAGACGTTGGAAGAGTACATGAACCCAATCACGTCCTGCAGGAGCCAGCGACGGTCATGAACCACCAGATCATCCAGCTCGGGGAATGTGATGATCTTTAGCAGAAACCATAGTCATCCCACATACACACGTAAATACAGATAGATAGACAGGCGAACAGACCGACACGACAGGCAGACAGACAGATAGACGCACAGACAAAGAGACACAGACAAAACACACACAGGCACACACACACACAGAGTCGAGTCGTGGGTTTCGCCTTTTGCCAGTAAATTGCTTTACAAAAGCATTTCAACTAATGAAGTAATGGCATCACCTCTAGCTGTTTAACAGTACACCAGCACTCGCAAGACCAGTAAGCCAATGTCAAACAATTATTTTCTAGATTTGATGGTCTCATAATGATCCATTTTGGCTCGGCAGCACTCCTCATACATAAAAATACATAATAATGTCGAATGTCACTTTCCACCACTGCATGGACATGGCTAAAAAAGAGCACTTTTTCAATTGTTCACAGCTGGCAGTGGGCAGAAATAGGGGGTTCGTCCGTACCCTCTGACCCATCCCTCGGCCACCAGCCTGCCCTTAGATGTTTGCTAGTTGTGTATGCAGGGTGTTGTCGACAGTCCAATTGCAGTACGTTTTGCACCCCGTCCCCCTTTTCAACACCCCGAAAGTAATCGTGTTTGGATCAGCATATTGAGAACACAGTTTCTTACATATCCATAAGCTGTCAGAATCCGAAGATAGTTACTGATGTTCTCCGCAACACGCTCCCTAACAGAATATTGTCTTCTGGAAGCGGCCTTCTGGGAAATGACGTTCTGGAATGCTGCAACAAACTCTTTCCTTGTGCAGTATGGATTGCTCAGAGAGGCCTTGACTTCACCCAAGTAGTCATCGGCCTTCTGCACCAGGCGATGTTGCCTTGGAGACTTCTGCAGGCAGCATGAACAACGTCACAGACACATCAAATGTAAAGAGGCCTCAGGGCACTTGCATTTTGTGTGCATTATTGTTAAACTTAATATCACAGAATTTACAGTAGTTTACAAGTAAACCTGTGCTGGGAAATCTCGATTTTCGGAGATCTTCTTTACCCTCCCCCTTAAGAACTGACTTTTTTATTTTTTTTATTTTTTTACTATGTTCACATACCCAACTCATAAATAATACAGAAGACAATGGTACTGAGACAAGGACAAACGTGACAACTACTGAGAAGGGGCTGCACCGAGGTACAGCAGTGATGGTGGGGCATTGATGGCTCTGCCGACCTGAGGTCTCGGCATCACGGCCAGAAACACGCACCAAAAACAAAAGATAGAGCTGTAAGGGTCAGCAAAAATAAAAATAAAGCAAGGGCAAGCAGCAGCTAGTACTACTGTGCAGCGCATTCGTAGCAATGGGAGTCGTTGACGGGGCACTAGAATGTAGGTGGGTCGACAGGCAGAATGTCCGTGGACCATCGCCAATCCTGTCGGCGGAGGTATTCGTTGACGTTGCACTTAAACTTTTGAAGATGTTTGCGAGTTGGGGCGGAGTCTAGAAAAGCTGGCGGCAGGGAATTCCACAGCTGGATTGCACAATGTGGAAAGCTGCGGAGAATGGTGTCTGGTCCTTGACGCGGTAGCGGATTTCGTAGCTGGTAACTGTGGCCGGCGGCCATGCGGAGATCGTTTCGAGTGCGAGTGGCGTCACGGGGCTCAAGCCTTGGTGGGAGGACTGCTAGCAATTGAGTTGGACCGGTGATGAAATGCAGTTTGTAAGTGTATGTTAATGCAGCAACGTATCGCCGTAGGCTGAGGCTCTGGAGCTCCGTCTCGGGATCAATGATGCACAATGCACGGCGTTGGATGCTATCTAGGCGTGATAGATGGGAGGGAGCAGCTCCCATCCAGACGAGCGGAGCATACTCCAAAACGGGCCGTACAAACATCTTGTACACCGTGAGGCGGCCTTCTCGGGAGAGATAGGGCGCAGCTCGCCGCAGGAGGCCCAAGCGCTGTTTGCCATGTATAGACACTGCGCGGATGTGCTCCGCGAAGGACAGCTTCGGATCAAAAGTCACCCCCAAGAGCTTTATTGTGGATGACTCTGGCACAGGGTTGCCTCCAAAGAGGAGAGAGGGCAAGGCTAGCTGCACTCTTTGCAGCGTGACTGTCATAGCCTGGGATTTCGACGGCTCAAACGCTACACGCCATTCCTTGCCCCAGTCTGACAGACGATTGACGGTGTCCTGAAGCAAGGCAGCAGCAGTGGGGAGGTCGTTACGGAGAAGAGTGTACAATGTCATATCGTCAGCATAGGCTTCCGGCTGCGTGTTCCCAGCAAGGCATGTTGATACGTCGTTAATGTATATGAGAAACATGGTTGGCCCCAAGATGCTGCCTTGTGGGACTCCCGCCTTGATGGGGTATGGACGGGAGGTTGCACCACCGACAACACGCATGACTGTTGACATTGTCTCTACATTGTAGAGGCCACGGTTCGATACCGGAACGGCTTTACAGCCAAATTTGTATAGACCCAAACCGATCATCAGCGTTGATTGTTCACTCGAAATATGTTTGTGGAAGGAAACTGGCATGTTGAAGTTGCTCTGAGGCCAGAGTCAATCGAACTGAGCCACTCCTTTGTGTCGACCCATTGCCTCCAAGTTGCCCAATTTTTCGCTTCAAGTCAGAGGTGGCTCCAAACCGGACAGGTTTTAGAGTGCACGTCAAATTCTCTCTGGGTCTGAAATTAAGTAATTGCTATCGCTCCACGACGGCCAGTACAGAGTAACAATAAGCCTTGTGCGTGCTTCCATTAATTTTGATTGGTATGCGGTGCATTATTGGCGAGAGGCGAGCCGCTGTTTACCTGCGACAAGCTGGTGATTTTTCGAAAGTCGTAAAACTCAAGTCGCAGTGCGAAGCAACACGTCTAAAACTCACCTGCTTGGTGTGGCGCTTCTGGTCATCGCAGAGCCATGAAATTTTGGCTCCATGTATAACACATCATAGCCTCACTGTGACATATGTTTTCTAATCAAAATACCAAGAGAGAAAGTGTATATTGAGTCCGTTCCGGTTTGCAACCTATGTCCTATTTGAAAACGTCGCCTCTACTGCTTAGCACTAGGAAAATCAATTGCATCCATTTGCACATTCGCTAGTGCCAACATGCAAACTGCACGGCACCCTTCAATACACTTACCAGCTTATACTCAAAACCTTTGTTCAAATTCATTGAAATTCATTGAAATTCATGCAAAGGTTTTTCTTGTTGAGATGGGCCATGAGAAAATTGAGGAAAACTGAAAAAAAGGACATTGAGTCAGAGAGCAGTCCATACAGTTTGAGTCAGAACCTGTTATATTTGTAGCAAAGAAAACTATAGTTCCACACTATTGTGGGTTATGAAGGGGGTATGTCAACACAATAAATATCTACATGTAGGCGCCGTTATAGAATAACAACGTTCAAAATTGCAATCTTACCGCCAGTACTTTGTGCACCAAGCGTAGGAATGCTCTCCTCAGCTCGTTCATACTGAAACTGTTGGACTTTCTGGCATCGACTACTCTCACAAAGGCAAGCTCCAAACGCTGTGAGCTTGATCTCATCCCTTCCACAATGGCCCTTTCCACTTGGTCGCATTGGTGCGGAGTAAGCAGATCTGCACGTGTAGCAATAGCCACAACGTCTAGTTTCTGCTGGTGCCCGCCTGACTGTTGTGTGTGTGATTGCGACTGCAGCTGCAGTGGCAATGGTTGCTGCCGTTGGCCATCCAGTTCAGAACCTGCATATGAAATCACAAAATGGACTCAATATATTTTTCCCTGTCGAGATGATCAAACAAAACTATTAACATCAAAATGTAACTAGTCCAGTAGAGTAAATGTGGAGACGTGACGTCAGCCACATTCCTGGCTGAATGATACGATGGTAATGGCCCACCTGACACAAAAAAAGTAAAGAAAAAAATTACCGTGTCCGTTCCCGACGGGAACTGACGACGGCTGCTAACACCAGGTAAACACTTAGCACAGAAAAGAGGTAAAAACAAATTCCAAAAACACACTCTACATTCTGGCACAGAACTCTTCTTCTCACCGCCACCTACCCAATCAGTTTTGTGCATGATGCCTGCTCAAAGATTGGCTATTATATCTGACATAGAGGGCTGGACAATACATTGTGTAATAAAAATAGAAGAAATCACATGGAAACGAGTTATGAAGCAACTATCCACGACTGTAACAAGATAATACGCAGTCATCACACCTCCCACTGCTTATTATCTTGTAACAGTCGTGGATAGTTGCTTCATAACTCGTTTCCATGTGATTTCTTCTATTTTAATTATATTTATTCCCGTAGCTATGCAGAAGTCGTTACTTCAGTAACGTCTGGAGCTAGCCAGGGTCCACACAGCTTTAATTTGGGGTTTGTTTGTGTGTTTGCGTCACGCCTGGCGCTATCCCGTATCTGTCCCGTACCGTACCGTACCATCAAACACAGCTGGCCACATACAGCTGGCCGCAATATTCAAATAGGGCTTTCAAACGCAAGATCATAACGTGAAGTTACTTGGAAGAATAAGTATGAATGCGAAGTGTATGGGGGAATGCATGTAGGGCGATAGTGCGGGTTCGAATCCCAGGTAATGCCTGAAAAATAGGAGAATTAAAAAAATTATAACATCTCTTTTCTTTTTTTGCCATCATCAAGGCGGTAGACGGTGTCGTATTCCCATCGACCGTACCTGTCCCGTACCTGTCCTGTACATGTCCTGTACCTATCCCGTACCTATTCCGTACCATACCGTACAATCAAAGACGGCTGGCCACAATGCATATTCAAATAGGGCTTTCAAATACAAGATCATAACGTGAAGCAACTTGGAAGAATTAGTATGTATGCGAAGTGTATCGGGGGGGGGGGGGGGGATGCATGCAGGGCGATAGTGCGGGTTCGAATCCCAGGTTATGTCTAAAAACAAAAAGCAGAAACTTATAAGAATTTATAACATCCCTATGCTTTTTTTGTCTAGGTCATCAAGCCAAAAAAAGCATAGCGTAGGGCCCTGAGCTTCCAAGCTCTCTCGTTGGCTCAGTATCCGAGTTGAATACATTATGTGATTGAAACAGAACGACGCGGCTACTTTTGACTTGCAGATGGGATTTCTTTGGACACGGCTGTAGTACATTGTTATCCACTCACCATCATCAGATGTTGATTGTCTACACGCATAACTAGCAGCAGTTGCACTGACACGTTTCGTGATCTCTTCAACCGACTCTGTGCCATCCACCACGATCGTGGCAACAGATGGTGTTGTCATGGCAACAGCAAAAAAGTCGTGTGACGCAGAATAATGGTCGTGGCCTGCAAAGTTGCGAAAACGCACGTTCACCTGCGATTGCTTCCACATGGTTTCTTCAATTCCCTACATGGAAAAAAAATTGAAAAATGAAAATATGCCGTGAGAAAGTGAACACTGTGTGAATTACACCCATCTCACTAACATAATAGTGGTCTACAGTAACAGTATAGTAATGCTATGTGTAGATAATACACATAGAAGTATAATACGGCATTACAATATATGGGCTGCGATCAGCTAAAGCATGTCTTTGGGGTTTCGTAAAAAAGTTGGGAAATGACGAAATGAAAAAAATGTTTTTGGAGCGCGTTCACTCTGCACTTCATTCATGATGTGGCGATCATCTTCTCAAATTTTGTTCAAACACTTGTTTGGCGGTCTAGTTCAAGTAGCTGGCGAGAAAAGACTGACATTGTCCGCATCTAGTGATACTAGAGCAGCTCGCAGGGCCAGACGATCGCTGTGCATGGCCCAGGTTTGTTCAGTTGCCTGCAAGTCCGTGGCGGCGGGTCTGCAGAGCGACGCTGACAATTTGTTGGGATCTCAGTGATGTTGATGTCGACAGCGAAGCTGAATCGTCCCCGTCGTCTCCAGTAGCGAAGAGGCACAAGTTGTGGGCTAGTACATAATCATTAGGCGACGAACCGGCTGCCTTACGACGTTACTTACGTTCAGCTCTCATGAGTCGTCTGACGCAGTCTCGGAAACGCAGGCGAGCATCGAAAGTGTTACTGCCAGAATCGAAAGAGTATGCAAGTGCAACGCCGCCCAGAGCATCGTGTTCCTTTCAAGGAAGAACTTGGGCCATGCCGTGTCGTTGACATGCTCAAGTCTGTGTCAACATCTTAGTTCCGTTGTATTGTGCTCCGCCACAAAAGCCACTAAGTAATAGTTTGTCTCTTTGTGTCAGACTGTGCGAAAACTGTCATTTTCTATTTCAAAGTACATATTTTGAAAGCGGTGTTTGGGGCACTTGTAGACTACTTTTCTGCCCTGTATCACCTTCAAGAGGTCAAGTTAGGCCCCAAGAACTGTTTTCTGGAGAAAACAAAATTTGAAAAATTTCACTCTAAGACATGTTTTAGCTGGTTGTGGCCCACTATTGTCATGCTGTATTGTACTTCTACGTGTATTATTGTTCTGGTCACAAGGCGTCAGGCGAAATAGCACGTCATCGTACATTTGAGACCAGCGGGAAGAAGATGACGACGTCCACTGATTAAGTATCTGTGCACACGAATGTGCTGTGCGTGTGACTTTGAATGTCAGCTATGACATCAAACCCTGTGGTTCCATGCCTACCGTGTACAGTCCATTCAGAAAAGGTTGAGCGCTGGCTCTGGAGAGCTCCCGTGTTTGGCGATTTTGTGGTACACTGTGCAGACATCTTTTTTTCTAAATACCGAGTGGTAGGCAAATTGAGCGCTCTGACATGGACAGGCCAGCTGTCCATTTCCAGTGTCCAAAGACTGTGAAGCATCTGGACGTAGCAAAGGCAATTCAAGCCTGCAGTCTCTCGCTTGGAGATGTCCTCCAGATCGACCTGCACGGCCGGCCCGGGTCTTGTGTTCTGACCCTGCGTGATTTCGCCACCAGGGACAAGCTCGTCGCAGCAAATCTGCAGTTGGAGGGTAAGAGCATTGACATGCTACCGGGAGATGGCACAGTATCCGCTACCCGTGTTTACATTTATGGTTGCGAACCCGCATTGCATCTGGGCCACATAGAGTCGGCTTTGGGGGAATTTGGCGAAATTGTCGGCAATATTGATTGCGAATTTGTCACCGTTGAGAAATTCAAAATTCTCACGGGGGTACGACGGGTGCTAGTGGTCCTGAAGAAAGGTGTACCCTGCAAGCTAAGCATTCAGAAAAGGTCGTACCGTATACATCACCGCGACCAGATACAGACGTGCTTTCGCTGTGGTGTATCTGGCCACCAAGCACGTGACTGTCCTGCACGCCCAAATGCTGCACGTACACGTACGCATCACACTTCGTACTCCACTGTCGTACAGGGCCAGGCTGCGGACCGTATGGCGGATGACAGTCCGGATGTACTCGTTCATGTACAAGAACCCACTGGCGCTGAACCAAATCCAGGAGCTGCGATAACAGGCGAAGCAACCGATAGCAACTGCCCATGTCCACCAAAAGGTTCAACCACACTAGAGGGCTCGAACCAACAACAACAGCAGCAGCAGCAGCAGCAGCACTGCGACAAGCGACCACCAAAGGTCTCTAAGATACCTGTACGGCAGGCAGCTTATTCTGTACCAGTCGCCACGCCAACAACCCTGCCAGCAGAAGAGGCTACACGTGGAGTGCCGGCATTTCCGCTCTCTCGTGGGAAGGGGTGTCACTCTTCACCTGATGACGAAGGATTCATCCGCGCATCAGGCAAGCACACATTCTGCGCAAGAGTCCTGGCATTCGACCCCCAAGTCGCATGGGCAAATGAGGCATCTGCAAAAGAGATGCACCGCCTTGCCCAACGTGTGAGGAGTCGGCGAGGAAGCCAATAACCGGTAAACTTCTGCTTGTAATCTCGATTCTATGCTAGTCCTCGTCATGATTGTTCTTTTTCTTACTAATTACTACTTTTCACTGCTATATCGTCTTTAAATCCACACGCTCAGGTATTTTCTCCACGAGCTGCCACCATCAGTTTTCCGGTGAGCACCCAGGATACCCGAACGCTTAAACTAGGTTTTTTGAATGTCTGTAGCTTGCGCTACAAAGTAGATGAAGTAACGGCACTCCTCCAGGTGCAGGACTTTGATATTTTTGGATTGGCCGAAACCTGGCTGGATAGCACTATTGGTGACGGAGAAGTAGCTTTTCCTGGATACAGCCTCACAAGGACCGATCACAGCGGCAGGCGAGGTGGCGGCACATGTATCTATTACAAATCCACCCTGCCAATCAAACCACGCCCAGATCTAAGCGTAAGCGGCTTAGAGCTGGTGTGGGTTGACGTACAGATACATCGACAGCATCACCGTGTCGGCTGCGCCTACAGGCCCCCTGACACATCCGTGGAGTTTTGGACTGATTTAGAAAGTGCCATGCATAGTGCTGGCTCTTCAGCCACGTATTTAACGGTGTTGGGGGATTTCAATGTGGACTTGTCCGCTAATCACCCCAATCATCAGCGAACCCATCTACAGAGCCTGTGCTGCACGTTCGACTTAACCAACTGCGTGGATGCAGTGACGCGCATCACTCCAAGTACGCCGAAAGGCACCCTTATTGACCTTGTCCTCACGGACAAGAAGATGGTATCCAGCTGCAGGGTGATACCTTGTCTGATCAGTGATCACAGCGCTGTGCTCGCCAACCTGAACATTTCAGTTCCTCGTGCAGAGACTCAATCGAAGCAGGCCAGGCGGATTCGGAATATAAGTATCCCTGAGTTCAGAATCGCTCTGGAGCAAGAACTTCAGCATTTCCCTTCCCTTCCACAGTCGTCAAGCGTGGATGATACGTGGCATGATTGGCACTCGCGCTTTATGACTGTCCTGGACAGGTATGCTCCAATGAAGACTGTACCACCGCGCCGCAAGCCTCTACCTCCATGGTCCGACCGTGAGACGTATCAACTCATCAGGACACGGAATAGGCTGCACACGCGCTGGCTCCGGAACCCCGAAGATATGGCACTTCACAGTGCATTCAAACTGGCTCGGACGCAGGCATCTAACGCGATTCGGCGCAAACGAAACTCGTATTTTCATCAGACATGTCAATCTGCATCTGCAAACCCTCGTAAGCTCTGGCAGCTCATCAACAGCCTTACAGGCCGTACCCGAGCACAACCGGATCCTACATGCGACGTTGAAGAGGTCGGCAATACGTTCCATCAAGTTGTGACCGACGCCAATAGACCTCCCATATTGGCAGAACCTCAGGGGCCATTGAGAGGGGAAGTCCTTTCGGATTTTCGAGGGACTGATGCAGGTTCCGTTTACGAACTGCTCCGTAAAGTCGACGCCAGAAAAGCAACCGGTAGTGACGGGGTCCCAGGATCGTTGCTGCTCGCCACTGCCGACATCATCGCACCAAGCCTCACCCAACTTTTCAACATGTCCCTGAAATCGGGTATCGTTCCTCGGGCCTTCAAGCTAGCAGAGGTTCGCCCCCTCTTCAAATCGGGAGATCCTGCTTCCCCTGGGAATTATAGACCAGTATCTCTACAACCCATTATTCCGAAAATCCTCGAGCGGATTGTACAAAACCAGTTACAAGGTCAGCTTTCCCGTGTTCATGCGCTGCCTGACACGCAGTTTGCGTACCGGCATGGCTACTCAACAGAAGATGCATTGGTTGTCCTGACGGACACGCTCCTGGAGGCCCGCGATCGACGCCAGGTATCGGGAGTGTGCTTTCTCGATCTCTCCAAGGCATTTGACAAAGTCAGTCATGAGCGTCTCATTCAGGACCTGTTTGCTTTAGGAGTGACAGGCAGACCCCTTCGCTGGCTCATCAGCTACCTCAGTGAGCGGACACAGCGAGTTTGTTTCGGGGCCAGCAGCAGCACAATCACCTCTTGCAGCTGCGGTGTGCCCCAGGGATCGGTGCTCGGCCCGTTGCTCTTTAACGTGTACACAAGAGATGTTCCTCAAGTAGCCCAATCCGCAGCCACGATCCAGTTCGCCGATGACGTCGCAGTATATTGTAGCGCTGACACGACTCAGGCTGTTGCCAGTACGCTCTCTACCGCAGTCTCCTCCTTGGCTGCATGGCTGGAAGAGCGAGGACTGATTCTGAATGAGAAGAAGAGTCAAGTTCTCACAGTCTTTCCTGGTAGAGACGCTGGACCCCGGGTAACAGTCCTCTGTCGCAGCCAAGCTCTGCCAACAGTCACCAGCGCGAAGTACCTTGGCGTCATCATTGACGAGGGGCTGAACTTTCAGCAACACCTGAAAGCCATTACAGCAAAGGTGTCCCGCAAAGTAGGTGCCCTCTGGCGGACTCGGAGATGCTTGAGCCTGGCAGCCCGAGTCACCTACTTGAAGTCCGTGGTGATGCCGGATCTGACCTACGCATCAAGTTGTTTCTTGTTCTGTCTAACTGCCCAGCAAGCAACGGATCTCCAGACGCTGGAGAACAAAGCGGTTCGCGCAGTTTTTGGCGCTCGGCCATACGACTCTGCTCAACCTCTGCTCCAACGGGTGGAACTCTACCGAATCTCAGAGCTGCACAAGCAAAAGGCGCTATTGCTCACCTGGCGATGCATCCACGGCATTGCGGGGAACCGGCTCTGTGGACTGATTTCAAGGTCACCAGATCGGCGTACCCGCTTGCAGAAGGACATCGGAGCGCACATACCACCAGCCGCAAGCCGCGCTGGTCAGGCTAGGTTCTCTGTTGCCGCTCCCAAGCTGTGGAACGCACTACCCAGCGACATCCGCACCATCCCCCAACGCAGTGTGTTCAAGATGTCAGTCATCCCACATACGCTCGCTCCATGAAACGTATCACCCATTATTCCAGTCACTGTTGCTGTCACATCCACTCGTATGTCGCATCCACTCGTAGTCCACGTCCACCGATGTCGACCGAGGTAGCTCTCTTGCTACTGTGTAATAGTGACATGTACCCAGCTAATGTCTCTGCTTCGTTCAGGGAATTCAGAATAGGAAGTCTGCGGTACCACCCGCTATTTTCTTTTTACTTTTAAAAGCGATTATTTGTAACATGGAAATTTGTTCCTTGGCTCACCATCTGAGCTCTCAAAGCTATTATTCATTTTCTGCTGCCCCCGGTTATTTCTTTTATTAGTATTATTTTCTTTGCCTTCGCTTTCTTGTTATTGGGCAACTTGCCCGTTAGAATCTGCGAAGTAAAATAAACAACAACAACAACAACAACAACAACAACAACAACAACAACAACAACAACAACAACAACAACAACAGTGCCGCGCGATTCGAAACTTGAAAAAGGGTCTAAAAAGGCACCTCAACTGGGGTTCGAACCGCAAATGTACTGTTATGCAAGTGGAGTAAACGGCCTGGATTTTGTTATTACCCAATTCAGTGCTTTGGGGGCAAAACCTGGCCGAAATCCTATTCTTGTTATGGCTTGCTTTTTGGAGAAATAGACTTCAAAAACACAATTGGAAGAGCATTCCATGGGGGATTGCCAAAAAAAGACGAAAACTCAAAATTTGACCCGTTTATGGCCAAAAGCTAGGATATCAACCTTTTCTGAATGGACTGTAGGTCAGAACCATCCTGCAAAGTTTGAATGACGTAGGTAGAACGATCGCGCCGCGAACCATACCTTTTGAAGTTCTGTTCAAAGTATACCTTCCACCATTGACATTTCGAATTTCTTGCTGGGAGGGGTAGCTTGCAACCTCGATATGGCTTGTTCCAGGCATGCTGTGAAGCGAAACCCTTTTGAAGTAGTGGCGGGATCTGCCCTGCAACTGCTACAACAACAAAAAACGATTCGATCTGAGAAAGCGTGAGACCGCAAATCTCCGTTGAATATTGAGTATTTCAAGCCTTTTCACGACGAAGATGGAGTTCTTTTTGGAGATGGACGTCGCAGCAAAGGACATGGTTTCCGACTTCTGGCGTCTGGTGAAGCCAGGGATCACTTGTCCAGTCAGGTCGGCAGCCTAACCGTCGATAAGCTTGTGTTTGGATCGCGTTCTGCTCAATGTGGTGGATCACAAACAATTTTCATATCGCACAAATTGAGCTCTGCATCGTGCGTACGGTATTTTGTATTCAGAAAATCGCAAAGTGTCTCTGACTCTCTGTGTGGCCGTCCTCAGCCACGAGCAATTCCAATCAGGCTCCTACGTCCTCTGCCTTCTTGATTGAATGTCCACTTCGTTTGAACAACGAACACAACAATCGAGGACGGCTTTGCAATGAAAAATACAGCTATACTGGAGCTGAAAAAAGAAGAAAAACGTCCTCAGGAGGAGACTCGAGTACACGCATACTCTCCCAGCAGGTTTTGTGGATGTCGCTCATAGATGCGTAATTTCGCGTGACGTGCTATTTGTAGTAAAGAAAAGGACCAAGGAACTGCAAGTTATGCTATAATGTCCACAAACATCACCAGTTATTTGACAACCAACTCAAATGATAAGATTGCACGACACTGACCGACAGTACTGACGTTCTACAACTACTTAGTAACTGACCATCAGCTCTAGCACGTCTTGGGTGCGCACTCCAACAGCCTTCCACCTTGGAAGGTTCTAAGTTGTATGAAAACAAAGGATGGGGGAAGGTGAACGCAACCAAGACAAGCACAAGCTGAAAGTCTCTGCTGTGAAGGACGTTGGTGGATGTTCATGCATGTCGATGACGATACTGGCAAGACCATTCCTATGTTTTCGTATAACTTAGAACCTTTCAAGTTGGAAGGCTGTTGGAGTGCGCACCCAAGACGTGCTAGAGCTGATAGCTAGGTAGTTGTAGAACGTCAGGACCGTCGTCAGTTTTGTGCAATGTTATCGCATGAGCTGATTGTCAAGTAACTGGTGATGTTAGTGGACATACATGGTCCGTCAAGTTAAAATTGGCGCTTATCTTCTCACTTGGTTTTTCGGTCATCTGACTGTGTCACACGGCATGGAACCACCGATTCACCATCCGAACATAACCATTGACCATTGCATCCGATGACATGGCAGCACAAACCATTACAGAAGTTGCGATCGGTTCGTTTGAGTCTTTTTGACGGAGCTACCGCCGACGAACACTTCCGTCAGCGCAAGAAAACACTGCAACCTCCGCTCGAGTCCGTAAAATAGGTCAGGATGTTCGCATTTCAGAGTGATGGAGAATACAATTTCTGTCTACTTCCAGCTGTCTGATGGCAAGGATTGTTTACCCCGGAGAGGTATAGAAAAGCTGAAAAAGCGCTTCGCGACCTTGAATTTCAGTGCTTGCACAGTACAGCGCCTAGTGAAGGACTATCACCAGCAAATCGCTGACGAAGAAACTGCAGCTCATGTAGACATATCCAGAAAGTGAGACCAATCCGGCAGACACATTTTGAAGCTCACAGAGGACAGGGCAAAGGAGCTAATCAAAATAAGTACCAAGTCCTGAGGGAAACACTCGTGCAAAGGACTTTCAGGAAACTAGCCGAAAAGTCTGGTGCACGGCCGGCGTTAGGACTTACAATCATGTAGGTGCAGTACGCACAGTACAGGTGCTACATCAAGCAGAAGCTATCACTGCGCTGCATGTACAAGCACCCGCGGCTCGCGTGGGTGCTGATGAGCAAGTACGACAAGCGTAAGATGCGATTTGAAAAAAAGTCACTGATATGGCGTTGCCTCTTTGTCTCAAACAAAGTCGCATTATTGCGACAAACGGGGATAACACTACCAGCCAACATGCGGGCAGTCTCACTCAGCTTCTGATCGGCAAGGTGACAGGCATGCACTGCCCTTGAGCGAGATTCGAGACGAGGAGAAGTGGAACAAGCTATGAAACGTGCAGCAGCTGTCCGGATCGAAATTTTTGAGCTCTTCCTCCAGCGACGATAGTGGTGAGGAGGATATGTAACTTGCTTGAATTTTCGACTGAGTTGCTTACTGATATGTAAATAATCATGTACATAGTACTTTGTGATCGTGGCTTGCTTCAAATAATATATTCGTATTTCCTTCCTGAAACACGTGTGAAGATAAGCGCCAATTGTAACTGGGCGGACCAAGTACATTATAGCGCAACTTGTAGTTCCTTGGTCCTATTTCTTTACTATAAATTAATCATTGCCTCTCCATCCCAGTCTATACATGGTGGTATATTAGTTGTGTACCAAACACTGTGTTGGTGGGGTGGTAGTAATTTGGACTAACAATACATTCATCCAAATCACACTCTATCCGATGTAATGCTGTGTGCATTCAACATTGCTTTCAACTCACCTTTGTTCTCGAGGCTAAATCTTTTGCCTTCATGTCTGGTTGATCCTCCTTACGTAGTCGTTTATTTAAGAAACCTTCTGTTGTGAAGGATGCAATGAAGGTAGATTTCCCTGAACCTTCTGCTCCACACACGTTGGCAATCAGTTCAGTGGGATCCTTGTAGCCCTCAATACCAAACTCTGCACATATCAAGCTGGTCTGGAGCATACCAATTCATCACATAACAAAAACAACAAAACACCCATACTTGTAAGTTGTATGCATGAACCAGAGATTCCAGTATTGTCACACAGCTGGACATGCACTATTATTAATCTGAACGAACGCTAGTTGCTTTCAGGTTGTTCAATGTAACCACCATTTCAAACCAATGATGAGGGCTCTTGGCGCATGAGTTTATAGTGGGGTCAGGAAGTACATTAGTATAGTGTCAATAGAGAGGTTCCGGGGTACGATTTTCAGTGCCAAAATCCGTATGGGCACTACGGATTTTTTCAGGCGTGCTTCATACGATTTTTCGGCACGGATAATCCGTGTGGACTGGCTTGCATACGAAACCGTGCCTCCCTCCCTCCTTCCCTCCCCCTCCCTCCCTCTCTCCCTCCCTCCCTCCCTCCCTCCCTCTCTCTCTCTCTCTCTCTCTCTCTCTCTCTCTATCCCTCTCTCTCTCTCTCTCTCTCTCTCTCTCTCTCTCTCTCTCTCTCTCTCTCTCTCTCTCTCTCTCTCTCTCTCTCTCTCTCTCTCTCTCTCTCTCTCTCTCTCTCTCTCTCACACACACACACACACACACACACAATCCAGTCAGCGAGTCGAGGGATCGTGAGGGTCGTCTCCATCAGCGTGTGGATGATCTCTCCACGCAGCTCTTAGCCCTACATGAGGAATTTTGTTCCCTGCAGAAATCCGCCAATGTTCCCGACAAATCTCCCAAGGCGAAAAATCTCGCACCCGTACGAAACCTCGTAACCGTGCTCCCCAGCTTGACCCAGCACCAAACCAGCTCGACCCAGCCGATGCAGATGATGGAAAACAGTCAGGGCAGATCGACGTGGCCTCTGGCTCTGCACAGCACGGAACCCGTACCCGTACGGACGACCCCAGCTTGTTCGATCCTGAGTCTGTGCAATCAAGCTGTGAGAAGAGCCAACCTATCATGGCCGTCATCAATGATGACAGTTGGAAATTAGTTGCGGCGGGCCCGCCAAGAAAGAAGCGATCGGTGTTCTTTGTGGGCAACTTGAGCCACGACTGTACGGTGGACAGCCTCACTGAGTTTGTACACCGCACGCAGGTCGGAACGCATCGGGACAATTGTCAAAGCCCACCAATGCAGCCTACACACAGCCGGAAACGGGCAAGTGTCCGCCAGGATATCAGTTGATGCCACCTCCAAGCTGACAGTGACGTCAGCCAATTTCTTGCCAAGGCCACTCTACTGCAGGCCGTGGAGATTCCACACCTCCACAAATGTGAATGCAGTCAACAGCAACAAGAGCAGCAGCCACAACAAGAACAACAACAGCAGCAACAACAACAACTCCAGCAGCAGCACCAGCAGTTGCCGCAGCAGCACCAGCAGTCGCCGCAGCAGCAGTAGCGACAGTAGCACTAACCAGCTGGAAGCACAGCAGCATTATCAAGAGCAAGAGCAACTTGGGATTGGCGCCACGATTAACGAATTCCTGAGCGCGAGTCATGGCCTGTCCGCTGACGCTGCCGGCACACCTGTACCCCCCCCCCTCCACCTCCACAAACGTTCCTCTGCCGCACGGTCACCAGATTCGCTGGTACAGGATGCAAAGCGTACTGCCCAGCATGGTGCGCAGCCACCCCAGCAGGATAACCAGTCCTCACAATGATGGCACCAACACGTGCAAAGCAACCTAAACTCCGGGTCCTGTTCACCAATGCCTTTGGATTGAAGTCAAAGCTCGGAGAGCTACGGCACCTAGCTACAACGACCACACCCGGTGTAATTATAGTGACTGAAACTAAATTTTCACCAGACAAGATCACCGATAACGAAGCATCCCTCCCGGGCTATTCGGTACCTATCCGACGTGATCGCAATGAAAATGGCGGTGGTGTCGCTATCTGGATTGGAGACAACTTGGCCCTCCAGCACCTGCAGCAAGTCAACTGTCTTCACCACGAAGTCATCTGGGCGTCCGTAGCGGCACAAAACCGAACTCAAGTCGTGATTTGTGCAGTCTACAGGTCGGGATCTTGTGCAGTAAACGACACAGAGCTACTAGAGTACATTGACTGTGAGCTACACACTGCTCGGCGCTCTGGCCAACAGTTAGTTCTGGCAGGTGACTTTAATGTCCACCATGTGCTCTGGCTGGGCAGTACTTCGAAGTAAAAAACCCACACCTGCAGGAGAGCTGGCGGAGGAGATGTGCTACATTCATGGACTTGAGCAGCATGTAGCTACACCAACCCGAGGCAGCAACACTCTTGACCTCATGTCAGACTTCCCCGGCAAGATACCAATCAAGTGCCTTGCCCCAATGGGAGCATCAGATCACTCCGTCATCATTGCCGACTTCCCAGTATGCATATACAAGGAACCAAAAACCTCCCGCACCGTCTGGAGGTACAACCAGGCCGACTGGGGTCGGCTCAACCACTTCTTCCGTAACCATGATTGGGACAGCACGATTACTGGCTGCCCTGAACGGTCGTACTCCAACTTTACAAACGTTCTACTAGACAGCATGAAGAAATTTTATTCCGTCGCGACAGCTGTCATCACGTCCATCTGACACAGCATGGTGGTCTTCGGAATGCACTGACGCTGTCCGGACTAAGCAACATGCGTGGAAAGCTGCTGCGCAAGACCCTAGTGACAGCAAGAAGCACACAGCCAGACTAGCCCCTCAGCACTGCACTGCTGCTATTGACCGAGCAAAAGATGTGCATTTCACCCCCCAGCGCAACAAGCTGTCTGCGGGCAACCTATCTGACCGGGGCTGGTGGTCCACAATCAAGCAGGCAGGAGGCAGTTGCCGCAATACTGCCATCCCCACTCTCGTCGACCAGTCTGGGCACGAGGGCATATCCAATGCGGAAAAGGCAGAGTGTTTTGGACAGTTCTTTGCATCCAAATGCAGCCTAGGAGGCAATGACTTTCCTGCAACACACCATTCTGTGGATTTCCCCCGTGTCAGACAACGGACAGCCCAGGCATTGTCTTAGGTGCACTTTCGGCAAGCAACAGTACGGAGAGAGCTATGCAGACTCGATCCTGAGAAAGCCACTGGTCCGGATACTGTCCCGGCACGGGTTTTGAAGTTGTGTGCAGATGTCCTCTGCAAACCACTGGCCAAGCTATTCTCTCTCTGCTTCCACAGCCAGATGCAACCAGCATCATGGAAGATCTCGAGGGTAGTGCCCATCCGTTAGCAGAAGTCCAAGAGTCTCCCCCAGAATTACCGCTCCGTGTCCCTGTTGCCCATTATTTCGAAGGTAATCGAGGCTATTGTCAACCAGCATATAACCAACTCCCTTGAGAAGCACCACGTCCTCTCGTCCAGGCAGTTCGGGTTTTGCAAGGGTCTCAGTAGTTAGTGCGGGGCAGGTTCTGGTGCACTTTTTGACCTTTGACCTTTGGGCCAAATAAGGCACACTGTGTTGGTCGTGCTGGGTCTGGCCCCGGGACCCCCCAGAGTTTGACCTTTGACCCCTGCCATGCCATAAATGTGCCATAAAGGTTCTTTTCCGTGGCGAACGTGCACTTGTGCACGTTCGGTGCATTCGCACCGTGGAGTAGTAAAATACGTACTATTCCCTGATTTGCACATCGTAGATGTGCATTGCATGCAGTGACATATTGCGCATGCGTGCATACGCACGCGGAGCGTGTGACCTTCAGTGGTCCTATGCGTGTGGAAAAGACGCAGTGCAACACAAGGTGTACTAGTACACGTGTCATTATACTACTCCCTGATTCGCACTTCGTAGATGTGCAGCAAACAAGTGAGTTCACGTGCCATGCACTCGTTGAGCTCCAAGATCAGAACTCGGCTCAACGTAGTACTTGAAGTCACCGTTCCCATTACGTCATGTACATTTACATACACTCTGTTGAAGCACTGAAACATCGGTTTTCGGGGAATTCAACATGCGAATTTTTGAACATTCGGCGAAAAGATGGGTAATTTCTTCAAAACCACTGTTTTCGGCGAATTTTTCGCCCGGCCGATTTGGGAAATGCCAACTATCCATGCATGTACATTAGATGCATATTTCTATTTTGATCGGGATACAGTAAGAATCAACCGGCTACGCCCGGAGTATCATGCATTAAAACAATTATTGAAGGGGTGTCACAGTGAAGCAGTGTTGCTACGCACCACAAATCCCCTCTGCACTGTACCGAATCTATACTGGAGAATCCAGAGTGGCCAGCAAAGAGTCACAACCCGCGGGTATCCAGTCACACTAAGGCATGTCCACCATTCCCCACATATTCACCATAACAAAACACAATACTGTTTACTATAATACACTTTTATTTAAATAATTGACTTGGATGAGTCTGTAGAAGAGAACACAATGCACGCACACGCACGCATGCGCGGACACACACACGCACACACGCACACACACACATCTAGGTTATAGTGCTATACACGTATCTAGGGTTTAGGAAGCACGAGAATATGTCGAAGCACCCACACATACCCCTTCATGCAGTGTACTTCAGTAGCCCAACACGTTACGACCGCTCAGGACCATCACAAAACACATTACGACCGCTCAGGACCATCACAAAACACTACACACTGTTACTACACTGCATACACAGTTACTACACTACGCCTGTTACAAGTACTTGCAAATAATTTTGAAAACAAATGGCACATCCCGAAGACGGCAGCTAGCTCCAGACCTTCATACATACGTCATCATCATCTGTAAAACCAAGCATGAGCGCACACAAACACTATTAGTGTCACGAATACGGAAGCAGGGTAAGACAAGAGGATACGAAACAAGTAAGTATCGCTATAACGAGGGGGGTAAGTATACATGTAGATAGAGCAGTGCTTACTTACAGGGTCCGGATACGCTCCATGGCGTCCCGGTAGTCGGACTGCAACAGCAGCCCGACTTGCCGGCCCTCCCAGTAACGGGCCCGATGGGCCGCACCCGCCAGGTGTGCGGCCACGGCCTGGCCTCCCACCAGCCTTTCTCCACTGTAAAAACGAAAGAAACCGCAGAAAGCACAGTGTCATAGAGCTCTTTTGTTGGGGGAGAGAGCTAGGAGCACTGCACACTTACCATTTGTCGCAATATATGATAAGAAAGAGGCGGCGCTTGACGCACCGCCTCAGGTGCTGGAACAGGGGTATTACCCCTGTCAGCTCCACACCGCAGTGGCAAGTGAACGCCATACTGTAAATGTAATGATACTGAAGTGAAGGTGTGAACCGCAAAGCAAGGCCTTTACCTTCTTCCTGTCGAATTCGCTCCCCAGCTGCATACCGACATCACCCGCTAAAATCCAATCATACCAAGTAATGCAAAGGTCATCACTTGACCTTTTGGACTTTTCAACTCTTATCCAAAACCACCAAGAGGAAAAAACCAGGATGAAGAAGACGTCAGTTGTAGAAGCGTTTGTGGAGGAGTTGTTACATTATTCTCAGTAAATAGATATGGCTGATACATTCGGCGTAGACTTGGACGACCGGTCGTGGTCTCTCACCACGGGTCCTTTACTAATAGAAAGATGGACGCCAATAAGAACTGTTGTGGAGTTGGCAGATCAAAACGCGCAGCAAGAAATTTGGCACGTCGATGGTAGACTCCATCGGGAGGACGGACCAGCTCTTGTTGATTGTAGGGGAGTGTCCGCCTGGTGCTATGGAGGTCGCCTTCATCGCGTTAATGAACCGGCTTGGATAGGACGGGGTAGCATAGAGTACTACCTCAACGGCGCCCGTCATAGAGCCGGCGGTCCTGCAGTCAGTTATTATGACGCCACATGCGGTATTCTACGGTGGTATCACCACGGAAGACTCCACAGGTATGATGGCCCTGCAGTGGAAACATTTTCAGACCTTGGTGAAGACTCTGAGGGGTTCTACCGACACCGCGAAGAGTGGTATTGGAATGGCGTCAGACAAAGGATCGGCGACGGCCCTGCTCTGACGGAGAGATTTGATGGCGCCTATTTGCTGGAAGCCTGGTATGTCCAAGGGCGTCTACACAGAGTAGACGGACCAGCCAGGATCACTCGGAGTGATGATGGTATCACCATCCAGTGGTATTATCACGACCGGCTCCACAGGGAGAATGCGCCAGCCGTGATACGCAGGGAAGGTAACAACCGTGTACGGGAGTGGTACCGATACAACCTTCGGCATAGGGAAGATGGGCCTGCTTTCATCTCTCAGGAGGAGGGTATCTATCAGTGGTACCTCAACGGGGTGTATTGCGGTGACCACCATCAAGACCAGGCAATACACCCCATGGAGCTGTAGTACATCAATATAGTGCCTACTAAGGTAGACTCGTCAGCAATAAGTCATGAGCCCATTTGTGTGATTTGTCAGGATACCCTGGACCGTCCTCTATCCAAGTTGGAGTGTGGTCATGAATTTCACTTCCACTGTATCAAGGAGTGGATCAGTTCTGCCCCCAGCCCAACTTGCCCGACCTGCCGCTACTCCATGACTGCTGAGGACTTGGTTGAGTTCTTGTAGTAATACATGACACAGTTGCATGTAGGCGACTACGAATGACCAGTCATGTGTTACAGATGGACACGGACACGCCACCCTAAGTAGCCATGAGCGGCTATTTGGACAAGGACAACAAAGCACCTCGTGGGCGGCCAAGGTTGACACTAGCCACAAGTCTGGTCGCTCAGTTGAATAAGCTGGGTGTGCCCATGAAGACCATGGAAGACCTTTCCAGGTGCCGGCAACATGCAGAGGACAAGACAGACTGGAAGAAACTGTGCAGCTCGACACTCGAGGACAAATCAGTATCAGCAGCTACTACACCTTGCTGATGATGCTCACAAGACAGAAGTGGGAAAAAACACTGAATTTCTTTATTTAGTGCTCAACTACGCGAAATGTGTTTTATTATTATTATACATGTTCAACTGTACACAGACTGGCTGACTGCCATTCTCTACCACACATTACCGGACACTGTTGTGGTTGTCGTCGTTATCGTCGTCGTCATTGTTGATGTTGTTGTCGGTTGTTGTCGTCGTTATCGTCGTCGTTGTTGATGTTGTTATTGGTTGTTGCTGTTGGTTGTTGTTGGTTGTTGTTGGTTGTTGTTGATGTTGTTGTCGGTTGTTGTCGTCGTTATCGTCGTCGTTGTTGATGTTGTTATTAGTTGTTGCTGTCGGTTGTTGGTTGTTATTGGTTGTTGCTGTCGGTTGTTGGTTGTTATTGTTGATTGTTGTCGGTTGTTGTTGGCTGTTGGATGTTGTTGTCGGTTGTTGTCGGTTGTTGTTGGTTATTGTTGGTTGTTGTTGGTTGTTGTTGGGCGTTGTTGGTTGTTGTCGGTTGTTGTCAGGTGTTGTTGGTTGTTGTTGGTTGTTGTTGTCGGTTGTTGTCGGTTGTTGGGTGTTGTTGTCGGTTGTTGGGTGTTGTTGTCGGTTGTTGGGTGTTGTTGTCGGTTGTTGGGTGTTGTTGTTGGTTGGTGTTGGTTGGTGTTGGCTGTTGTTGGTTGTTGTCGGTTGTTGTCCATTGTTGTTGGTTGTTGTTGGTTGTTGTTGGCTGTTGTTGGTTGTTGTTGTTTGTTGTTGTCGGTTGTTGGTTGTTGTTGTGTGTTGTTGTTGGTTGTAGTTGGTTGTTGTCAGTTGTTGTTGGTTGTTGGATGTTGTTGTTGGTTGTTGTTGGCTGTTGTTGGTTGTTGTTGGTTGTTGTTGTTTGTTGTTGTCGGTTGTTGGTTGTTGTTGTTTGTTGTTGTTGTTGGCTGTAGTTGGTTGTTGTCAGTTGTTGTTAGTTGTTGTCGGTTGTTGTCGGTTGTTGTCGGTTGTTGTCGGTTGTTGTCGGTTGTTGTCGGTTGTTGTTGGCTGTTGTTGGTTGTTTTTGGTTGTTGTTGGTTGTTGTCGGTTGTTGTCGGTTGTTGTGTTTTAATCGTTATTTTGTTCATTATCCAGGAGGATGTTGCTATGATCCAGTACCATTTTTTCGCATATATGAGACAAGTTTGTGTAACGTTAGTGTGACGTGGGGTATGCTGATTGGATGTGAGGTGGTGAGAGTATGCTGATTGGCCGATAACAATTAGTGGAAGGGATAAAGTAATGCGCTGCTTGTGCAGCGTAACCAAACACATGGTCTGTGGGAAACACCCTAGTAAAATAAATGAAATAATAATAACATGAATCGCCACCGGCACTTGAGAGACTCGAGCCCCGCCACCTTGTTCAAATCGGACTTGGTAGCTTCATACTGGAACATAATCTTCTTCTTTTTGAGGTATGACCGTACAAAACGCGCTTGGATTTTTTCATTTTTTTTTTATTTTTTTATTTTTTTATTTTTTTCATTGCAACTTTTTTAGCAGATAGCAACTTTTTTAGCAGACTCGTGAAACAACGGTGAATCTGAAACGAATAAATGGTCCATGTCAAAGGCATGACGAGTCTCGAAGTCTTCACATTCATGATGGAACCTTGTCATGATTGACGCATTCCTTGATGGTGCGCACATGAAATCACCCTGGCTCATCTTTTCCAACTCCATTCTTTTCACATCCTGCAACCCATACCCTACTAGTATCAGTGGGGATGCTAGAATCAGAAGAGGCAAGGCAGCACTCTTCCGTGGATGTATTACTCGACACAACACCACCCATACTTGTTTTCTAGAAGTTTTGACTATAATGATATATTGCAGCAGGAAGTAGTATACAGTCAAATAGGATAGGATAAAAATGAATGATCAACTGTCTGATAAAGAATGCAGTTCATTAAAGACTTATTGGAAGGTCTCTACCAGCTGATCGTCATGTTGGACGGCGACACTGCATAATGATATGAAGCTCTCAGTTAGCTGTTTCAGTTCCGTGGTAGAAAGTGTCATGTGTGCGTCCAGAGAACGATGAAAACATCTTGGGTCCACGTTGATGCAGACGATTGGAGCAACAGCAAGACGTACCTTCAACGCTTGCTCGTCAATGTCGAGGGAGACTGCCCCGGGGTAGATGAAAACATCTTGTTCCACATCCAGTTCGAACCAGCTGGTCGGGACTAGCTTGCTTTCACCGTTGATGTACACCCGACATTGACCGTAGGACGAACGTGATGGGTAGAAGTTGGTCTTGATCTTCTCCACACGTCCTCTTCGGAGAGTGTCACGGAGCGATGGACAAGTCTTGATCAAGTTCGTAATGATGAACTCAGTGGACTCATTCAGTTCGATGTAAACCTGTCCTTGAGCATCTTTGCGAGCTGTTGCCGTACTATTACAGGCTGGTAGAGCTCCTGAAGGGAAGTACATCTTATAACCAGGCTTGTAGAAGGATCTACCTGATGACTTGTAGGACAGTTGCATGTCCTCCTGAAACCCATCTACCACAATCTCTTTGTGGAGCTTGGTAGGAGCAGGTGACACATAGCGACGCTTAGCCGGTACTGCCTTCGAAGAGAGCACAACTTGAGGAGGGTCAGCAGGAAGAGCGGAATTCTTCCTCACCCGCCGCTCGTATAGGTTATCCATCTTCCAGGAAGCGAAGGGAGAACAACTCATCAGCACTGTATTCGATGAACGAATGACTCGACTACAGGACAACCACCCGTATTTATACAAGGCAGAGACGGAGGCGGGTTGAAGTGATAAAATATGTGTCAGCTAGGTCAACCAATCACCATCAAGCCCGCCAAAAACATTGGACCACTCAGCATTGAGCCCACCAAAAACATTTGACCAACCAGAATCAAACCCGCCAAAAGCATTTTGTCCAATCAGCGGCATGCCCACCAAAATCATATCTCATCTTAAAGATTCCTTACATGATACCGCCACTTTAGTGAACTGATACAGTATGGAAATAAGATCAGAGTCAAACGTGTGCAAGTTCTGAATCACGTGATCAAGTGAATAGGTTTCCCAACAATAGGCATCAATCAATGATGCCATAAGAGATGTATCAGATGGAGATAAAATCAGCAAATTCGTACGCAACGTGGACAGTTGAGAAGAAGACACCATCCTGGTCGACTCCATGAGATGCAGTACATATAGGAGTGGAAAATGCTGAGGAAGAGGTTTCATGATTCGACTGAACCTCAACCATGATACATTGCTACGAGGTAAGTAGGAACGCAGTTTACGTAGAACATCCACATTCGTATCGTATACTATGCAGGATAATGCTATAGCATAGTTTATACTCTTGTACAAACAGGATTTTTTCATCGCAAGTATCTGCTCCCGAAGAGTGTGTACGCAAAGCTGATCGGATAAGAGTTCAGTTTTCGAAAGAAAATGCAAAAGATGACGATCCACACCGCTTAACCGCTCATGTACCGCGTAAGGCTTCTTCATCAAACTACATCTCCTATGCACATCATCTTCAGGGAAGTAAATCACCGCCATGACAAGTCCACACGAAGAACACACGTATCTTCCTTCATGTAAAACATGATCAAGATGTTGACACTGTTTTTCCTCCCCGTATTGCTCTTTTTCTTCTTCTTCATCATCCTTCTCATGAAGTCTCCTTTCACGTACATAAGCAGGTAAGATCTTAAATTCAGAATCCATCTTCACTCCTCACCAACATCCTCATTATGACACTATATCCAGCATGATATCTACTTTATATAACCAATCCTATCCAGGGCAATTATCAGGTACAACCATTGGGGTAGAGGACCTCATACCCTCTCCAACACGTCGGAGAGGGTATGAGGTCCTCTACCCCAATGGTTGTACCTGATAATTGCCCTGGATAGGATTGGTTATATAAAGTAGATATCATGCTGGATATAGTGTCATAATGAGGATGTTGGTGAGGAGTGAAGATGGATTCTGAATTTAAGATCTTACCTGCTTATGTACGTGAAAGGAGACTTCATGAGAAGGATGAAGAAGAAGAAGAAAAAGAGCAATACGGGGAGGAAAAACAGTGTCAACATCTTGATCATGTTTTACATGAAGGAAGATACGTGTGTTCTTCGTGTGGACTTGTCATGGCGGTGATTTACTTCCCTGAAGATGATGTGCATAGGAGATGTAGTTTGATGAAGAAGCCTTACGCGGTACATGAGCGGTTAAGCGGTGTGGATCGTCACCTTTTGCATTTTCTTTCGAAAACTGAACTCTTATCCGATCAGCTTTGCGTACACACTCTTCGGGAGCAGATACTTGTGATGAAAAAATCCTGTTTGTACAAGAGTATAAACTATGCTATAGCATTATCCTGCATAGTATACGATACGAATGTGGATGTACTACGTAAACTGCGTTCCTACTTACCTCGTAGCAATGTATCATGGTTGAGGTTCAGTCGAATCATGAAACCTCTTCCTCAGCATTTTCCACTCCTATATGTACTGCATCTCATGGAGTCGACCAGGATGGTGTCTTCTTCTCAACTGTCCACGTTGCGTACGAATTTGCTGATTTTATCTCCATCTGATACATCTCTTATGGCATCATTGATTGATGCCTATTGTTGGGAAACCTATTCACTTGATCACGTGATTCAGAACTTGCACACGTTTGACTCTGATCTTATTTCCATACTGTATCAGTTCACTAAAGTGGCGGTATCATGTAAGGAATCTTTAAGATGAGATATGATTTTGGTGGGCATGCCGCTGATTGGACAAAATGCTTTTGGCGGGTTTGATTCTGGTTGGTCAAATGTTTTTGGTGGGCTCAATGCTGAGTGGTCCAATGTTTTTGGCGGGCTTGATGGTGATTGGTTGACCTAGCTGACACATATTTTATCACTTCCACCCGCCTCCGTCTCTGCCTTGTATAAATACGGGTGGTTGTCCTGTAGTCGAGTCATTCGTTCATCGAATACAGTGCTGATGAGTTGTTCTCCCTTCGCTTCCTGGAAGATGGATAACCTATACGAGCGGCGGGTGAGGAAGAATTCCGCTCTTCCTGCTGACCCTCCTCAAGTTGTGCTCTCTTCGAAGGCAGTACCGGCTAAGCGTCGCTATGTGTCACCTGCTCCTACCAAGCTCCACAAAGAGATTGTGGTAGATGGGTTTCAGGAGGACATGCAACTGTCCTACAAGTCATCAGGTAGATCCTTCTACAAGCCTGGTTATAAGATGTACTTCCCTTCAGGAGCTCTACCAGCCTGTAATAGTACGGCAACAGCTCGCAAAGATGCTCAAGGACAGGTTTACATCGAACTGAATGAGTCCACTGAGTTCATCATTACGAACTTGATCAAGACTTGTCCATCGCTCCGTGACACTCTCCGAAGAGGACGTGTGGAGAAGATCAAGACCAACTTCTACCCATCACGTTCGTCCTACGGTCAATGTCGGGTGTACATCAACGGTGAAAGCAAGCTAGTCCCGACCAGCTGGTTCGAACTGGATGTGGAACAAGATGTTTTCATCTACCCCGGGGCAGTCTCCCTCGACATTGACGAGCAAGCGTTGAAGGTACGTCTTGCTGTTGCTCCAATCGTCTGCATCAACGTGGACCCAAGATGTTTTCATCGTTCTCTGGACGCACACATGACACTTTCTACCACGGAACTGAAACAGCTAACTGAGAGCTTCATATCATTATGCAGTGTCGCCGTCCAACATGACGATCAGCTGGTAGAGACCTTCCAATAAGTCTTTAATGAACTGCATTCTTTATCAGACAGTTGATCATTCATTTTTATCCTATCCTATTTGACTGTATACTACTTCCTGCTGCAATATATCATTATAGTCAAAACTTCTAGAAAACAAGTATGGGTGGTGTTGTGTCGAGTAATACATCCACGGAAGAGTGCTGCCTTGCCTCTTCTGATTCTAGCATCCCCACTGATACTAGTAGGGTATGGGTTGCAGGATGTGAAAAGAATGGAGTTGGAAAAGATGAGCCAGGGTGATTTCATGTGCGCACCATCAAGGAATGCGTCAATCATGACAAGGTTCCATCATGAATGTGAAGACTTCGAGACTCGTCATGCCTTTGACATGGACCATTTATTCGTTTCAGATTCACCGTTGTTTCACGAGTCTGCTAAAAAAGTTGCTATCTGCTAAAAAAGTTGCAATGAAAAAAATAAAAAAATAAAAAAATAAAAAAAAAAATGAAAAAATCCAAGCGCGTTTTGTACGGTCATACCTCAAAAAGAAGAAGATTATGTTCCAGTATGAAGCTACCAAGTCCGATTTGAACAAGGTGGCGGGGCTCGAGTCTCTCAAGTGCCGGTGGCGATTCATGTTATTATTATTTCATTTATTTTACTAGGGTGTTTCCCACAGACCATGTGTTTGGTTACGCTGCACAAGCAGCGCATTACTTTATCCCTTCCACTAATTGTTATCGGCCAATCAGCATACTCTCACCACCTCACATCCAATCAGCATACCCCACGTCACACTAACGTTACACAAACTTGTCTCATATATGCGAAAAAATGGTACTGGATCATAGCAACATCCTCCTGGATAATGAACAAAATAACGATTAAAACACAACAACCGACAACAACCGACAACAACCAACAACAACCAAAAACAACCAACAACAGCCAACAACAACCGACAACAACCGACAACAACCGACAACAACCGACAACAACCGACAACAACCGACAACAACTAACAACAACTGACAACAACCAACTACAGCCAACAACAACAACAAACAACAACAACCAACAACCGACAACAACAAACAACAACAACCAACAACAACCAACAACAGCCAACAACAACCAACAACAACATCCAACAACCAACAACAACTGACAACAACCAACTACAACCAACAACAACACACAACAACAACCAACAACCGACAACAACAAACAACAACAACCAACAACAGCCAACAACAACCAACAACAACCAACAACAATGGACAACAACCGACAACAACCAACAACAGCCAACACCAACCAACACCAACCAACAACAACACCCAACAACCGACAACAACACCCAACAACCGACAACAACACCCAACAACCGACAACAACACCCAACAACCGACAACAACCGACAACAACAACCAACAACAACCAACAACACCTGACAACAACCGACAACAACCAACAACGCCCAACAACAACCAACAACAACCAACAATAACCAACAACAACCGACAACAACCGACAACAACATCCAACAGCCAACAACAACCGACAACAATCAACAATAACAACCAACAACCGACAGCAACAACCAATAACAACCAACAACCGACAGCAACAACTAATAACAACATCAACAACGACGACGATAACGACGACAACAACCGACAACAACATCAACAACAACCAACAACAACCAACAACAACCAACAGCAACAACCAATAACAACATCAACAACGACGACGATAACGACGACAACAACCGACAACAACATCAACAATGACGACGACGATAACGACGACAACCACAACAGTGTCCGGTAATGTGTGGTAGAGAATGGCAGTCAGCCAGTCTGTGTACAGTTGAACATGTATAATAATAATAAAACACATTTCGCGTAGTTGAGCACTAAATAAAGAAATTCAGTGTTTTTTCCCACTTCTGTCTTGTGAGCATCATCAGCAAGGTGTAGTAGCTGCTGATACTGATTTGTCCTCGAGTGTCGAGCTGCACAGTTTCTTCCAGTCTGTCTTGTCCTCTGCATGTTGCCGGCACCTGGAAAGGTCTTCCATGGTCTTCATGGGCACACCCAGCTTATTCAACTGAGCGACCAGACTTGTGGCTAGTGTCAACCTTGGCCGCCCACGAGGTGCTTTGTTGTCCTTGTCCAAATAGCCGCTCATGGCTACTTAGGGTGGCGTGTCCGTGTCCATCTGTAACACATGACTGGTCATTCGTAGTCGCCTACATGCAACTGTGTCATGTATTACTACAAGAACTCAACCAAGTCCTCAGCAGTCATGGAGTAGCGGCAGGTCGGGCAAGTTGGGCTGGGGGCAGAACTGATCCACTCCTTGATACAGTGGAAGTGAAATTCATGACCACACTCCAACTTGGATAGAGGACGGTCCAGGGTATCCTGACAAATCACACAAATGGGCTCATGACTTATTGCTGACGAGTCTACCTTAGTAGGCACTATATTGATGTACTACAGCTCCATGGGGTGTATTGCCTGGTCTTGATGGTGGTCACCGCAATACACCCCGTTGAGGTACCACTGATAGATACCCTCCTCCTGAGAGATGAAAGCAGGCCCATCTTCCCTATGCCGAAGGTTGTATCGGTACCACTCCCGTACACGGTTGTTACCTTCCCTGCGTATCACGGCTGGCGCATTCTCCCTGTGGAGCCGGTCGTGATAATACCACTGGATGGTGATACCATCATCACTCCGAGTGATCCTGGCTGGTCCGTCTACTCTGTGTAGACGCCCTTGGACATACCAGGCTTCCAGCAAATAGGCGCCATCAAATCTCTCCGTCAGAGCAGGGCCGTCGCCGATCCTTTGTCTGACGCCATTCCAATACCACTCTTCGCGGTGTCGGTAGAACCCCTCAGAGTCTTCACCAAGGTCTGAAAATGTTTCCACTGCAGGGCCATCATACCTGTGGAGTCTTCCGTGGTGATACCACCGTAGAATACCGCATGTGGCGTCATAATAACTGACTGCAGGACCGCCGGCTCTATGACGGGCGCCGTTGAGGTAGTACTCTATGCTACCCCGTCCTATCCAAGCCGGTTCATTAACGCGATGAAGGCGACCTCCATAGCACCAGGCGGACACTCCCCTACAATCAACAAGAGCTGGTCCGTCCTCCCGATGGAGTCTACCATCGACGTGCCAAATTTCTTGCTGCGCGTTTTGATCTGCCAACTCCACAACAGTTCTTATTGGCGTCCATCTTTCTATTAGTAAAGGACCCGTGGTGAGAGACCACGACCGGTCGTCCAAGTCTACGCCGAATGTATCAGCCATATCTATTTACTGAGAATAATGTAACAACTCCTCCACAAACGCTTCTACAACTGACGTCTTCTTCATCCTGGTTTTTTCCTCTTGGTGGTTTTGGATAAGAGTTGAAAAGTCCAAAAGGTCAAGTGATGACCTTTGCATTACTTGGTATGATTGGATTTTAGCGGGTGATGTCGGTATGCAGCTGGGGAGCGAATTCGACAGGAAGAAGGTAAAGGCCTTGCTTTGCGGTTCACACCTTCACTTCAGTATCATTACATTTACAGTATGGCGTTCACTTGCCACTGCGGTGTGGAGCTGACAGGGGTAATACCCCTGTTCCAGCACCTGAGGCGGTGCGTCAAGCGCCGCCTCTTTCTTATCATATATTGCGACAAATGGTAAGTGTGCAGTGCTCCTAGCTCTCTCCCCCAACAAAAGAGCTCTATGACACTGTGCTTTCTGCGGTTTCTTTCGTTTTTACAGTGGAGAAAGGCTGGTGGGAGGCCAGGCCGTGGCCGCACACCTGGCGGGTGCGGCCCATCGGGCCCGTTACTGGGAGGGCCGGCAAGTCGGGCTGCTGTTGCAGTCCGACTACCGGGACGCCATGGAGCGTATCCGGACCCTGTAAGTAAGCACTGCTCTATCTACATGTATACTTACCCCCCTCGTTATAGCGATACTTACTTGTTTCGTATCCTCTTGTCTTACCCTGCTTCCGTATTCGTGACACTAATAGTGTTTGTGTGCGCTCATGCTTGGTTTTACAGATGATGATGACGTATGTATGAAGGTCTGGAGCTAGCTGCCGTCTTCGGGATGTGCCATTTGTTTTCAAAATTATTTGCAAGTACTTGTAACAGGCGTAGTGTAGTAACTGTGTATGCAGTGTAGTAACAGTGTGTAGTGTTTTGTGATGGTCCTGAGCGGTCGTAATGTGTTTTGTGATGGTCCTGAGCGGTCGTAACGTGTTGGGCTACTGAAGTACACTGCATGAAGGGGTATGTGTGGGTGCTTCGACATATTCTCGTGCTTCCTAAACCCTAGATACGTGTATAGCACTATAACCTAGATGTGTGTGTGTGCGTGTGTGCGTGTGTGTGTCCGCGCATGCGTGCGTGTGCGTGCATTGTGTTCTCTTCTACAGACTCATCCAAGTCAATTATTTAAATAAAAGTGTATTATAGTAAACAGTATTGTGTTTTGTTATGGTGAATATGTGGGGAATGGTGGACATGCCTTAGTGTGACTGGATACCCGCGGGTTGTGACTCTTTGCTGGCCACTCTGGATTCTCCAGTATAGATTCGGTACAGTGCAGAGGGGATTTGTGGTGCGTAGCAACACTGCTTCACTGTGACACCCCTTCAATAATTGTTTTAATGCATGATACTCCGGGCGTAGCCGGTTGATTCTTACTGTATCCCGATCAAAATAGAAATATGCATCTAATGTACATGCATGGATAGTTGGCATTTCCCAAATCGGCCGGGCGAAAAATTCGCCGAAAACAGTGGTTTTGAAGAAATTACCCATCTTTTCGCCGAATGTTCAAAAATTCGCATGTTGAATTCCCCGAAAACCGATGTTTCAGTGCTTCAACAGAGTGTATGTAAATGTACATGACGTAATGGGAACGGTGACTTCAAGTACTACGTTGAGCCGAGTTCTGATCTTGGAGCTCAACGAGTGCATGGCACGTGAACTCACTTGTTTGCTGCACATCTACGAAGTGCGAATCAGGGAGTAGTATAATGACACGTGTACTAGTACACCTTGTGTTGCACTGCGTCTTTTCCACACGCATAGGACCACTGAAGGTCACACGCTCCGCGTGCGTATGCACGCATGCGCAATATGTCACTGCATGCAATGCACATCTACGATGTGCAAATCAGGGAATAGTACGTATTTTACTACTCCACGGTGCGAATGCACCGAACGTGCACAAGTGCACGTTCGCCACGGAAAAGAACCTTTATGGCACATTTATGGCATGGCAGGGGTCAAAGGTCAAACTCTGGGGGGTCCCGGGGCCAGACCCAGCACGACCAACACAGTGTGCCTTATTTGGCCCAAAGGTCAAAGGTCAAAAAGTGCACCAGAACCTGCCCCGCACTAACTACTGGTCTCGGTACTGCCGACATCCTCACTAAGCTCCACACCGAATGGTCGAAGACAGCCGGCCTTGGAGGAGCTGTCCGTGTACTTGCCATCGACATCGCCGGTGCCTTTGACTAAGTCGGTCACCCCGGTCTGCTGCACAAGGCTTCAGTTTCAGGGCTACATGGTCACCTCCATGGCTGGCTGTCCAGCTACCTTGGCGACCGTCGCCTCCAGGCGGTTGTAAGTGGCTAGCAGTCTTCAGCTCAACCTGTGCAGTCTGGTGTCCCGCAGGGCAGCATTCTCGGTCCCGCATTGTTTCTCCTCAACGTGAACGACTGTGAGGACCATTTACCTGCGGGCTCCGAACTTGCCACCTATGCGGATGACACGATGCTCTACCAGTGCCTGTCTGCCACATCCGACATTGCCGACTCCATAGTGCAGCTCCAAGCCGCCATGGCCAGCGTCGCTGAGTGGGGCGCAGACTGGAGAGTGACATTTGAGCCATCCAAGTCTCAGGCGATGACAATTGACCACCATAAGCCACCCCCAGCCATGCCACCACTACTGTTTGCAGGAGCTGCCATCCCGGAGGAGCGGGATATTAAGAGAGCATGTCTGAGAAAGCCAGAACATTATGTACAAGTCGATCTCTCAGATTTCGCTCAAATTTTGCAGGTAGGTTTGCTTTGGGGTGTAGATCGACATTCCAAAGCCCGCACAAAATCTTTTGAAGGAAACCATGAAATTGGTATACCCCTCAATATTGGCCCAATATTGGCATGATTTATGGGTCTACAAATGAGCCACGACACAGCGTACAAGAACAAGCTACGAACAAAACTTCATCAAGCCATCATTACCTCACCTTAGAAGAGTTCTTGGGGCAGCACTACTTAGCCACGCCAGCATCCAAGAAGACGAGGGCTATCATCCCTTGACGCCACACATGATCGTCTTGAAAATAGCCTAATTATAAGCGCTGATAAAACAGCGAGCTACGTCCTCAATTAGCAAACACTATACACCGGCAGATAGTAGAACACCTCTTCTAGCACTGAGGACATGTCCCCCATCATCCTTTTTGGGTTTGCTTGAAATAAACAATTTTGAATTTTTCCACTCGACCATTCTGGAATACGTCCAAACTCATACCTGCGCAGGAAAGCTCGCTTCTCCGCAACATCTAATCAGCAATTTCTACTCCAAAACCACTCCCAACGCTGCAGAACAAAGTGTATTGTTGACTCTGACAAGGAAAAGCAGCGGTGATCACTTGTCACTCCAAACGACCAGTCACTCCAAAAATTCAGTCACTTTTGCATCAACTGTGGCACCGAAAAATGTTGGTGGCGCAAGGAGAAGCTTGTCGTTTGGAGTGACAAGTGATCACCGCTGCTTTTCCTTTTCAGAGTCAACAATACACTTTGTTCTGCAGCGTTGGGAGTGGTATTGGAGTAGAAATTGCTGACTAGACGTCGCGGAGGGGCGAGCTTTCCTTCGCAGGTATGAGTTTGGACGTATTCCAGAATGGTCGAGTGGAAAAATTCAAAATTGTTTATTTAATTTTCAAGAAAACCCAAAAAGGATGATGGGGGACATGTCCTCAGTGCTAGAAGAGGTGTTCTACTATCTGCCGGTGTATAGTGTTTGCTAATTGACGACGTAGCTCGCTGTTTTACCAGCACTTGTAATTTGGCTATTTTCAAGACGATGATTTGTGGCGTCAAGGAATGATTGCCCTCGTCTTCTGGGATGCTGGCGTGGCTAAGTGGTGCTTCCCCAAGAACTCTTCTAAGGTGAGGTAATATTGGCTTGATGGAGTTTTGTTTGTAGCTTCTTCTTGTACGCTGTGCCGTGGCTCGTTTGTAGACCCATAAATCGTGCCAATATTGGGCCAATATTAAGGGGTATGCCAATTTCATGGTTCCCTTCAAAAGATTTTGAACGGGCTTTGGAATGTCGGTCTACACCCCAAAGCAAACCTACCTGCAAAATTTGAGCGAAATCTGAGAGATCGACTTGCACATTTGTTCTGGTTTTCTCAGACATGCTCTCTTAAGCTGCTTGGTGTCACTTTTGACACCTAGCTGTCCTTCTCAACGCACCTCCACTCCATTGCAACCAAAGCTGCTCAGCGGCTCCACTTCCTTGCCAAGGTTGCCCCCCTCCTAGACACCAGAGGTCGCACCACTGTGTACAAGGGGTTTGTCCGCCCTCTCATGGAGTACTGCTCCTTGGTGTGGATGGGCTCCAGTACCTCCCGCCTGGACAAGATGCAGCACAGGGCGCTAACGATCATTGGCCCAGGAGTTTGGCTTCCCAGCCTGGAGCACCGCAGAATGATTGCATCCCTGTCACTCCTCCTCAAGCTAACCTATCTGCCCCCCACAAATCCCCTTAGGGCCATTCTACCAGCTCCAGCCGACCCACGCCCTCCGTGCTGACCATCGACCAGGCTGGCTACTAAGATTGCTCAGCAACACCAGAACCAGCTAAAATCAACACTCCCGAAGCCTCCGCAATGGGTTCCCCGATTGCGCCATCCCAAGGTGAAACAGCCTGCCAGGACATGTCTTGCAATCTGCACCGCACCCACAACAGCTGCGGTCCTTCAAGGAAAGATGCCATAAGTACCTGCTGCGCCTTGACTGGCAGAGAGCAACTGACGCTCTTTGACTTCCTTAGCTTAAGAGAGCATGTCTGAGAATACCAAAGTATGTGTGCAAGTGGATCTCTCCGATTTCGCTCAAAATTTGCAGGTAGGTTCCCTTTGGGGTGTGGATCGATTGTGCAAAGCCCTTGAAAAATCTTTCTGAAGGGAACCTTGAAATTTGCGTACCCCTCAAAAATGGCCAAAATATCACATTATTTATGGGTCTAGAAACGAGTCACGCCACAGCGTATACGAACAAGCTATGAACAAAACTCCATCAAGCCAACATTGCCTCACCTTAGAAGAGTTCCTGGAGCAGTACCGCTTAGCCACGCCAGCATCCCAGAAGACGAGGTCCATCACCCCCTGACGCCACAAATGATCGTCTTGAAAATAGCCAATTTACAAGCGCTGGCAAAACAGCCAGCTACGTCCTCAATTGGCCAGAACTATACACCGGCAGATAGTAGAACACCTCTTCTAGCGCTGAGGACATGTCCCCCCATCTTCCTTTTGGGGTTTTCTTGAAATAAACTTTTTTGAATTTTTCCACTCGACCATGCTGAAATACGGCCAAAGTCATACCTGCGCAGGAAAGCTCGCCCCTCCACAACGTCTCCTAAGCAATTTCTACTCCAACACTACTCCCAAGGCCGCAGAACAAAGTGTAGTGTTGACTCTGACAAGGAAAAGCAGCGGTGATCACTTGTCACTCCAAACGACAAGCTTCTCCTTGCGCCACCAATAAATTTTTGTGCGACTGTTGATACAAAAGTGACTGAAGGCCTGAGCGCAGTTTTTGAATTTTATTCCAAGATGCACGGTCAGATCGCGTGCTCTGTGACGTATGATGTCGCTTCCTGCATCACGATACACGGCCATCGATCGCGAATGTGCCTGGAACGCTACTCGGAACAGATCATGATGGCAGAGGTAAGATGAGCTTCATTTCCTGCTTGAACTGCTGAGAACCCCCACAAACTGTCCCAGGAGTGTTGCAATGGCAGCAAGCCGTTGAAATATGCCCCGTACAGCATGGAGAGTTATTCGTCTTTCACACTTACCTCCTGCAATCCCGAACATAGTTCAACAGTAAAAGTGCCTTGTTTTCATGTCGATGCTCGACAAAAGCGGCTAGCTCGGTCTCTTTGTGTTGACTGGCACGCGAGCAGCACTGGCTGCACGCACTTGTCGCGTGAACTGCATGAGAGATTTCTTACGTCATAAAAAATGTGATTTCATCATCATACTGCCGTGGCTGGCTCAACGCCCTTGTCTCAGGGGATTCTGTCCCTGCATTAGCTATGCTTGTCACATGCTATGAGATTGTGTCTAATAATAATAATAAAATAATATTATCACTCCCTTAGTATTGACTCACATAGATTTTTGCCATACCTAAGCAGTCAAATATTCCTGCATATTTCACTCCTTAGGGCTATATTGACTGCTTATATTTGACTGCTGAGGGGCTGCGCAGTTGAACGGTGCCTAGTGCAGCAGAGTCAGTGCATGAGTAGGCCGTGGTACAACGGTTGTGCAATCATAAAACCGGGATTCATGAGGTTATCGTTCTGGAATTTGAAATACGGACTGTTTGTCGTGATAAATCTAATATTGACTTCGTAGTTGGTCAGTATAAGAAATAAAACCTCGTAAAAGACCTCGGCTTCGCCTCGGTCTTTTACTCGGCTTTTATTTCCTATATTGACCTCGTACTCAGTCAATATTAGATACATATCACTGGTCTTCGACCTACATGGTCAGGGAAAGTCCCGGTTCGTAGGCCTACAACACGGTCAGCGTGTTCTTGAGCGCAGTAACAACACAAGTGTGATCCCTTCCAGACCAACGAGCGTTCAAGGCGAGTAACAAGCGCACTTGACAAAGGTGACTCTGAAATCTCGTGAGCCGTGGGCCACGCGACCTGGCATTCTTGCGTCAGAAGGCACGTGATTTCACTGTGCATCTTGCAATAAAATTCAAAAACTGCGCTCAGGCCTTCAGTCACTTTTGCATCAACAGTCGCACAAAAATTTATTGGTGGCGCAAGGAGAAGCTTGTCGTTTGGAGTGACAAGTGATCATTGTTCATAGCTTGTTCGTATACGCTGTGGCGTGACTCGTTTCTAGACCCATAAATAATGTGATATTTCGGCCATTTTTGAGGGGTATGCAAATTTCAAGGTTCCCTTCAGAAACTTTTTCAAGGGCTTTGCACAATCGATCCACACCCCAAAGGGAACCTACTTGCAAATTTTGAGCGAAATCGGAGAGATCCACTTGCACACATACTTTGGTATTCTCAGACATGCTCTCTTAAGTTCTGATTGACCCCATCTCACTATCCAACATATCTTTTATCTTTATCCCTCTGCAGTGGATGTGTGGGCGCTAATAGTGGGCGCTGCACTTCCGTATACATGCCTTGCTCTCGTCTTGTTTTTCTCTCTCTCTCTCTCTTATGTCCTTCTCTATTTTTCTTGGCGCGCTTTGTCTGTGCAGACGCCGAAACCACCAAGGTCGGCTGAGCAGCAGGGCCCCGCCACCACTTTCCGCATTCATTCGGGAGCATAGTGGACTTAGGAAACACACACACACACACATACACACACACACACACACATACATACACACACACACACACACACACACACACACACACACACACATACACACACACACGCACACACACACACACATACACACACACACAAACACACACACACACACACATACACACACACACACAAACACACACACACACACAAACACACACACACACACACACACATACACACACACACAAACACACACACACACACACACACATACACACACACAAACACACACACACACAAACACACACATACAAGTACACTGATAACTGTAACACACCACGTAACATGTATATGCCTGTCACAAGAGAAGCACGCAAATCTGCAAATGTTTGCGCTTCCCTTCTCCTCATTGGACTTTCCTAACCTGTGCATTTCACCTTGAAATGTTCTTCGTTTTTCGCTTTGGAGATGTGTCAGATCTAGGTGTCAGGGCGTTGAATGTCTCAGTATCCTGTCAATTTTGTGCTTTGTCACATCTTCTAACTGATTTTTTATTTGATCCGGTTACATCGGTTGGCTCGTTACACACAAGTTGTACCAATCTGTCTTTCCTCTCATCCATGAGCAAATAGTTAGAAATCCTAAGGAATGACATTTCTAACCTTAGCCAAATCCAATATTTGCATTCGTTCCTTCTCTTCAGCTAGTCTCTTGACTTTCTCCACGATCTCCTTGGCCTGGATTGGAAACACAGTATCAATAATTATTTGTATAGCAATACACTCTTCACTGTCATCAGTTTCACAAGTCGCAATAACAATCACATAGCAAAAAAAACACACAGAAAAGCACCGGCCACTTTACTTGTTACACCGTATGTAACAGTTTTCCCCTGTTCTCTATAACTTTACACTCCCTCGCACCTCATGCGTCTTACGCCTGTCTATTAGCACCTTCATTGGCGCCATTGCCACATGTATACTATCACATTTTGCATATAACTGGTCGAGGCACGCTCAACCAGGCCTCTTACTTTTCAAGTTTGATTAAACCTGTTACACTGGTAGCAGAGGATGGTTACTACTCTGCTTTTGGCAGGTGTTCTGGTCGCTCTGCTTACGCTCCTCGTACTCGTCGTTCGGCTGATAAACGATATCAAGACCGCTCAGCGCGTTAGCCAAGGTTTTGTACTTCTGAAGTGGAACAATGTCATTACCAGATTCATCCAACAAATAATGTTCAGGCTCCCAAGTGGCATCAGAGTAGCCTTGCCACTTGACTAGGTACTGAAGCTGATTCTGCCGGCGGCGGTGACTGAGAATGTTCTCCACCACATAGCGGGCATGACCATCAAGGTCCGTGATAGGCGTAGGCGTAGGCTGTCTCCTATTAGGAATAGCGTTCTTCTCGTAGGCACGGAGTGCCGACACATTAAATACCGGGTGACAGCGGCTGGTATGAGGCAACTTGAGCTTGTAGGCATTCGGGCCGACCACATGGGTTATAGGAAAGGGGCCAAACCACTTGGGGCGTAATTTATGGGATGGTCGGTCCCGAGCTTCAGGAGTCAGGAGGAAATCCCGGTAGACCATTACCAAATCTCCCACCTTCAGCTTTCCCTCGACCCTTGTCCGATCTGCATAGAAGGCCTGACGAGCTTGAGCTGCCACTAACGCATCTTGTGAGATCTTGACCGCGTCTTGTCTTGCTTGCAACCAATCAGCTGAATCTCTGCCTCCCTGAATAGGGTTGAGGAAGTCGGGTGGCGCTCTGGGATTTAGACCGTAATTTAAGAAGAACAGGTTATGCATTCCAAAGAGTAGCAAACTCCGACTCGCCCTGCTTCAAGAATACCATGACTGTGTGACTGCGGGGCATCCCGGTCGAGATCGCACCTATTTCAGACTCGCTAGATATTTCTATTGGCCCAGAATGGGACTGGATGTAAAGGCGTTTGTCAAGTCATGTGACGTCTGCCAACGAGTTAAAGGCGGCCAGCTAAAAACTGGTCTCTTGCAGAATTTACCAGTGCCCAGTCAGCCGTGGGCGGATTTCTCGATGGATTTTATCATGGGTTTGCCTAGGACCGATACAGGTCATGATGCTATATATGTATTTGTAGACCGCTTGACAAAGTGTGTACATTTAGCACCTACTTCCTCTACTATTGACGCTAAAGGAAGTGCTGATCTGTATATTCAACATGTATTTCGACTTCATGGTTTGAGTTCTAGTATTGTATGTGATCGTGATCCAAGATTTACGGCAGCATTTTTTCAGGAATTGTTTGATCGCTTAGGAACGAAACTAGCATTTAGTACTGCCAATCACCCTCAGACAGATGGCCTAACTGAACGAGTAAACAGAATAGTAGAGGATGTGCTGAGGGCTTTTGTAAATCATAAACAAGATAACTGGGATATGCTCCTACCTCTCTGTGAGTTTTCTATCAACAGCGCTACTCAATCATCTACAGGAAACACACCGTTCTTCTTAAATTACGGTCTAAATCCCAGAGCGCCACCCGACTTCCTCAACCCTATTCAGGGAGGCAGAGATTCAGCTGATTGGTTGCAAGCAAGACAAGACGCGGTCAAGATCTCACAAGATGCGTTAGTGGCAGCTCAAGCTCGTCAGGCCTTCTATGCAGATCGGACAAGGGTCGAGGGAAAGCTGAAGGTGGGAGATTTGGTAATGGTCTACCGGGATTTCCTCCTGACTCCTGAAGCTCGGGACCGACCATCCCATAAATTACGCCCCAAGTGGTTTGGCCCCTTTCCTATAACCCATGTGGTCGGCCCGAATGCCTACAAGCTCAAGTTGCCTCATACCAGCCGCTGTCACCCGGTATTTAATGTGTCGGCACTCCGTGCCTACGAGAAGAACGCTATTCCTAATAGGAGACAGCCTACGCCTACGCCTATCACGGACCTTGATGGTCATGCCCGCTATGTGGTGGAGAACATTCTCAGTCACCGCCGCCGGCAGAATCAGCTTCAGTACCTAGTCAAGTGGCAAGGCTACTCTGATGCCACTTGGGAGCCTGAACTTTATTTGTTGGATGAATCTGGTAATGACATTGTTCCACTTCAGAAGTACAAAACCTTGGCTTCTGCCCGCTGAGTTTTGCAGTTGAACTTCTAGTTTCACCTTACACATTTGTTGAGCTTATTACACTTTATTTGCATGGAGTTTCAGTCGTCTTATTGTGTTACTTCAGTGCGAAGCCTTTTTTCGTCTCGCACGTGTTTGCGCTTATTGTACTCTATTCCACTTGAGCATTTGGGTTATAAGCTCCTTCCTCTCCATAGGAGGGGGATGATGTAACAGTTTTCCCCTGTTCTCTATAACTTTACACTCCCTCGCACCTCATGCGTCTTACGCCTGTCTATTAGCACCTTCATTGGCGCCATTGCCACATGTATACTATCACATTTTGCATATAACTGGTCGAGGCACGCTCAACCAGGCCTCTTACTTTTCAAGTTTGATTAAACCTGTTACACCGTAAATAGCAGCGGTGCACAGTAAGACATGATAGACCTTTCAGACAACTCTCAATATTTAACATGATACACAAAAGAAGTGGATTGAAGTGAAGAGTAAAAAAGAGATGCACTGTACACGATGATGATACCCAATACACCTTGAAGTAGACAGTGAGGAAATAGACTAGAGAAGAACGCATGCTATGTTTGTCTTACGCATTTAATCTGCAGAAAGTACTCTTTCATCATATTCAAACCGATTTCAATGGAGATCGTCCAGGTTATCCAACCTTATGTGCAGCTACGTGTTTCAGGAGCAACACTCATATCATACTGATAGTGACTTGTCCATGTGAGGGATGAGGGGTGAGGGGTGAGGGGTGAGGGGGGGGGGGGAGTGATTCGAGACCAAGTCTTTTCACAGGAACCAAAAATATCTTCACAGACAAAGCTGGTAGACCTATCCTTAACACACAACATACTTTTCACAACACTTACCTCATCATATGCAAGCGTAGCCCAGGTGACGTCTAGCAAGTAGGGTACACAGCCTACATCCCCAAAGTACACTGCTTGACCAAGAGGAGAATACCCATCCTACACAGCCATAGCATCCATAGCAGCAACAACAAAACCAACAAACGGATATCACGAGCACCAGTACTCTACTGGAATCGACGGCAATTGTCATATCGTGGAAAGGCTGGATGTGATGCGGCCAACATCAAGTATCCCTTTCCCATATCTCTGAAGGCAATGTTGCCATCTATGACCAGACCAATTGGCAATAATTCTTATTGTGTTCTCATGCTCTACAATTACGTTCATCATAATGTTGTGCTGTGTTTTCAAAAATAATTCTAACCGTGTTTTACACAGAGATATACTTGAGAGTCTTGTCCCATAGAAAAATTGCTCTGTCTGGATAAGCGCTGCAAGCCGCTTGATGAACTGGAAGATTATGACACCCCCACCCCAGGAACTCGTCTAAGGTGAGGCAACGTTAACTTGATGGACTTTGTCCATAACTTGTTTGTGTACGCTTTCCTGTGGCTCTTCTGTAGATCCGTAAATCATGTGAAGTTTCGGCCATTGCTTGCTACCAGTGTGGGTGGCTAAAACAGAGTTGATCTGGTGTAAGCCTCAAGACCACCATTCATTACAAAGAGTTAATCAAACACACAAACACACACACACACACGCACAAATGCACAAAAACACACACTTACATACATACACACACACACACACACACACACACACACACACACACACACACACACACACACACACACATGCACATACCGTATTTTACCGGTTGTAAGTCGACCCCGGTTATAAGTCGACCCCCGTATCTGGAGGTCTCAATTCTGCGTTTTAAAGTTTTCACCCAACGAAGCATTACTAACCACTCCCTGCTACTAACACATCAACAAATCAGGTAATCATTCCTTATTGGAGGGCATACCGTCCCAATCCTTGAAAAATTGCAATAAACTGGCAAAAATGTGTACACATGGTGCACTCGTGCATGCAGTGCAGGTCATTTTTTGTAAGATACTGATCGTTCCCGGTTATAAGTCGAATCCCTGTTTTAAGTCGACCCCCACCCTTTCTCCTTCTATTTTTAGTCGTAAAAGGTCGACTTACAACCGGAAAAATACGGTATGCACAAAAAAACACACTTACATACACACACACACACAAACAAACACACACTCACACTCACACACAGACACACACACACATACACACACACCATGTACCATGTATACGCCCGTCGCAAGAGAAGAACACAAATCTGCAAATGCACTGGATGTGTACCCACAGACTTTCTCTTTATAGCAACGATAGCGGATCTGATTCTAAATGAAACAGATCAAGACAAGCACCAGATAACTGCCTAATCCACACATCTGGCGAAGCCATATGAATCGACCCCCTACTGCACACCTGGTCAATACCACGCGGAGTACATCGGAATAGGACGGCCAAGACAGTTACCTATGCACACCCTACACTTGCTGGGGTAACCAGTATAGACAGCACGCTGCTTTGATAGAAGCAGACACTAGATGCACTGGTACCTTGAAGTGAAATTGGAGTTAGTTTACAAACCAGCCACGGCAACTGGGAACTGGGAACCCAGGGCCAATAGAAGTACCAACAACCTCAGCCATGAAAGCTATATAGTAACGACACACTGGATTGTGGAGCCGAAACTAGTCCAACTTCAGCCCTCACCAACGCTGTACAAAGCGTCACTGGCCCGTTTCTCAACGGTCGCGCTAATCGACCAATCAGCGTACAGCTAATGTACCAAAATTCTCAAACTTACCGTAATTCCTTGGTTCATACGTTGTAGCTTCCAAAGATTTTTTATGGACCAACGTCTTCTTTCGATAGATACCAACAGATCGTCCGCTTCGAATTTTTCGATTTGATTGCTGTTTGGCCGAAAATTACCTCCGAAACCGGCGTCCACTCGTTTCACTTCAAGGCTTTACAGGTGGACGGCATCGCAATTCGGAAGCGGAGAAAGGATAGCCAGTGAAAAAAGAAAAACAACGACGTATTGGTTGTCAAAATCGACTAAGAAATGAATTCAATAGACCCGTTTCCGTGCTGCGCCCTCGCGGCCCGCGCGAGTGCGAAAGGGATTCTTTCTCGACAAAACAAACAACAACTACGCGCAGTACATGCAGGTGCTTTTTGCAGTGCAGTACACTGACATCACTGCACTGGCTGTATATACCTTAGGAATATCCTGTTCTTTTCCAAGGCATGATTGTCGCTAGTGGGAGAACTCAGCCACCTGAAGCTTTCATAAAGGAAGAAGTAGTAGGTGAATGAGTTCGCCACAAAATGGAACGCCACGAAAATAGATACTGTTGCTTTCGGGCGCTCATGAGACGACGGCAAGATAGGACTGAAACGATCGACAGTCTGCCTCGACGCAAAATAAACTCTTCTAGGAGAAGCTCGACGTGCTGTAGAGTTTGCAGTATTCTGCTGGAAGAAGACAAGAGAACTAAACTCAGACTACAGCGTGGAGCTGAAGCACGAGCGCGAGCGAAACAAAAGCTGAAGCAAAAGCTGAAGCAAAAGCTGAGCGAGTTCGAAGAAATGGGGAAACACAGGAAAATGAGTGGGCGACATGATCTTTAGCTCGAAGCTCGCGCTAAGACACGCGGTGGGCACGTGCGACTACGGGTAGAGCGGCCAGCCACCATGTTTTCAAAATGGAGGTCGACGCTTTTGAAATCCGTGTAGACGATGGTGAGGGCTGAACTTCCAAATGCTTTGGCAAGAGGGCAACCTTCCGACAGGTTGAACACACACACACTCACACACACACACACACACACACGCACGCACACACACACACACACACAAACACACACACAAGTACACTCATACACACCATGCAACATGTATACGCCCGTCACAAGAGAAGCACGCAAATCTGCAAATGTACTGGATGTGCACCCACAGATTTTCTCTTATAGAAACGATAGTGGACAAGATCTGAATGAGACAGATCAAGACTAGTGCCAGATATCTGCCCAATCAACACAACTTGTGAAGCCATGAGAATCGAACACCAATGCACACGTGGTATACACAACACGGGGTACATCAGCATAGAACGGCCAAGAGAGTTGACTACACTTGCTGTATGCACACACCCATACACGCATGCGCATACCCCCCCCCCACGCACACACAAACACACATACACCAGGAAAATATATTTACGTCCCTTTAGCCTGTAGGGAGGGCCATTGTATGGACCCAAGAGTGGATGGTGTGCCATGGTCTGCTCTATTGGCAGATGGTGGAATCCGTAAGGTTAAGTTCTGTTGCTCTGGCCTGGCGCGAGTGACTAGATGCTACTTATTGCGATCGAATATATTGCTCAAACCGTGTCCTGGAAAAAATGCCTTTTATGCCCTGCCTTTATGTACTGAAAAAATGTACACAGACTGAATTTGATCTCGACTCGCCTCAAATTCCATAATTCTCCGGGTCATAACTTTGGTCTCCTTTTGACGATTTTTTCAATCTTGAGCTTCCTGGAAAGCTCGTCGCAAGAGGAACACATTGAGCCCACACTTGCCACCACGAAGGTCAAAACTCCAGCGCTACAGCCCGGCGTCTTAGTTGCAACGCCAATATTCCGACAGAAGTCATCTTGTATCCGCCATTTCGCTCTCCTTGCTTGTAACAACTAATTTTTACTTCCAAAAAAATTTCACAATCTGCCACGAGTCCGTTTGCCATTTTGAATATGTTTCTACGTCACTGGATGCCCAGAAAGATGGGAAAATCCATAATTCAAATCTGCGCACGCGGCTATTGAGCGACAATTGCCGCGATTTGACTTTCAAGCTTCGTAACTCTGGAACCGCACATCAGAGTGTTTCTGCGACTGTTTCAATGGACAGCTGGGAGTTTTCTCTTCGATCTACATCATTTAGGTTTTGGAAATAACCCAGAAATGACTGAGTTACGATCGATTGAAAATTTGAAAAGTTTCGATCCCAGGGGATCGAAAGTTGTACAGTCCGTACACAAAGGGTCAAGGAGAATCAACGATAGAGATTGCTAAACTTACATTGTCCTTTGCAGAGATCGTGTCGTGTTGGAGATCTCGTAGATACTTGACAACTTCCAGATGTCCATTGCGAGCAGCGTAATGAACAGGAAGTTCACCTTCCTGTGTACAGGTAACACACATGACCAGACATTCCTATACGTTATCCATAAGATAAGTACATATTGGGTATAATGCACAATCCACTACGAAGTGAGGCAGTCTCATGCACAACATTGTGATAAGTCAATTGAAAAATTGTTTACAAGCTAGTGCTGGAAAACCCCAATATATGCTTTAGTGCTGGGTACGAGATTGCTGATTAGTTTGCATTCTTTTTGAGGCAAAGTAATGTTGCAATGTTCCTCTTGTGGGTGGAGGGGCATATGACAGGCGCAAGTATACAATACTAAGAACTGTTTTGAATCATTTTATGGACATCTCTGCACACACCAAAACATTCCTGTTCACGGGTGTTGAATTGCGGATGCGGCCCTTGACGCCCTCAACGTTATACAAGTGCTAGAGTGCACGTGTGCCGTATGAACTGTGCATGTGCTGTACTCATACGCATGCATGCTTACACCAAAGTGTAAAGAACCGCGCCAAACAAAGACAAGTGTAACATTCATTTCAGTTCAGCACAAGTAAAGAAGACGGAGATCGTTTCGAAGCAGTTTATTTCATACACAGAGCAGCAGGGCTTCAATATTTTGTGTGGCCACCGTCGGCTTCGATTAGGGCTTCAACACGACGTGGCATTGACTCCACGTATGGGAAAACCGTGTCAGGAGCCAAGGAGTCCCACTCCAGGTGCAGTGCATGCACCAGCTGGTCAGCATTCTCGCAGCGATGTGGAATTATTCTCTTCTTGAGAAGAGCCCACACATTCTCAACTGGATTCATGTCCGGCGAGCAGGGAGGTTGAAACAGGATGTTGGGTACTCCGCTATCGAGAAGATCCTGCTGTGCTTGAGCTGACGTGTGGGAGGTAGCATTGTCGAGCTGCAAGGACCAGTCGTTTGCAAAGAATCCGATGCCACTCGGTGCAATGTTGGCTGCCATTCCTTGGGCGAACGTTGCTGCATTCCACGTCGCAGCAAAGGACAAATGCTGAACGGTTCCGAAAAGTGAAATGCCCCGATAACGTGCAGCTTTGCTGGATAGTGTGGCACCTCAATTATTGGCTTGTCGTCCCGCGGGTACCAGGACATAACACGTCCGCCAGGACCCAAGGCAAAGCTTGCCTCGTCTGCAAAGACAACGCGGTCAAAGTCAAACTGGCGATGCACAATTCCCCATACTAGCCGGCTGTTCTTTGCTGTTTCTTTCAGAACAAATTTACGCACCGGCCGCACGAACCTTTAATTATTCCGTCTGAGGCTTCTGCGTACCGTGCTGGGGGCTGCCATTTCCCCACCAGGTTGCTCCTTGTCCAGAACCTCAGAAATCTTCTCACTGCTCGCGAAACGATTGGCAGCGATGTGATCAGCAACAAACTCCACGCCCACAGGTGAGAGTATCGGCATTGTTCCGCTGCCTGCCTGTCTTGCTACGCTTCTCCCAATTTCAACTCAATTGCATGTGTCCTTTACTTGAACATGGACAATAGAATCGAAGATTGTTTTGTGACTTGTTCTCGATTTTATCACATTATTGATGATCTGTTTCATTTACCTGAGTCTTCTTGTAACCGTTTATGTCCATAATTTGTCTCGGAGTATTACCTGCTCTGTAGAGGGTCGCTATTTTTTCTCGTCTACTCAGTTCATTTCCTCCAAAGAACTCATTATTTTCCATTTTTGAATAGGGCTTGCAAAGAAAACTGTAGAGAATGGTTTCACCCCGTTTTGGAAATGGGATTGCGGAGCATGTTTGTGTGTCCTTTGTTTGCTGTTCTGTCTGCACTGTGGACTCTGTACGAGAATTTGGGAATGGCCATGTCCTTCTTCTCTATCTCTTCTTGAGCTGTACTTCGTGAAGTGAATGGAAGAAATTTTGAACTGTTTTTAGCATGCAACACATGCACTCTGAACTTTTACACGAGGTGCGTACAGTTGAGTTCATACACACAAACTGCCAGTGATGTAATGGGAGCTGGCTTCGCGGCGCCGGCTTTGCACTTCGGGCCAGATTTCACCGAGTGCAACTGTATTACTGTACCTTGGCTGAGGCGTAGTACGCGCGCTGGAGTCCTTCCTTGCCATGAAAGGAACTGCTTCCTATTATAAAGATTAGGCGCAATTTAGTTGACACCGCACCAATTTCCATCTCTGTGGATGCTGAAGCTAGGCCGGTGGCTCAACCAGCACGACGTCTCCCATTCAGCGCCAAGGCCGACATTGAACATGAACTGCATCGTCTTGTCAAGGCAGACATCATCGAGCCAGTTAAGGAAGCGTCTGGATGGGTATAGCCGATTGTCCCAGTCCGTAAGTCAAACGTCACCTTGCGTCTATGTGTTGACTATTGGCAGTTGAACAAGTCTATTGTTAGAGAGCGACGTTCATTGCCAACCATTGATGAAATTAGTGACAAATTACTGCTGAGCTTGCGGGAGCGGAGGTTTTCTCGGTTTTGGACGCAGAGTCTGGTTTTCACCAGCTCTTGCTTGACGACCAATCCCGACCGCTTACCACGTTTACCACACACTGTGGTCTCTATCGTTTCAAACCACTGCCATTTGGCATATCCTGTGCTCCCGAGATATTTCAGCGTGTTGTAACCGATCTCCTTTCGGGTTTGCCTGGTGTTGTTGTCTATATAGATAACGTCTTGGTGTATGGTCGCAACCGGGCGGAACACGACGCACGGCTCACTAGCGTTTTGGAACGACTAAAAGCTGCTAATCTCTGCCTCAACTGGAGCGAGTGTCGCACTCGACTGACATGTGTCAAGTATCTCGGCCATGTCCTGACGAAGCAAAGTGTTCAACCCGACACATGCAAGCTTCAAGCTATTAGTGAACTGTTGGAGCCCACGTGCCTCGCCGACGTTCAGCGTTTTCTCGGGATGGTCATCTATCTGGGCAAGTTTGTTCCTCAGTTGTCTCAAGTAACTGAGCCACTTCGTTCGATCGTCAAGCAGCCAGAGCCATTTGTAGCTACTGAGAGCCTGATTGCGGCATTCAACGCAGTGAAGTAGGCAGTCGCTTCATCTCTGCAGACATTGGCGTACTTCCGCCCATCTCCAGATGTGCGTACGGCTGTCAGCTACGATGCTTCGCCTCAAGGTTTGGGCGCTATCCTCTGGCAGCACGACGACAAGGGCCAGTGGGTGCCAGTCACTTGTGCCAGCCGATCATTGACTGATGTGGAGACACGTTATTCGCAGATGGAGCGTGAAATGTTGGGTGTGGTATTCGCTCTAACTCGTTTCCGCCAGTACGTTCTGGGCCGGGATGTGGACGTCTTCACGGACCACAGACCACTGCTCCATATAGTTCAGAAGCTGTTCGATGACGTCCCACCACGTCTCCAGCGTTGGCTAGTCTCTCTGATGCCATATTCGTACTCACTCAAGCACATCCCAGGAAAGCAACTGTTGTGCGTTGACGCTTTGTCTCGTGCTCCGCTGAAGACCCCTGTCTTGTCTCCAGCTGAGTCCCGGTCATTGAATGAGTACGTCAACATGGTTCTTGAGGCAGCACCAGTCAACCTTGAGGAGATCCGCCGTGCCACTCAAGACTATGCAACGCTCCACAGTGTCCTGCAGCGTGTGCTCACCTCATCCTGGCGTGATGCCTCACCCGCTGAGCAGCCGTACTATCTCGTCAGAGATCAACTCACAGCAGCTGACGGTGTGTTGCACGTGTTGTGATACCAGAAGGGCTACACCATTCCGTCATGGCATTAGCGCATGAGGGACACCCGGGCCAGGAAGCCTTTCAAGATTCCCTCCGGCAGAGAGTTTGGTGGCAGGGCTCACCAAGGACGCTAGTCTGTATGTGTAACGTTGCTCCGAGTGTTGGCGATGTCGCACAAACAGTCCGTAAGATCTTCTCCCCACTGCGATTGAAGGCGTGTGGGAAAAAGCTGGCAATCGACCTGGTATCTATTGAGGGCCACTCTGTTCTCTCGCTCATTGATTATGGCTCCCGGTACCCCATCCTCAAGGTTCTGTCCTCTACAACCACTACAGCTATCGTGGACGAGCTAGATGAAGTGTTTGCCCTATTCGGTCTACCGTCTGTACTGGTTTCGGATAACGGGCCACAGTTTGTGTCGGAGCAGATTACCACTTTCTTGCAGCGGCTGGGCATTCGTCGCATCCGCTCCAGGCCACGTTATCCACGTTCCAATGGCATTGTGAAATGACTCCATCGTCTCGTCAAGGAAAGAATGGTGGCACTGAAGCCTCATTTACCTTTCCGTCGACAACTGAACCAGGTTCTGTTCGACGACCGACATTCTCGACTCCGCATGTTGGGAACCTCTCCAAACGAGGCTCTGTTCTCTCGCCCATTGCGTAGCAGAGTTCCTACCATGATCCCTCCTCGCATTGTCAACCCCAGCATGCAGCTGAGAGCCAAGGCAACAATGGCACGTGATCATGACGCTCGTCGGGGAGTGAAGGCCTTGCCACATCTGCAGGCGGGCAAGCGGGTGATCCTCCATGACGGATACAATGATCCAGCCAAGCCGGGGACCGTGGTGGAGCAGTACGGGAGGCAAGTGGGAGTAACCGACGGTGTCCGGATTCTGCTTCGTAACCGCCAACATGTCAGAGAATTGGTCTCACATGCTGCTGCATCGTCTGATTGGCCTGAGTTTGTTGCCTCCGTACCCAAGTCACCGCTGTCCACGCCTCCTGTTAGTTTTTCGGTTCCCACTAACCCAGCCGCACCACAATCGGCGACAGGTAGTGAGCCATTGGTGCCAGCGTCAACGGAAGCTGAGGCCCCTCTCACTGGTACTGCACTCGCTGACGCCTCACCCGCGTGTTCTTCGCCTCGTCCAGTTTCTCCTAGCGATGTCTGCAGGGATCAGACCAGTCCACCAGCCAGTGAGTCTCCCAAGCGATTTCATGATGGCATGAAAACCCGTTCTGGCTGTCAGGTAACCCTTACAAAGAAGGCCAGAGTGGCTTATGGATGACTGCTGCTGCTGTGGGACAGTGTGTCCATGGACACGTAGAGACCATTTTACCTTTTTTTTTTGCTGAAGTGTTTTTGTTTTCTTCCTCGCTCACAGCCGCTTGTCGGTAGTATGTAGTGTGGTTGTGTTTTGTTTTTGTTTTTTTTTCTCAGTGATTTGCAGTTTTCAATGACTGGCGCATGGCATGCGCATTATACAGTGGAAAGCTGGAGGTCAGGTTGAGTTTTTAGAACTCCGTAGTCTTTGTAGATTTCCAGTAGCCCAGCCGGCATCAGGCCGGTCTGGAGCATAGTAGAGGGTAGTAGTAGTTGGCATGCATGGACTCTGATGCGTCGGAGGCCCAGGGGACCAAGGACTTAGCTTTGCTGGGATTCGACGACCTGCTGAAACTGGCTACAAAACACAGCATAGAGGGCGTGAGTAAGCTGTCCCGTGCTGAGCTGGTGGAGAGCCTCCGGGCATTTGGTGTGGATGCATGAGCCGGAACGTATGTATCCAGGCTAGAAAATGCATTATAATTATCTTTGACGACCTGTATTGAAAACCTGAGCAATGAAATAGTGGCACTGAAGGTTGGCCAAAAAGCGGAAATTTCAGCCCTCCACGCCAAAATTGAAGTTCTGAAGAGAGAAATTGGCAGATCGAAATTCAAAAAGGTTACACCCGCACCTGACGCACCCGTACTTAGCGTACCCGTAGCAGAAGTCTCTCCTGAGCTGGATGCAGCAGCACAGGCACGGAATACACACTCTGCAGTCAACCCGTACTCGTACAGTGCAAAAGTAGTATCTGCACGTCCCAAAGCTCACTTCCCATCGCATTCTCCCATGACACAGTCAGCTACCTCCAATACGGGGACACATACTGATCAAGCCCTCTGGACAAACGTCATTTCATACTACCAGCGCCCACCCCGCAAACATGAGCAACTGCGCAGTGCCCATCGTACCAAATGCAAAGCTGTTCGTGTTGGAAGAATTCACCCTGGTTGCTCTGCTTACTCCATCGCAAAATGGTGCGAAAGCAAGCAAGTGACTGTAGTGAAATGCTCCGTCTCTGAGACAAAGTACTTTGGCCTAGCGTACGCGCACGTAGTCGTCACAGAAGATGACTGGGAAGCTGTGCAAAAACTGACTTTTGGCCTGACGGAGTGACAGCTCAAGAATGGCGATTCAAGGCTGTCAGAATAAGTACAGCTGACAACACAACCGTCGATCAGTCTGCACAATAATGAACCTCAACCACCCGATACTTCCTCACTGTTCCCCAAACATTACTACTAACAGCACACATAATCCATTAGCTCAGCCTTTTTACGCACTTTCGCAGCCAACCGCAGGATCACAGCCTATAATGTGCATCAATGCCAGGTCCATTAAGAACAAGACTGCCGAGCTGGCTCACATTTATTCCACAGTTAAACCCCTCATTGTTTGCATAACGGAAACATGGCTCTCTCCACAGTCGTCTTTCACGGTCCCTGGATATGACTGTTTTCGCCGAGATCGTCTGCCAGACGAAAACAGGTCAGCTACCGATGCCACCCATGCATATGGCGGCGTCTGTATCATAGTACGGTCTGGGATGTTTCCAAAGGTCACCCATCGATCTGACCTCAGCATCCCTCTCCTGGAAGCCACATGGGTGGAAATAGCCCTGTCATCTGCTAACATACATTTCCCAGAGGCGCCTCATGTGAAGAAGTTGGTTATTGGTGCAGTATATCGACCCCCAGCCCTTAAGTCAAGCCCAGCCCATCAAGTATCAACACCTTCTGCAATTCCCTCCAGCACTGTCTAAGTACTCTTAAGAACAGAACAACATCTATCCTGTTGATGGGAAACTGTAATGCTAAGTCATGTCATTGGCATGGAACTACCACGGATGCCGCTGGTCGCCAGCTTCACAGTCTTTTCGGCATGTTCTCTCACACGCAGCTCGTAAATTTTCCAACACATGAGTCATTGTCTGGCATGGGGGCAGCTCTCGACTTAGATGTCACTGATATACCGGACTCTATAATCCTGCCTCCGAGCTACAGCACCACTTGGTCAATCCGATCATTCTATCGTGGTTGGCCACATCTGTACTGTACCCTGCCCAAAAATGCCCACATATCGTTCTCATGATGCTCGTTCGACTCCCCTAGATGTCCCTGATTCTAGTGTATTTTCTTTGGATTCTCTAGACAGCAACACTGTCGCGAGTATGAATACTACCATGTTCCACATACATTGGCCAGCAGCTTTGAGCCTGGAGAGGCGCAATCCTGACATATCCGGATCCAAGCATAGCCGCTGGGGCAACACCATATTTTCACTGCCAGGAAAGCTCCCACTCCCTTTTCTCCGCTTTCCAGCGCACTTCGCCATCCTGCGACTGGAGAATTACATCATGCCCATCATGCTTCACGCTGACATGACGCGACGGGTGCGCATCGCTAACAGACGCGACAACATCAGGCTTGGCGGGTCCAAGCCGGATTCCATTGGTCCCGGGTTTCGGCACCATAAGCTGTAAGGGAATTACTGGCTGCGCCTAAGTCTATCCTCTACCATGGCACACTAACCAGAAGAAAACAAGTCTTTAATTACAGATAGGAATACATTTACAGATAGGAATACATTTACAGATAGGAATACATTGACTTTGGACAACAAGTGCACTTGAGACGATAAAACTTGATATGAAGGAAGGTAAGGTACAGCATGGCAACTGGTCAAGTGGAATTTATTGTGCAAGGAAGGGTTCATGCATTATTGGTCCTCCTTGTCGCTGCTCCTGGCGCTGGTGACAAATATTTTTTTCGCAAGCTCATCTCTCTTCCTCTCCGCTGCCTGGCTATTTTCTAAAGGGAAGTCGACCGTGACGATCGCCTTTTCTATAGGACTTCGCGTGGGCAGCACGACTGCCTGTGTGGTTCAAATCAGTCGCCGTTCTTTGCAAGATTTATTTTGACTGACAATGACTCGTACAGTACTTGCAAATCTCCACGATTCGCTGGATACTCCGAGCGTTGCACTGGTGGCGAGGGAACTGCGATGTCAGCTTGGCGAGCGATCCCTGAGGTGAGCGATCCGTTTTGCAAATGGAACTGATTCCGAGTAACCGAATACTTTCTTGTGCGACTCGCTGCTCTTGCCTGCCCAGTGTGACAAGATAATCTATATTGATGCGGCGCTGTACCAATAAGAATCACGAACCTGTCACTCTCGAAATCTAGCTAGACCTTTCAGGTACTAGTAAACTAACCTACTAATCAAGATGGGGAGGAAATGGGCTGCCAAGTGAGCATTGGCGACATAATAACAAAGCTGAAAGATAAGCGACAATATTGCTGACGCGGACCAAGTATAATCGTTTCAGCCCTAATATAAATATAAGTTTCCGTGCATGGCACGGTAAGTGAAGTTAGCAACCCACCAACAATTACATTCCTAACATAATTTGCACGTACTTGCCATAGCGCATCACGTGCCCGTGCAGAACACGCACTCCGAACTCCCGCGCCCCGGCACGGGACCACGCGGAGCATGCGCATTACTCCGGCTCTCGATGCTGTTTCTTCTTCATCCTTGCTGCGCCAACAGTCAGATCGCTTGACAACCTTGGCCAGTTTTTGAGTTTTTGTTTGAGCTTGAGCATTTTTGAGCATTGAGCACTTTCCATTTCCGAGCAACCATGTCTGAATCTCTGTCAATGAACGACGCCAAGAAAATGCGCTCTGTAGAGCTGCGACAAGAACTGGCGGCCCGCAATCTAGGCACGACGGGGACCAAACCCAGGCTGCTGACTCGCCTGCTCGAGTCATTGGAGTTCACTGCAGCACGCGAGGACTTGGCCACTCAGGCAGCCGAGCAGAACCTACCCCAGGCAACTGCTGCTTCGTCCCTGAGGGACATTATCCGGGAGGAGGTCCGTGCTGCCCTTGGAAATCAGGCCGCAGCTCCAGCCCCGCCGGCAGCTCACACAGCGGCACCCCCACCGCCAGCTCACGCAGCGTCACTCCCACGGCAAGCACCAGCAACTCCGCAGGACGCTCTGCCTGCTCCGCATTTGGCGGCTGCCGTCTCACCGCCAATGAACCCCGCAGGTAAGAGAACGTTTTATGCAACCGTGCCGAAAGCCATTCACGATAAAGTAGTAACTGGCCAATTTGTTGAATTGGGCTCATTGTTGCCTAACCCGTCCCAAGGGGACACTAGCCGCAGCATACTCCAGATCGACCACGACAGCTCGCACGGCGCAGTGGTCCTAGCACCGGCCAACAGGGCCTCCAGGAAGGTCGAGGACATCGACACCTGGCTCGACGCCTGGACAACATACTGCGCGATTTACGCCACAGCACCCCCCCCCCCCCCCCAGGGCCCCAGAGCTGTTTGCGTACCAGCAGATTATCCTGAAAGTAGCCCGCAAATTTCGATTTGAGGCCGTGCAGGAGTATGACCGATCATTCCGCTCACTCCTGGCCGCGGACCCAACCATGCGGTGGGACGCAATAGTCCAGGACCTATACACAATTATATTTGACGCGCGGGCATTTCGTCCCTTTCGGCCCACCGGCAGCAACGACGCTCGTTCCTTTCGGCCCAACAGCAGCAACGACGCTCGTTCCCTTCGGCCCAGCAGCGGCAACGCCACGGTCGACAAAGAAGTATGCCGCCTCTTCAACCAAGGAAACTGCGTCCGCTCCAACTGCCGCTTCGCCCACAGCTGCCTCTCTTGCGGCCGCCTCGGTCATGGCCAATCCACATGCTCTGCTGGCCAACCCCGCAGCTCCAATTAGCTCAGACGCGCCTTGGTCCCCTGTAAATATTCCCCTGCTGTTCGAAGAGCTATCCCAGCACCCCGATAACGATTTTGTGCATTCTCTCTGTCACGACATGCGCGTCGGGGCCCGCATTGGCTATCACGGTAATAGATCCCGCCTCATCGCCCCTAATCTCCCTTCCGCATTGCTCAACCCTGCCGCCGTCTCTGCTTACCTTCAGTCTGAATGCACGCATGGCCACATGGCCGGGCCTTATTCCCAACCCCCATTCCCTAATATCCGATGTTCTGGCGTTGGCATCGTGCCCAAGAAGTCTGGCGGCGTACGCCTCATCATGCATTTATCTGCCCCTAGCGGCTCTAGCATTAACAATGGCATTTACCCTGACGAATTCTCCCTGCATTACGTTACGGTAGATGACGCAATACGCTGCATCTTCCGGCACGGCCCCGGAGCTCTCCTCTCTAAGGTTGACATGAAGCACGCCTTCCGGCTCTGCCCTGTTTCCCCTGACGACTGGCCCCTACTTGGCATTTTTTGGGAAGGTTCGTACTATGTCGATAAGGTACTACCATTTGGCCTCAAATCCTCCCCGTTTCTGTTCAACAGACTTGCCGACGCTGTGGCATGGATTGCAGTTAATAATTACGATATTGTTGATTTGCTGCATTACCTAGATGATTTCTTCCACGTCCAGCCGCCCAACTCCGCAGCTATGCTCAAATTCAAGACACTGCTGGCTGTATTTGACATGCTGAACATCCCATTGGCCGACGGAGAGGACAAAGTGTGCCCGCCGTCAACTTCAATAACGTTCCTGGGTATCGAGCTCGATACAGCCGCCTGGGAGCTGCGCCTACTGGCTGCGAAACTGGCGGAACTACGGCTAGCACTTGCCGCGTGGCTGTCGAAGCAGATGTGCACCAAGAGGGAACTGCTGTCCCTGGCCGGTAGCCTGTCTTTCGCAGCCAAAGTCATTCCAGCGGGTCGCACGTTCTGCAGACGCCTGTTCGACAGCGCAGCAACGCTCCCTAGCCTAGATGCACCGGTAGCCGTACCCTCGGAGGCGAAGCTTGACATCCTGTGGTGGGACGCCTGCATCAGCCAATGGAATGGTCGGAAGCCCCTCATCGAGCCGTCCTGGAGCACAGCCGAAGACATCGGGCTGTACACCGACGCTTCAGGTCGACATGGTTTCGGTCAGGTTTTCGGCAGCAAGTGGTCCTATGGCGCATGGTCTCCTGACCAAGCTGAGCACACTATTGAATGGAAAGAATTGTACGCCGTGATGTTGGCCCTCTGTACCTGGACACATACGTTGGAGGACAGAAGAGTGCTACTCTACACTGACAACGAAGCAATCTGCTACATCTGGCGCTCTGGCACGTCCCCAAATAGAGCGGTCATGGACTTGGTCAGGGCCCTTATTGAAAGCCGCCCAGCATAACATTGTCCTCCTGCTTCGCCACATCGCCGGACACTGCAATGATCTTGCTGATTCTCTCTCCCGTCTGCAGGTACGGCGCTTCCGGACCCTCAACCCAACTGCCGACGCACCCCCTACACCACCAGCGCAGTCCACCCTCCATCAGTTGATGACGCAGCCATGGAGCTCATCCGTCACGGCCTGGCAGACAGCTCCAGCGCAACGTACGCTTCAGTGCAGCGTTCCTACGAACGCTTTGCTGCCCTACGGCAGGTCGCGCCGTACCCGGTGACGGAGCCCAGCCTGATTAACTTTCTGAATTGGAAATTCTCGTCCGGCTCGTCTGGCTCGTCTCTGAAACTCTACACCCAGGCGCTGAGACATCAGCACGTCCTGCAGGGCCTCTGCCTGGACGTTTTCGCCTCACCGCGTGTCCGGCTGCTCCAACAGGGGGCGCTCAGATCCCAGACGGCAGTCCGGAAAGTGCTAACGGCCGCAACTTTGGACGATCTGGCTGGCGTACAGCACTACCTGCAGTCCACCGTGCCTAGCCCGCACAACCGTGCCATGCTCTGGAGCGCCGTGACTCTGGCCTTCCACGGGTTGCTCAAAGTCAACGAGTACACCTTCACGGCACGGGGCGCCGGCCTTGAGTACAGCAATGCGACCATGTACCCAGACCGCGTGGAGCTGCGCCTGCGTGTGACAAAGACGAGCCAATACGGCAGCGGCCAGGACATCAGCGTCAGGAGGACAGGCTCGCCGACATGCCCGCACACGGCAGCCACCAGCTACCTAGCAGCCCGTGGCTCGGCACCTGGCCCGCTCTATCGCTATGATGACGGCACGCCCCTGAAGCCGCATAACATCAACAGGCTACTACAAACAGCCTTGCCTAACAAAGACGTGCGCAGCCACAGCCTCAGACGAGGCACTGCAACGCTGGCAGGCAAAGCTGGCGTGCCTGAGTGCGTGCTGAAGACCGCCGGCAGGTGGCAAAGCTCTGCCTACCTCCGCTATGTCCGCACCCCTGTCGCAGACAGAGCATTGCCAGCGGCATTGTTCTAGTCTCTGCCCGTTATGCTAATGGGTAGCCGCATTGGACGGCCCTAGCAACAGCTGTAGTGTACATATGATATACCTATCATACTATAACTATAGTAACGCTACTATAACTATAGTAATGCCGATAATTCCTGTTTGGGTCATGTTGTATTTTGGGAGAACGGTAGGGATCGTGGGTCAGGCCGGCATTGAGCCAAGTGCGCCTACATGTGCTCACAAGTGCATCCCTACCGTATGCGTGTATTGACACGCCGGGCAATTGTTGCCCCCATTAGCCCTGGCATTGGCCAGTCTAACGCACATTGGTGCTTGCGATACTACGGCATTGGTCCATAGTATTGCATACTGCATGCGGCAATTGTCGCCTGCGATACTACGGCATTGGTCCATAGTATTGCATCCTGCATGCGGCAATTGCTGCCTATGCCCTGATAATACAACGCGTAATAGCTCCCAAACAAGTCGGCTTGTGTGGTTGTTAATTATACATGTACACACAAACATGCACCTACACCCCCCCCCCCCACCCCGCAACACACACATACACACACATGTACACACATACACACCATGTACCATGTATACGCCCGTCAAAAAAAAGCACGCAAATCTGCGAAATGTACTGGAGGTGCACCGACAGATTTTCTCTTATAGCGGACAAGATCTGAATGAGACAGATCAAGACTAGTGCCAGATAAGTGCCTAATCCATACAACCTGTGAAGCTATGAGAATAGACCGCCAATGCACACGTGGTCTGCACAACACGAAGTACATCAGCATTGAACGGCTAAGACGATAGCCTATCCTTGCTGTATGCGCACACACACTCTTTCACGCACGCATGCACCCCCCACACACAAACACACAGACACCAGGAAATATAATATTATGTTGGACTCAGTATAGCGTCCAGCCCTTATATGATGTCCAACTCCTATATAGAGTCCATTGGTCCAAAATCCACTGTACAGAGTCCAAACTTGGAAAACCCGAGCTTGTACGACTCCCTGATGAACAGATTAGGGACATCGTTGGCCGAAATATAGAAAAACTGAAAGGGGAAAACCGCGTACCTGTTGTCTGTAAAAAAATTGAATAAACATTACCGGAAAATGCGGTAAAAAAAGTTCAACATGGTATGCACACATATAGTCATGTACATACATGGGAAAAAATAAAAAATATAATTCGCCCGCCCGCACCAATTTCACATGGGTCCTGCCCGGGAATCTCGATTTTATTTTGGTCTCGCCTTAGTCTTGAGGCTCCACTGCAGCCACTTCATCACATGAAAAACCCTACAAACACCATCCTCAAATCAAGTGGTCTCTTTGCAGACGATGCAAATTACAGCATCTCAATCATGTAGTGTTCTCAAATCATTATACACGCACACACACATATACACACCCACACAACGCCAAGAAAATACCAAGAATCGAAAGAGAATTGGCTATGATGGAGAGCCAAGGATTAAGTTATTGTTTTCAAACACACCTTGACCTGACCTTTGACGCCCATCGCCGGAGGCGATGATAGCAATGCTACGGCAGAAGCCATAGCAACTTGTGCTGGGATTGCACCATTCAACAGCTTGCAAGGCTGAAGAATTGACCATCACTGTTCAGCCTGGTCTACACCATACAGCTATTTGGAGTGACATTTTCTGGGAAGTGAATCCCTATTTTTGGTCTTTTCATTTTTTTCCCGCACACACATCACACCACATACTCCGGCATGCACTGGCTGTTGGTAACCACCCAGGAGAATGAAAGAAAAGTCAGGAAGAGTCTGAGAAAGAGAAGAAAGACGCGTGTGACCATAATCGTCGGGAATCGAACCCGCAACCTATCGATTGGAAATCGCTGCACATACCACTGCACCATATGGGACACACACTGCAAACACACCCGCACACACACACACACACACACACACACACGCACACACACACACACACACATACATACACACACAAACTTATACAACGCCAAGAAAACCGTGACCAAGAAAAGAGTAGAGACACAATACACACGCAACTCCAACTGCCATGCAAACGTCACCCATTTACACGTAAAGTAAAGAGGGATAATAAATAATTACACGAAACGAATGCATACATGGACGGGTGCACGCACGTTTACATAAATATATTAGTATAAGAGAGTAACATAGTGCAGTAGTCAGCATAATACTAGCACATGCTGAGAGTGCAATAGCCGCTGAAGCTTCACCATTGCTCATGGCCATGCAAATGTTCAGCAGCACTCAGTCCCGCAAGCTTCTGAAGATCAGCACACCTGCAACAAATAGATAGCACAAGGATACGCTTATTACCGTAATGATGCATGCAAGCACACAACTACCAAGTTCTCAACGAATGTGATGCTCAATGAAAATCCATCCGCTCAAAGACCTGTGAACAGGTGACGGTAGGGACAATAATCTCTTAGTAATACGAGGAATAAGATAGTTTGTGCACACTCAAGACGCACAGACACACCAACATACATGTGCTCCAGCGTTACCGTCAGTCAAACAGTCTTCCCAAGATGGAAATGCAATGATTTGTCGTCACGAGGCAATTTCACTGACAAATTTCATGTTTGTGACATCAAAACGGTTATTTCATGGAATACGAGTATTATCTTGAGAAAAATTTTCTTGTCATCGGCATACAAGCAATCCTCCTCCTACTACTACTAGTACACTGGAACTGCGTTTGTGGATCCCATTGTGTTTGACATCATACGAGGAAGAGTGTCGTGGAGTTCACATAATTATCACAGGACAAAATACATTTCTCATGAAATAAAATTGATGATAGCTAGACGATTGATGCAAAGTCCTTGCAGTCCTTGAGGACTGATAGTATTGTCACGCAACTATTACGAAGTCGTTGATTACTTTTAGGACATTCATTCAAGCAACATCAACGTGATACGCTCCTTGAAAATGGAAAAAAATGTCAAGCATAACGACAGAACAGCAGACCAATCGAAACGTGTAAAAGCTTCCTTACCTCAGTCATTGTCATACCATGTAGTTGGACAGCCTTTTGACACGGTGGTACGGGCAGCTCTTGTCCAGTCAAACAGGGTATCCTTGTGGAGTCGAACGAAAGAGAGTGTCAGTTTATCTGACTGGCGTCAGATTGGAACTGTGCTGAACTTTTCTCGCTCTCCGAGGGGCCGCTTTCTGCTTTCATCCCGCGGACTGATGAAACCGTTCAAATGTCTTACTGTCAGCAACTGCACAGCAGAACTGGCAGCCATGGCCAGTCAAACAGGGGATCCTTGCGGCGTCGAACGAAAGAGAGTGTCAGTGTACCTGACTAGTCAGATTTGAACTGTGCTGAATTATCTCGTTCTCCAATTTCTGCTTTCATCCGGCACACTGATGAAACGTCTTCAGAGAACTACAAGACGCTTTCCAGATTTGATTTTGAACGTCTCCTTGAACTGTGCTGAATTTTCTCGTTCTCCAATTTCTGCTTTCATCCCGCACACTGATGAAACGTCTTCAGAGAACTACAAGACGCTTTCCAGATTTGATTTTGAACGTCTCCTTTTCCTCCTTGGTTATCTCGAGACATATTCCTGTCAGCAACTGTACAGCAGAACTGGCCGCCATGGCTGAAGTGAAGAGAGGAATGCGCCACCACGAGGCAAGCAAAACTGAAAAGGTGTTTGCTCTCTTTTTTACTACACACAGGATCTAGGATGGTGTGACTGGATAAACTGGACTCGTGGACCGTGAATAGGGGACTTGCAGAAAAGGTGTACTCCTTATAGGGGATTGCGCGGCTGGATGGAGCTGATCAAAATTGAGTGGACTCCTGGACGCTGTATAGTCGATTTTGGACCAATGGACTCTATATAGGGCGCTGGACATCATATAGTGCATGGACTTTATACTGAGTCCAACATATATTTACGCCACTTCAGTATGTAGGGAGGGCCATTGTATGGACCCAAGAGTGGATGGTGTGCCATGGTCTGCTCTACTGGCAGATGGTGGAATCCGTAAGGTTAAGTTCTGTTGCTCTGGCCTGGCGCGAGTGACTAGATGCTACTTGTTGCGATCGAATATATTGCTCAAAACGTGTTCTGGAAAAATTCGTTTAAAAGGAGAATCAAGGATAGAGATTGCTTAACTTACGTTGTTCTTTGCAGAGATCGTGTCGGGTTGGAGATCTAGTAGATACTTGACTACTTCCAGATGTCCATTCCTGGCAGCGTAATGAACAGGAAGATCACCGGTCTGTGTACAGATAACACACATGACCAGACATTCCTATGCGTTATCCATCAGAAAAGTACTTATATTGAGTATAATGCACAATACATTACGAAGTGAGGCAGTCTCACGCACAACATTCTGATAAGTCAATTGACAAACTGTTTACAAGCTAAAGCTGGAAAATCCCAATATATGCTTTAGTGCTGGGTACGAGATTGGTAAGTTTGCATTCTTTTTGAGGCAAAGTAATGTTGCAATATTCCTCTTGTGGGTTGAGGGGCATATGATGGGCGCAAGTATACAATACTAAGAACTCTTTTGAATCATTTTATGGACATCTCTGCACACCAAAACATTCCTGTTCACGGGTGTTGAACTGATGATGAGTGTGTCCATGAGGTCACATCAGAAATGATTGAGACCAAGGTTTATGTGAACCGGATGCATAATGGAGGTGCTTTGTGCAGCTATCAGTGCCGGGCAGCAGAGTCACCAATATTCACAGGTACCTTTGCAGCAAATAATCGGTTTGGTAGCTGTTTCAGCCTGATACTCCCCAGCAATTGATATATAGCTAGCACAGTAGTCCTCATTGGCAAGAAGAGTGCTGTATGAGCATTTCTGCTGCAAAGTTAATCCACCGTCAACGTCTTCGAGCTAAACTGCAAGCTGGTTGTGCAAACGAGATTAAAAGAGTGGTGGACAACTCTGAAGCAAGCCAGTGGCCATGGACGCAACTCTTGCATACCTACTATCATCGATTGTGATGGCAATGAACACTCTACCAATAGTAGCAAAGCTGAGGCTTTCGGGAAGTATTTTGCTGGGTAATGCTCTCTTGTGGATGATTTCGAGGATGAGCCTCTCCCACATGTGCAGCCTAAGTCTACCGCCCACTTGCACCAAGTGCATTTCAGGGAACCAGCTGTAGCCCGAGCCCTCCGTCAGCCTGACACCTCCAAAGCAACAGGACCTGACAACATCCCAGCTTGTGTCCTCAAGACGTGTGCAAACGAGCTTGCTGCCCCCCCCCCCTAGCACGCCTCTTTGCCACGTGTTTCTCCATTGGAAGACAACCGGCAGACTGGAAAGAGGCCAGAATAGTCCCAGTTCACAAGAAGAATTCCCGCTCACCCATCAGTCACTACCGACCAGTGTCCCTACTCAACATTATCTCGAAGGTAATGGAAGGCATTGTGAACCTCGCAATCATGAACTTTCTAGATCGCCATCATGTTCTGTCGGCAAAGCAATATGGATTCCGCCGACGCCTTGGAACTGCAGATGTCCTGACGCTCCTACATCCTCAATGGAGTAGAGCTGCCGGTTCGGGAGGCTCAGCCCATGTTCTTGCAGTAGACATAGCTGGAGCATTTGATAAGGTGTCCTACAAAGGTGTGATTCACAAGGCTGCTGTCTATGGGCTCAGGGGCCCCTTTTTAACCTGGTTGACCGACTATCTATTAGCTCGGCATCTCCGTGCAGTCCTATCTGGCCATGAGTCTAATGTTTTTCCCATTACCGCTGGTGTTCTTCAAGGAAGTATATTGGGGCCTACCCTGTTCTTGTTTTACGTGAATGACAGATCTCGCTGTCTATGCGGACGACACCACGCTGTATCAGTGTCTCGCAGTGGGCGCAGACGTGAATGAACAAAGCCGTGTTTTGCAGCATGCAGTGGATGACCTCTCCGCCTGGGTCAAAGCCTGGAAGATCTCTTTTGAGCCCACCAAATCCCAGGCCCTCACCATCGGCCACGGCGGCAGCTCCCAGCCATCTCCTTCGATGGAGTACCAGTTGTGGAGGAAGCAGAGCTCAAGCTCCTAGGAGTCCAGTTCGACACACAGTTGTCTATCCACCAGCATTTGCCCTCTGTAGCCGTACGTGCACGCCAGCGGTTACACTTCCTGAACAGAGCTGCCCCCATCCTTGATGTTCGTGGACGAGAGCGGGTCTACAAAGGCTTCGTCAGACCAGTAATGGAATACTGCCCGTTGGTCTGGATGGGGGCTGCCACTACAACCCTTCGCCAGCTCGATGCAGTACAGTTACGAGCTCTCAAGATCATCTCTCGTGAGTCATGGCTCCCAAGTCTGGCCCTCCGCCGTGCTGTTGCTGCTCACACATACTTATATAAGCTCCACTGCCTCCCAACTAGCTCACCACTGCGAGCAATGATCCCTGCCGTTGCACCAGAGCTGCTAGGGCATCCTCGCACACGTCAGCAGAGCCGGATTTGCCATGAATTGCAGTTTGCCAAGCCCCACAACCGTCACGCACGCAACAGCGTACAGCGATCATTTCCGTCCGCCATCGTTGAGGAGTAGAATCACCTTCCTCCAGAGCTCATCACAGCACCACCTACTCTACCTCGCCTCCAGCAGTTCAAAGAAGGCGTTCAGAAGTATCTACGATCTGCTGACTGGAATTGGGCCTCTACGCACCTGTGATTTGTGTGTGTGTGTGTGTGTGTGTGTGTGTGTGTGCGTGCGCGTGTGTGTATAGTGTGTGTGTGTGTGTGTGTGTGTGTGTGCGTGTGTGTGTGTGTATAGTGTGTGTGTGTGTGTGTGTGTGTGTGTGTGTGTGTGTAGCATTATAGTAATAATGCAGATTAATGGGTGCACGCGGCTGCTTCGTGCTACCACTCAAACTATGCTGCTATGATTGCTGGTGCTTTACTGCATGCTCATGCTTTGCTGCTGGCTACAGTCACCTGCACTGTACATCACGGTTTCCATGTTGGTCACACACCTTGGTGCATGCTCACATGGTACTCTATGTGTCGTGGCATTCTATGTGTCATACAACGTGTCACTCAACGCGACATTCATTCATGCGCGACGCTCAACGTGGGCGGCATGCGTTGTGGGCACTCAACGTGTCATGCTAAAATTTGGGCGTTCATGCGTGTCGCTCGCCTCCGATGTGGAAAGCGTGTGGCGGCGTTATGATGACGCTTGCTTGTAGCTCAACATGGGTGGCATGCATCGTTGCATGTCTTGCAAGAGTTTGCTGTGCTATATATTTTCGATCCGTTCTGTGCGACGATCATTCTTGCTTGCTCGTCGTGTTTTAGTTTTATATTTCGTATTTCGATCCGTTCTGTGTGTGGATCTCTTTCTTGTCAGATCATTGTGTTTCCTCATCCTTGTTGTCGCGAGCCATGGCTGGCTTCACAGTCTGTGAAATTTGCGCCATGCCGGTTCTGCGTCTCGGTAAGGAACTCTCGCTCTTGGGTTTGAATAATTCGGGCAGGAAAGCTGCCCTCGCCGATCGCCTGTTTCAGTGTTTCACAGTTTGTATTTTGCTCGTTCTCATCCTTGTGCTTTGCCTCGTTCTCATCCTTGTTGTCGTGAGCCATGGCTGCCTTCACTGTCTGTGAAATTCGCGCCATGACGGTTCTGCGTCTCCACAAGGAACTCTCGCTCTTGGGTTTGAATAATTCGGGCAGGAAAGCTGCCCTCGCCAATCGCCTGTGTCAGTGTTTCACAGTGTGTATTTTGCTCGTTCTCATCCTTGTGCTTTGCCTCGTTCTCATCCTTGTTGTCGTGAGCCATGGCTGCCTTCACTGTCTGTGAAATTCGCGCCATGACGGTTATGCGTCTCCGCAGCGAACTCTCGCTCTTCGGTTTGAATAATTCGGGCAGGAAAGCTGCCCTCGCCGACCGCCTGTTTCAGTGTACTTCACCACGCTGAATCCTGCCATTCTACCCCGAGCGGGGTGAGCGGAGCAGGCAGCAGAGAACGCGAGTCATTGGCGACGTCTGCGTCATCAACATCAGCTTTAACTCCGGAGACCTTGCGCTCCACGATTGCTTCGAAGGTTTCAGAGACGTTACCTACAAGTCTGGCGGCCGTGGATTCACAACCTCATCCGCACCAGGGCCCTCACCCAGCCAGCTTAGGGAGCAGCAAGTCTTTCGCTGTAGCTGTACACCTGGGCACTAAAGTTCGTGAGCGGGTCGTGACAGGTCAGTCCGTCGAGTTGAGTGGGCTCCTGCCCACTGTGTCTTGCTCTGTGCCGCCCGCTCGCACACAGAATGTGCTTAGATTTTAAATGTCAGTTGGGAACCCATTGCGGGTGGTGGAAGACAGCGCTACTCGCAGCAAGAGTAGGCATGTTCATAAACTTGCGACGTGGGTTGAGGCCTCCACCGTCTTGGTCCAGATCATGGTCGACATTGCTTTGCACAGGACAGTGGAGTTGCTGTCCTATCAATTCCGCATCAAGGCTGCTGCCGACCCATCACTGAAGTGGGACATCATTGAGCCAAGTCTGTGGCAGCTGATATATTTCTGACTGTCTCCAACGCTGCTGCGAGGACGGTATGACAGCTGGTCCATTTAGCACACAACCGTTTAGCCCCATGCAGTCGTCTGGGCTAGGCATTGTGCTGGCCGAGAGATTACAACGCCCTGGCCCTAGCATTGCCAGAAGGAAACTGTTTGCCAGCGATAGTCTATCTTTCTTCTTCAAAGTAAGTTCTGCAACCTCAGGCTATGCAACTCCAGTTACTCCACACCAAGTTACTCAGTACTGTGTAGTACTGTGTACATACTTGTAGCCTGCTTTGACCAGCAGCAGCATCCAGTTCTTCATCTGCACCCAGGCACAGCCCTGTCATCAATCCATCAAGTACTACTATTAATTGGTCTACTTGTCATTGGTGGAGTAAGGAACTCCCACACACACACATTCACAGTGCATCAATCAATCACTGCTAGTGCCTGTCACTTTTGAGGTGCACCGCCCACGTGCTAACAGGCTGGCCTATGCCCATGCTGTTGCAGTCTCCTCCAGTTAGTACGGGGGTTAGCACTATTGCAGTTCACACTGCCATCCCAACCAGTGTGTACAACCAGCAATTGACAAGTATTTAAGTGTTCAGTCCAACAGCAGATTTGCTTGGGCCACACTTGTCTAACCATTTATGTAGTTTTCCAAAACCTCAACCTCTCTGGCCCTACGTCATTTAGTCTCTGCCACACTGACAGGCGTTGCGTCCTCAAGCACGAACTGCCTTCTAGGCCAACTCACATTCGCTACCCACCCGTACGTTATTCTGCCCTGCCTGTCTGAGGCCACATCTCAGATCATCTCACATAATGCTGCACCTCTCAACCTCAGTCAAGGACGACCCTGAGCTGGTGGCACCATACTCTACCAACATATTGAAGGTTGGCACAAGCCGTTCAGTTCTTCTGTGGTCATGGCACTCATCTGCACCCTCTGTAATAGTTTTACCTTGACACTTCTTGCTTGTCTTATGGTAACACCTTGTGTTCCTACTATTCTCACTCCTGCGGTTCTCGCCTTTCTTTTGCTTTATAACCTCTGGTTTGAACATCATTCGGGGAATTCTCCAATCAATCAAGTCTATACTGTTACACTGGTAGCTTGAGGATGGTTGAGATCATCGTTTGCCCTTTGACGTGCCTTGTGCTCCTGGCCGCTACTGCTCTGCTATACGCCGCTTTCCGTGAGATCCGCCGCGCTCGGGACAACGTGGCTGCTACAGTTGGACGACAACAATTACCTGCTACATCAAGCTCAAGTCCTCCGGATCTAGCCCCGTGTCGATCGCGTTCTCTCTCCCAGACAAGCCCGAGCGTCAAACGCGTTACCAGAGAACCGAATGTTTTCCATGGCAACCCTTCCGAGTTCAAAGAGTGGGTATTTACGGTCGAGTTAGCCTTGAAGTGCTCACCTCAAGGTGACCCGGAGAGCCAAGTTAACTTTGCGGCTAGCTACCTCGCTGGGAATGCGCGTCTTTGGCTAATTTCTTCCATGGAAGCAGATGAGCAATTTTCGGATTGGCATTCCTTGAAAAGCGCCCTAGCGCGAGTGTATGGCCCGCACTATGACGGGGAAAGAGTGCAATTGGATATGTTCTCTATCCAACAGCGTGGGTCAATTGAATCGTACGTAACGGAGTTTTCTCAGCTAAGTTTACAGGTGCCGGAACTTGACGAACTCTCCAGAGCCTTGCTATTTGTCAACGGCCTGCACGGTAACATGCAGACCTTGGTAGTGAAGGAACACCCCACTACACTGTCAGCCGCCGTTCAGTCAGCGCTAGCAGTCGCCTCAGACAGCCGATTTCAGCGCAGACCACCACTGGCGACCGCGCCGGGATTCGCACCACCATCAGGTAGCAGAAAGCTAACAAAACTAAGCCCCGAGGAACGTGAGACATTACGAGCCCAGGGGGGCTGCTTCGCATGTCGTCGACCAGGCCATATGGCCCAGAATTGCCGGCAGCATCGAGATCACCCAAACGGTGGACGTCAGTAAGGCCGATGCGATTACTGACGCAGCAAGAAAAGGCATCACCTGCGTGTAGTGTGTGCTCCGTCTCTACCCGTAACCGATTCAGTAGCCTCGCTGTTGAGGATGTTGACGATGATGCTGAATGCTCCGAAGCCAATTTCAAGCGAGATGTTACACCAACTATTGAGGCCCAGGTTACCAGCGTCAATGTGGAAACGGAACATGAGCTCCTGCGTGTAGAAGGCAAAATCAACGGTCGTCGCGCGCTTATGTTAATAGATTCGGGCTCGACCCATGATTTCATTGCCGAACAGTTTGCCAGGAGAGTTAACCTGCCAACCGAAATTGGCTCGGAAAACCTGAATGTCACGCTGGCTGATGGAGCATCAAGCTCGTTTCCCATGGAGACGACCCATGAATTGAAGGTTATCGTAGGCGACTTCAGCGATAACCAAACCTTTACGGTGTTCCCCCTTCATCGCTATGACGCTATATTGGGGAAACCTTGGTTAACGCGTAACAATCCAGACATAAACTTCCGGACGAATGAAGTCAGGTTGAACTCGAATGGTTTGCCTTGTGCGTCGCCCAGTCAAAGCGAACCGACCGCTCCTGTGGAGGCGATGTTCATATCTGGTCGTCAGGCTAGGCATGCTCTTAGGAGTGGAGACGAAGGTGTTCTGGCGTGGGTCAGCGTAGAAGACGGCATTGGCAAGGAACCACCCGACAAATCCACTCAGAACGAGCACCCAGATCTCAAGGCCATGTTCCTTGACTATGACTATCTTTTCCCGGATGATCTGCCAGCTAGACTCCCACCAGAGAGGTCTGTAGACCACGAAATCCGCCTGGAGGAAGGCTCATCACCCCCATCGCGACCTGCCTATCGCCTGCCCAGGCCAGAAATGGAGGAATTGAAGAAACAGCTCACATAACTCTTGAAAAAGGGTTTCGTAGAACCAAGTAAGTACCCCTTTGGTGCACCGGTGTTTTTTGTCAAGAAAGCTGATGGTTCGTTACGCATGGTCTGCGATTGGAGGGAGCTAAACAAGATAACTGTTAAGAACAAGGCGTGCTTGCCCAATGTGGATGATTTATTCGATACCGTACAGGGCGCTAGGCACTTCACGAAACTAGACCTCCGATCAGGGTATAATCAGATTCGCATTCAAGCTGAGGACGTGCCCAAAACCGCGATTAGCACTCCCTTTGGGCATTACCAATTTAGGGTCATGGGATTTGGTCTCACCAATGCACCGGCAACATTTCAATCCATGATGAATACGATTCTTCAACCATATCTGAGGGAGTTCGTAGTCGTGTTCCTAGATGACATACTCATCTTCAGCAAAACGTGGTCGGAGCATATGCAGCATGTCCGGTCGGTATTGAGCGTGCTCCGGGACAACCAGTAATTTTGCAAACGGTCAAAATGTGAATTTGGCGTGGAGAGTGTGCGGTTCCTGGGACATTGCATCGATGGACTGCACATCGCCCCTGACCCAGACAAGATTGCCGCAGTAAAGGTCTGGCCCGCTCCGACTTCCGTCGCAGAGGTGAGGCAATTTCTTGGATTTACGAATTATTTTAGGCGATTCATAGATCAATACTCATCGCTCTCTAAGAACTTAGAGGAGATAACGGGAAAACATGCACGATTCGAGTGGAACAGCTCTCGGCAACATGCCTTTGAATCGCTAAAGCATGCCTTGTTGAATGCGCCCCTATTGCGGCTGGCTGATGTGAACCGACCATTCAGAGTGGTAACAGATGCAAGCGATTTCGCCTTGGGATGAGTTCTTCTCCAAGAACTAGAGGAAGATGCCTGGCATCCAGTGGCTTATGCTAGCCGAAAATTGTCTGCTGCTGAACAGAATTATACAGCTACAGAAAGAGAAACATTGGCCGTAGTGTTTGCGCTAAAGACCTGGCGCATCTACCTCTTTCAACACTTTGAGGTCATTACAGACAACATGGCGGTAGTTTATCTGAAAACAAAACCAAGCATTACAAAGAGAGAGGCGCGATGGGTTGAATTCCTAGCTGACTATGACTACACAGTCCGTCACAGACCCGGCAGAGAAAACCCTGCAGATCCCCTTTCGCGTCGCCCAGATCTCCATGAGAGTAACCTCGTGGAGAATGCAGTACCACGTTTGAATGCTATTGAGTATGCTTTAGCCATGAATGATGACGTGTCCAATACAATATCAGATGCCTACCAGAGAGACAAAGAGCTAACTCCCATCATAGAAAGATTGAAGCATTCTCTCCGAGATAATTTGCATGATCGCTATTATTGGGACGAATCCACTGATCGCTTGTACCTCAAGGCATCCCCCAATAACCGGTTGTGCATACCACAGTGCGGTGTCCGGTTAAAGCTCATTCAAGAACACCATGAGTGTGCAACGGCTGGCCACCCGGGTCGTGATCGAACGTACTTCCGCCAAGCACGTTTTTTCTACTGGCCCCGAATGGGTCTCGATATCAAGAGATTTGTCAAAACCTGTGATCTCTGCCAGCGAACGAAGGGAGGTCAGCCACGAACAGGGCTTCTCCAGTCACTTCCAATACCTAATAGTCCTTGGCAGGATATCTCAATGGATTTTATTGTTGGATTGCCCCTTCCTTCTCGTGGCTTCGATGCAATTTACACCTTTGTGGACCGACTTACGAAATGCGTACATCTTGTTCCAACAAACTCGAAGATTGATGCCAAGGGCAGCGCTCAACTGTACATTCAAAACGTGTTTCGTCTGCACGGGCTCGACCATTGTTTCCGATCGCGATCCACGATTCACTGCAGCTTTTCTCAAAGAAGTATTCTCTCAGCTAGGAACTAAATTGGCATTCCGCACTGCTAACCACCCTCAAACGGATGGTTTGACAGAGAGAGTTAACCGGCAAGTGGGAGATGTTCTAAGAGCATTTGTGAACTTGAGACAGGACAATTGGGATTCGCTTCTACCACTCTGCGAGTTTGCAATAAATAGTTCACAACAGTCATCTGTAGCTAATACACCGTTCTATCTGAACTATGGGTTTGACCCTAAGTCCCCGCCCGAATTCATTCTTACGGGAGGGGAAAGGAGTGATTCGGTCGATTGGCTTCATGAGCAGGAAGCCGCACTAAGGATAGCTCGAGATGAAATGCTCGACGCCCAGGCAAGGCAAGCTCTATACGCAGACCAGACGAGAACGCCCAGTGATTTGAAGGTTGGTGATAGCGTTCTTGTCTACAGAGACTTTCTACTGACCCCGGAAGCTTGTGGCCAGCCCTCTCGGAAGTTGCAACCCAAGTGGTTTGGTCCGTATCGTATCCAGGCTAAGATTGGAGCGAATGCTTTTCGCTTGGTACTACCCCGTGAACTTCGCTGCCATCCCGTGTTTAATGTCACTGCTCTTAAATGTTACGAAGAGAACACGATTCCTGGAAGACACCAACCCCCGCCTCCACCCTTCACAGATCTAGATGGACACACACGCTATGTTGTCGAAGCCGTTTTGAATCACCGACACCGCAGTGGTGAGCAACACTTCCTGGTGCATTGGAAGGGTTACCCCAGCAGCGAAGCTACGTGGGAGCCCGCTTGCAACCTATGTGATGAGTCTGGTCGGAATATTAAACCGCTGCAGAACTATCTAGCCTCACAACGACAGCAGCCTTGATCTAACTGGGCTGAGCCATATGCATCTCTTACTGAGATAGTTTAATAATATGTTATAGACTGATATAGTTTTGCGTCATCTCCTTGTGAGAGTGATGAAGTTGAGTTGGATTACACTTCAATGTGGTTATGCATGTGCATGAGTGATAATGTAATATTCCCCTTTCCACAATTGCATCTCCTAACTGGATTGTGTTATCTAATAGAACCTTGGGCTTCCTATGGGGCCGGGAGAGTGTAATAGTTTTACCTTGACACTTCTTGCTTGTCTTATGGTAACACCTTGTGTTCCTACTATTCTCACTCCTGCGGTTCTCGCCTTTCTTTTGCTTTATAACCTCTGGTTTGAACATCATTCGGGGAATTCTCCAATCAATCAAGTCTACACTGTTACACCCTCTACTTGATTTGTGTCCAGTTCCATTTACTGTTTCGAGCATCACACCTGCCAGTCAACTTCAATGCCATCAATGCTCTGCCTGGACCAAGTTGGATGACTCCAGAACCTTTCGCTCCCACAGCTGCGGAGCGACCTGACACCATGGTCTAGCCAATCACCGCAGCAAAGTTCGTCCTTCTATTTGGGCAAGCTCCCTTTGCTGCACGAGCATTTATCTGGCGTGGAATGAGGGACACCGCCAAGGAGATCATCAAGGTAACTGTCTTGCTGGTTCTCATCCGTGTTGCTTGAACTCTTGTCAGTATCCTCTTTACCACATGCTGTCTCAATGCACAAACATTTATTGCCTAGCTACCCAGGGGGCTTTTTGTCCTCGTCCCTCTCTTGGCTCCGCCAAGATCTCTCTCTGCAGTGCCCCCTCTCTGACTCCTCCCTTGGCTCCGCCAAGATCCTGCTCCGGCAGTTACCCCTCTCTGATCTCTCTCTTGGCCCTGTCAAGATCCTGCTCCGGCAGTGACCCCTCTCTTGGCTTCGCCAAGATCCTGCTCCGGCAGTGACCCTTCTCTGACCTCTCTCTCTTGGCCCTGCCAAGATCTTGCTCCGGCAGTGACCCCTCTCTTTACTCAGGGCCCTCGGTCGCCGTCCCTCGGACGAAGACTCTTGTAGATACTTGGCTCCGCCAACATTCTGCTTCGGCAGTGTCTACCCGGCCGACCGTGAATCCTCTCTCGTAGATACTTGGCTCCGCCAACATTCTGCTCCGGCAGTGTCTACGTATATCTCTTGTCTGACCTCTCTCTTGGCCCTGCCAAGATCCTGCTCCGGCAGTGACCCCTCTCTTTACTCAGGGCCCTCGGTCGCCGTCCCTCGGACGCAGACTCTTGTAGATAATGGCTCCGCCAACATTCTGCTTCGGCAGTGTCTACCCGGCTGACCCTGAATCATCTGTCTGTTTGTGTTTGTCGCCTGCCTGTCTGTTTCTGTGTCTATCTACCTTTCTATTTCCTTGCCTCGTCTCCATATCAACGATACATGAATCATTGCCACACTTAAGCAGTCGAAGGCCGAACGCTAGCAAGGCTGCTAATGTGACAGTGGCTACAGCGGGGCAACGTGCATGTTTGCCACCGGCAATTCCAAGACAGACACGTTCAGCTCCACCACCATCTCAACTACCCGGTGGCCCACCGTAGCCCACCGTAGGTGATGGTTACCCCACCAAGATCCTGCTCCGGCAGTGATCCCTGTCTTGGCTCCACCAAGATCCTGCTCCGGCAGTGACCTCTCTCTGACCTCTCTCTTGGCTCCGCCAAGATCCTGCACCGGCAGTGTCTATGACTTTAACCCTGCTCACGGCTGCTTCGGTACGAGGCTTGCTGGCCACAATGGGCCATGCTCATTTCCGGCTACTCAGGGCTCTCGTTCTTCGTCCCTCGGACGTGACTATCCTCTTGGCTCCGCCAAGATCCTGCTCTCTCTCTGTAGCCTCTCACTTCGCTGGCCAGCACCCTCCTAACCGCAAGCTGCTGTGTGTTGTAGTTAATGTAGCATTATAGTAATAATGCAGATTAATGGGTGCACGCGGCTGCTTCGTGCTACCACTCAAACTATGCTGCTATGATTGCTGGTGCTTTACTGCATGCTCATGCTTTGCTGCTGGCTACAGTCACGTGCGCTGTACATCACGGTATCCATGTTGGTCACACGCCTTGGTGCATGCTCACATGGTACTCTATGCGTCGTGGCATTCTATGTGTCATACAACGTGTCACTCAACGCGACATTCATTCATGCGCGACGCTCAACGTGGGCGGCATGCGTTGTGGGCACTCAACGTGTCATGCTAAAGTTTGGGCGTTCATGCGTGTCGCTCGCCTCCAATGTGGAAAGCGTGTGGCAGAATCTGCCCACATCCGAGATCGGCTCAAACATGGATCACTGCGAAACAAGCAATGGTGGTCACTCCTGAAGCAAGCTGCAGGCTCTGGCCGCAGCTCGTCTATCCCTGTCCTACGCAATACCCAGGGCAGAGAATATGTCACCAACCAGGAAAAGGCTACTTGCTTTGGAGAATTCTTTGCGAGCAAATGCAGTCTGTGTGATCAAGATCTACAGCATTCCGACCTTCCTGACCTTCGTCCTAGGTGTACATCTGCCCTGACAACTGTCCGATTTCGGGAAGCGACAGTCCAGCGCCAGCTCCGCCAGCTGGATCCAACCAAGGCTACCGGACCCGATTGCATTCCTGCCAGATTTCTGAAGCTGTGCTCAAAGGTTTTGGCTGCACCAATTTCCAAGCTGTTCTCACTCTGTTTTCGGTGCCATGTCCAGCCCTCGCTCTGGAAAGTAGCCCGTGTGGTCCCGATACACAATAATCAATCTCATTCTGCTGCTAAGAACTACCGACCTGTGTCCTTGTTATCTGTTGTCTCCAAAGTCATGGAGAAGATTGTCAACACTGCCATAATCAATCATCTTGAGCATGAAAAGGCCCTGTCCATCCACCAGTACGGATTCCGGCAGGGGCTCAGCACATCTGACCTTCTCACGTCTCTCAACCACTCCTGGGTCTCTGAAGCCAACCGTGGTGGCGCAGTCCGCGTGCTGGCTATAGACATAGCAGGAGCATTCGACAAAGTTTCACACCGAGTGTGGGTGTGTCTGCGGTGTACGCAGAGGCCAGCTAGCTGGTAAAAAGTGTTATTTTTCGTTGGCTGAGCGTAGCGAATAAAACGAAAAATGTATTTTTTGCCAGCATTTTCACCATAGTTACGGCACCAGGATTGCGTCAGCTGTTTTTTTTTGTCAGTGTTCTCAAACTTTTCTCTTCATCGTGGTCTTTCTCTTTTCGTTGTAGTTTACCACCCGCCCTCCCGTTTATTCTCACTTCGGGATAGGTCCTGCAGGCTACGTTTGGTTCGTTTATCTTATGGGGTTATTCTAACCGGTTTTTCCTCAGGGATGTGCCTCCGCCGGGGTCCTGAGGTTTTTTCCGCCAGCTTCTGGCTGGTAAATTATCCGGCGGGCCTATTCGCCACAGTGGTTCACTTCTTGCATCATGTTGGTCTGGTACATACGTGTACATGTATATGCGTGAGGTGGCATGCCCTTAACCTTCTTCATGCTCATCTATACACTACGCTCTTCCATCTTCCACCGTGAGTGAACAAAAACCACACTACTACACACAACTATCATCGTGAGTGAACAAATACCACACTACTACTGTGATCTGTATCTTTCTGTTGTGTGTGGGTGTGTCTGCGGTGTACGCAGAGGCCAGCTAGCTGGCAAACAAACGCTCTGTTTTCGTGGTGTTGAGCACCGTCAGCACACTGGGTACATCCTCCGGTGACTTATGTACGTAACATTATCTGATCCTACTACTACGTAGTACAGTCATGTGCATGACATCTTCTTGTACACGTTTTTTATTCCTTTTATGTATTTATTTATTTGGAATCGCATTATCGAAATAGACAGCATAATCGAAGTCGCTTCGTTGTAAGGGGGATTCAAAGAAGCTTTTTTTGCTATGCGATTGGCGATGCGACGCGATTTGCGACGGAGACGTGCGATGCGAACTCACGAAATACCATTCACAGGCGAAGTCCCCGAAGCGATGATACCTTGCTGATTTGGCGCGAAGTTCAATGCAGGCAGGTACGCCACCATGGTATTCACGCGGTTGGGTACAACTTGTACAAATTTTCGGGCAACTCTTGAATCTTTGTACAACTTTGCTGTAGAAAAGGTCAAAATCGTACGCCAAATCGTTTGTCGCATCGCAAAAGTTGAGCCGAGCTCAACTTCTGCGATGGCCCAGTTGCGGCAGTTAAATGGGCTGCGAGTTGGCTGCGATTTGGGGATTTCCCAGTTTTGCAACCGTCGCATCGTGTGTCACAACGCAAAATGCTTCTGTGAATCCTGCTTTATGATCAATTATACGGATAACCGATATAATCGTTTCAGCCCTAATATATACATGTACACACAAACATGCACATACACCCCCTCCCCCCTCCCCCTCCCCCAACACATACACATACATGTACACGCATACACACCGTGTACCATGTGTACTCCCGTCACGAAAGAAGCACGCAAACGATAGCAACGATAGTGGACAAGATCTGAATGAGACAGATCAAGACTAGTGCCAGATATCTGCCTACAGTCAATTCAGAAATAAATGATATCCTAGCTTCTGGCCATAAATGGGTCAAATTTTAAGTTTCCGTCTTATTTATTTAGGCAGTCCCCCATGGAATTCTCTTCCAATTGTGCTTTTGAAGTCTAGTTTTCCAAAGAGTTAGCCATAACAAGAAAAGGATTTCGGCCAGGTTTTGCCCCCAAAGCACTGAATTGGGGAAAAACCATGAAAATGCAGGCCGTTCACTCCACTTGCATAACAGTACATTTCCGGTTCGAAACCCAGTTGAGGTACCTTTTTTGGACCCTTTTTCAAGTTTCGAATATCGCGGCATTGCACAGTGTACCACAAAATCGCCAAATACGGGAGCTCTCCAGAGCCAGCGCTCAACTTTTTCCGAATGGACTGTAGTCAATACAACCTGTGAAGTTATGAGAATCGACCACCAATGCACACGTGGTCTGCACAACACGAAGTATATCAGCAAAGAACGACTAAGACAGTTGGTTTTCCTTGCTGTATGCACACACGCACTCACGCACGCACGCATGCACGCCCCCCCCCCCCCCCCCACACACACACACAAACACACATACACCAGGAAATATATTTACATCAATTTAGTATGTAGGGAGGGCCATTGTATGGACCCAAGAGTGATTGGTGTGCCATGGTCTGCTCTACTGGCCGATGTTGGAATCCGTAAGGTTAAGGTCTGTTGCTCTGGCCTGGCGCGAGTGACTAGATGTTATTTGTTGCATATATTGCTCAAACCGTGTTCTGGAAAAAATGCTTAAGGGGTATCAACGATAGACATTGCTCAACTTACATCGTTCTTTGCAGAGATTGTGTCGGGTTGGAGATCTAGTAGATACTTGACGAGTTCCAGATGCCCCTTTAAGGCAGCGCCATGAACAGGAAGGTTACCGTTCTGTGTACAGGTAACACACATAACCAGACATTTCTATACGTTATCCATCAGAAAAGTACTTATATTGGGTATAATGCACAATCCACTACGAAGTGAGGCAGTCACACGCACAACATTGTGATAAGTCAATTGACAAACTGTTTACAAACTAGTGCTGGAAAACCCCAATACATGCTTTAGTGCTGGGTACGAGATTGATTAGTTTGCATTCTTTTTGAGCCAAAGTAATATTGTAATATTCCTCTCGTGGGTTGAGGGGCATATGATGGGCGCAAGTTTACAATACTAAGAACTCTTTTGAATCATTTGTGGACATCTCTGCTCACACAGAAACATTCCTGTTGATGGGTGTTGAATTGATGATGAGTGTGTCCATGAGGTCACATCAGAAATGATTGAGACCAATGTTTATTTGAACTCGTATGGTGAGCCAATAATGTTATGATGAAGAAAGGAAAAGCTAGGTGTCAGGTCGCCGAATGCCTCAGTACTCCTTGTCAGTTTTGTGCCATTTTGTCGCACTCGCTGACTGTATAAGATCTGGTTACGTTGGTGGATAGTTTGCCATAACTCGTAACATTTTGTCCTTTTCCTTTCTTAATCATAACCAATGTTTATGTGAACCAAATGCATAATGGAGGTGCTTTGTGCAGCTATCAGTGCCGGCCAGGAAAGTCACCAATATTCACAGGTACTTTTGGAGTAAATCAATCGGTGGGGTTGCTGTTTCGGCCTGATACTTCCCAGCAATTGACATATAGCTAGCACAGTAGTCTTGATTGGCAAGAAGAGTGCTGTAGGAGTAACTGACTACAGCAAGGAGAGTCAATGATCGAGATTGCTTAACTTACATAGCCATTCACAGAGATCGTTTCGGGTTGGAGATCTAGTAGATACTTGACGAGTTCCAGATGCCCATTTGCGGCAGCGCAATAAACAGGAAGACTACCGTCCTGTGTACAGGTAGCACACATGACCAGACATTCTAATGCGTTATCCATCAGAAAAGTATTTATATAGGGTATAATGCACAATCCACTACGAAGTGAGGCAGTCTCACGCACAACATTGTGATAAGTCAATTGACAAACTGTTTACAAACTAAAGCTGGAAAACCCCAATACATGCTTTAGTGCTGGGTGCGAGATTGATTAGTTTGCATTCTTTTTGAGCCAAAGTAATGTTGCAATATTCCTCTTGTGGGTTGAGGGGCATATGATGGGCGCAAGTATACAATACTAAGAACTCTTTTGAATCATTTATGGACATCTCTGCACACCAAAAACATTCCTGTTCACGTGTGTTGAATTGATGATGCGACCCTTGACGCCCTCAAAGTTGTACAAGTGCTAGTGTGCACGTGTGCCGTATGAATTGTGCATGTGCTGTACTCATACGCATGCATGCTCACACCAAAGTGTAAAAAACCGCGCCAAACAAAGAGAAGAGTAACATCAAGATTATAACCCCCCAAGAGTGTGCAACTCTGCATATGTGGTCTCCGACGGCGAAAACTCACATCACGTGTCTCAGATATCTTCGTACTACATGCAAACGAAGGATAGCGTGCGCGAAATCCGAATATCTGCCATGATCAAGCTGGGGATTTGCATACGCGTAGTGAGTTTCTGTCAGAGAGTGCTTTTTTATTACTCCACTGCTCGCTAAAAACGGGCTGGAAACGTACCACTGAGACACTGCATAACGTGATGTGAGTTTTCGCCGTCGGCGTACCCCATAGAAAGGGTATCAAGAGTTGCACACTCTTGGGGGGTTATATACTCTTGGTAACATTCATTTCAGTTGAGGACAAGTAAAGAAGACGGAGATCGTTTCGAAACAGTTTATTTCATACACAGAGTAGAAGGGCTTCAATATTTCGTGTGGCCACCGTTTGCTTCGATTAGGGCTTCAACACGACGTGGCAGTGACTCCACGCATGGGGAAACCGTGTCAGGAGCCAACGAGTCCCACTCCAGGTGCAGTGCCTGCACAAGCTGGTCAGAATTCTCGCAGCGAGGTGGAATTATTCTCTTCTTGAGAAGAGCCCACAGATTCTCAATTGGATTCATGTCCGGGAGGTTGAAACAGGATGTTGGGTACTCCGCTATCGAGAAGATCCTGCTGTGCTTGAGCTGACGTGTGGGACGTAGCATTGTCGAGCTGCAAGGACCACTCGTTTGCAAAGAATCCGATGCCACTCGGTACAATGTCGGCTGCCATTCCTTGGGCGAACGTTGCTGCACTCCATGTCGGAGCAAAGGACAAATGCCGAACGGTTCCGAAAAGTGAAATGGCCCCGATAACGTGCACCTTTGCTGGATAGTGTGGCACCTCGACTATTGGCTTCTCGTCCCGCGGGTACCAGGACATAACACGTCCGTTAAGATCCAACGCAAAGCATGCCTCGTCTGCAAAGACAACGCGGTCAAAGTCAAACTGGCGATGCTCAATTCCCCATACTAGCCGGCTGTTTTTTGCTGCTTCGTTCGAAACAAACTTACGCACCGGCCGCCCGAACCTGTCATTATTCCGTCTGAGGCTTCTGTGTACCGTGCTGGGGGGCTGCCATTTCCCCACCAGGTTGCTCCGTGTCCAGAACCTCAGAAATCTTCTCCTTGCTCGCGAAGCGATTGGCAGCGATGTGATCAGCAACAAACTCCATGCCCACAGGTGAGAGTCTCGGGATTGTTCCGCTACCTGCCTGTCTTGCTACGCATCTTCCAATTTCAACTCGATTGCATGTGTCCTCTACCTGAACATGGACAATAGAATCGAAGATTGTTTTGTGATTTGTTCTCTATTTTATCACATTATTGATGATCTGTTTCACTTACCTGAGTCTTCTTGTAACCGGTTATGTCCATAATTTGTCACGAAGTATGACCTGCTCTGTTGAGGGTCGCTATTTTTTCTTGTCTACTCAATTCATTTCCTCCAAATAACTCATTATTCTCCATTTTGGAATAGGGCTTGCGAAGAAAACTGTCGAGAATGGGATTGCGGAGCATGTTTGTGTGTCCTTTGTTTGCTGTTCTGTCTGCACTGTGGACTCTGTACGAGGTTTTGGGAATGGCCATGTCTTTCTTCTCTATCTCTTCATGAGCTGTACTCCGTGAAGTGAATAGAGACCTTTCGCATTTGCTGCGAATCGAATGTGAAACGAAAGTTTGATTCGGCTCGTAATTGTTTCGTTGAAAACAGATTCAGGTTTCGCAAGTCGTCATGCCAGAACTGCTCCCCTGCTAAATCGAATGCATGTATGTGATCTACAGGTTTCTGTGAGTATGTTTTGTTTCATCTGGCGATGTTTGCATGATGCATGTAGCACCCTATTTCAGTCCTTTTTTGCTGATGTGCCCTCAACTCGCACTCGGGGAGGCCAAAGCAACTTGCTTGTGGTTCCACCTGCTAGCACTGCTTGTTCTGCTAAGCGCCTAACGCACGCTGGAGCCATTATGTGGAATAGATTGCCACCAGCAGCAAAATGTTTAAATAGGTATTTGGATTTTAAATCTCAAGCCTTGCAGTATATATTATCAGCGACATAGGTTTTCCAATGCTCACTGGATTGATATCTGTTCGTTGCAACCAACCTTCTGGTTTTTTTTCTTTCCTTTCTCTTTTTCTCTTGTATCTACTTTTCCACAATATCCTTTAACATGTTATTCACAGTGGGTCCAATGTTATTAGGCATTTTGCCTGTTTTGATTTCCACTATAAATAAAGTATACACAACATGCAAATGTGTATGGCAACTACGACTACGGCCGGTAGCTTGGCGTAGGGGTGTTTACACGCACACGTGCATGGATCATGGAATCAAGGGAAAATGTGTACCTGGCAAAACATGTGTACGTGACGGATTCGGAGCGCGCCACGAATGAAGAGGCTTCCATTCGTGAAGAGGAGCTCTCCGCAGGGACTCTGATGAATCCTCGAACACAGGTGACGAATAAACATTCGTTTCGTACCCGTACGTGTGGTGCGAAAGGTCCCTAATGAAAGAAATGTTGAACTGTTTTTAGCATGCAACACGTGCACTCCGAAATTTTACACGAGGTGCGTACAGTTGAGTTCATACACACAAATCGCCAGTGATGAAATGGGAGCTGGCTTCACGGCGCCGGCTTTGCACTTCGGGCCGGATTTCACCGAGCGCAATTGTAGTACTGTACCTTGGCTGAGGCGTAGTACGCGCGCTGGAGTCCTTCCTTACCATGAAAGGAACTGCTTCCTATTATAGAGATTTGGCGCCATGAGCCCTGCTTGTAGTAAACATCGCATTAGGCTGTGTTTACATGAGAAGTTTCAACCCGGGTCGAGTTCAGCCCGGGTTGAAAGTCTGTACGATGAGCGTTTACATGAAGACAGTTGACCCGGGTCAAATACTGATATGCCGCCAAAAGTCCACTTCTACAGTCCTGTATGGTCACGTGAATCCGTTCGCGCGAAATTTACATGTGCAGTGCTGTTCAAACCTGGTGCGAGATACGCACAGAAGTACGTTTGTACGATTTTCTTGACCCGGGTTGATTTCAACCCTCCCCTTGGGGGGGGGGGAGGGTTGAAATCAACCTGGGGCGAAATTTCAACCCGGGTCAAGCGCAATGCGTCATGTAAACGCGCCATTCATTTTATGCACATGGCGGGTTGAAATCTGACCCGGGTCGAACTCAACCCGGGTTGAAACGCTTCATGTAAACACAGCCTTAGTAGCACTGATACCTTTATGCAAATATGGGGTAGTCTGGCCTGCGCATAAGGGCGTACTCGTACTCGTGGTGCAGCCTGGGCTTTACCCAGTATGGCTTCCCGCCATTGTATGCCCGACACCCCATTGTTGCGTGCCTAGCCACGCGCGTGGCTTTTGCCTGCTGCTCGGTCAGTCCGTGCGCCAAGCCCTTGACGGCTTGAGTAGCCTGTTTTTTTATTTGCAACCGCAGGAAAAATCGAGGTGCAAAAAGATGACGACGACACAATAGACCCTTTGCACAGTAACGGTCACGTGATCCGAGACGGGGCATCCTCTTCGATTTTTGTGCAGAGTATCAGTTGTTGAGCATGGTGAAACACTGTATTTTCCATTTTGGAGATGGAGGAGAGAGTGCCGAGTGGTTTGCCATCGATGGCTGTGGAACCCGTGGAGGAGCTGTCAAATAAAGAATGGTCTGTGAAGGAACTGAACAGTTTTCTGCTGAATGAGGATGCGTATCTGTCTCGAAAAAGAAGGAGTTATTGGAGCGGTAAGTTTTCCGCAGTCAGTGGATATTTCGGATTACTGTAGATTGAAATTTATTTTTATTTTCTCTACCTTCTCTCCTCTGTCGATGTAGAGAACGCTTCTCGATGCAGAACCCTGATGCTCCTAGAACTAAGAGGGGCACCAGTCTTCCTCGAGTGTACCTTCATCATGCCCAACTTTGTCATGCGTCCGAGTGGATGAGTGATGAACTTCTCACGTTTCCCAGAGTGAGTGCCACACCATGCGTGCTCATCTCCAACGCAGGGGCAAGTCGCCGACGACAGTGAAGAGGGCTAGGGAGCTGATGGTGTAGTACTAGTGAAGAAGTCCGTGGTTAGTGTCCATGAGTTTTACTTTGGTGGCTATGTGCATAATGTGAAAGTCTGTCATATCGTGCACACAGCCACAGCTCGAACTCAGATGACTTTCTCCGCACACCTGAGCGATGAGGCTGCGTCGCTCTGCACTTCAACATCAGCAGCTCGAGCAGCGCCAGCAAGCAGTCGATCTTCCTTGCAAAGACAGGGATGGGTCATGCCTTTTTCTCAGGCTCCAGAGTCTCCTGGCAGGGCGTTCAGCGTCTTCGCAAAAGCAAGGATGAAAGTCGTCATCAACAAAGTGTTCCGAGCACAACACTGTGAACGATGTCGCAGCAAACTGCGGCCCTCTTCTCGCCAGATAGCGAGGATTCAAAAGTGTGGAATGCCAGCATAGCCAGGGAATGCATGGAAAGACAAGTGGGTTTCTTAGACTAGCCACTAGGGATGACGGTTGCTGCAAACAAGAAACCAACAGTGGTCCTTGGAAAGCATTTCGGAACTTCTTCCTTCAGAACTAAAAAAACTTCAAATGAAAAAGGCTGGGAAGTACATACATGAACATCGCGTCAGGACCGTGAAAACACAGCCTGTCACAGGAAGTTTGATCACGTCCTGCAGCAAACCATGCATGCATGCTGGTTGTATGCCAAGTGTGCAGCGCGTGCACAGCATGCCCCATCTCGACCCCTCTCGCTTATTGTGCAAAGGGTCTATTGTTTTGTTGGGAATTTGCAACCTTATTTGGATCTGAACTGGCGTGTGCTGGAGGAATCCTTGTTCATAACTTGGTTTGCTGCTGAGGTATGTCCCTTTGTCACCTATGTCACTTCAGCTGAGGTTCGTTGCGCCCAACTGTAGACCATGAAGACCTGTGTTTGCACTATATATTTTTTCGTCGTAATCGTACCATCAACTTGCTTGTCGTGCCGGAGTGGATAGCATATAGCGGACACTCTCGGCTTATGCTCTAAGCCAAAGGTAGATATATTTGGGTTTTGATTCCCAAAGCACATCCCAATCAGGCTATGCAAAATGGAGCGGCCCACAATTTCGTGGAGGTATGTCGAATTGTGTGGAATTTTGCACTAAAGTAATTGTGCTTGAACAAGGACGTTTTGGCTGCTTATTTTCTTGGGCACCTCTACATTGCAAACTAGTCCCCTTGCTGTTTTGTCTTCGACATCTATACGGAATTTCTATGTAAGTCGTGTGATTGGGGTCCAGATTTTAATCAAAATCCAGCAGTATTCCTGGCTGCTGATCTAGTTTGCTAAAGTTCTGGCTGAAGGTAGCCTGTGGAACATTTTCTTTTGTATGTACCATGGTAGGACGTTCATTACATAATTATAGATGGAGTACATAGTCAAAGAAACTTTTTATGTAGTTTAGCACAACTGCACAGAAGTGCAGGGCCTGAAAGAAAATCAAGCGCTGGAGACGCAGGGTCCGCAGCATGTGCGAATCTATTGTGAGAGCATGTGTCTTCAGCCTCACACACATATACACACTCACACACACACACGCGCATGCTCCACACACACACACACACACACACACACACACACACACACATACAAACACGTATCACACACACACACACACACACACACACACACACACACACACACTTGTACTTGTACTTGTACTTGTACTTGCTCACTGCCAAAACTGGTCACGTGGGTCTCCCCGGGAGAGGGGAGAGAGACTCAAAAGGAATCTTGGAAAGATGACTCAATTGGCCATTGAACCACCCAACGGCCGACACCCCCTGAAATCCCCAAACTAGGGTGGACTTGAAATGATCCCACTTATGGGCTCACCACACCTCAGTAAGTGGGTGAGGACAAGGTGCAGAAAAAGGATTGACGGCATCAGGGTATCCGTCCCGGGATCCAACTGCAGTTACCCCTGCCCCCAGTGAAGGTAATACTGGGTACTAGTGTGGGTGGCTAAACCAGAGCGGATCTGATATAAGCTTCACTAGCACCATTGATCACACAAGAGTTAATCTAGCCAGAAGCAGTCCATGGTTAACAGGTATGTATACTTCAAACAGAAAGTATATGAACCCTGAAACCAACAAAGGTGGTAGGTACAACAATACACCTTCAAGCAGCCGAGCCCGTTGGCAACAGGCCCAACACTATCTGGCATAAGTGCACCCACCAACCGAACTAGCTGGCACACACACACACACACACACACACACACACACACACACACACACACACACACACACACACACACACACCATTGGACCATTGGACGCCCATCGCCGGAGGCGATGATAAAGATGCTACAGCAGAAGCCTTAGAAGCACACACACACACACAGACACGCGCGCGTCATCTGGCGCGGGTCGCGAGTTGGGTGTTGCATACTGAACATTCTGTACTTGCAGCCTTATCTTGATCATGTGTGATAGTTGTGTCACAGGTTTTTGCAGTATTTTCTGGATTCTCTGTGCTTTCTGTAGATGGTCTTGCGCGCTCGTCATCAACAGCACTAGGTCCAGTGGGCCAATCAGGCTGAACGACATCATCCAGCTGTGACTGGGGTGTAGGTAAGTGTCTCTGCGTGCTCTGGTGGTCGACTTGTGGCTTCTGGCCTTCAATCATTGTTCTTGCACGGGACCTCAGCCTGCCTCGCATCCCCTGTGGTTCACTCGTGTTGGCAGGCTGTGATGCACAGCGGAATCATTGATGTGGCACTCGGTCTATGTTGTTGCACGCGACGATATTGCCACTGATGGGCTTCGGTGTGATGCTCTGAATAGATGTACCATGAAAGCCTCTTGATTGGTCTCCGTAGTACATTCGCCTGCCTGGCTCGTTTTGTCGATATTATCCACTGTTGCAATGGAGAACTATGCGTGAGGTATCTCACTGTTCATTCCGAGCTCTGATTTCTTATCAATGATGGTCTTTTGATATCGCTTGTAGGAGTCGCCACCTGCTGTTGCGCCGACTCGTGCTAGTACTCGCATGAGCTCGCTGGAATTGCTATGTGCATCCACAAAGTCCGAAAGAACAAGCTGGAAAGGGTAAGTGCATGCTGGTGTGCTTGCATGCATCATGCATGATAGAACAAACAAGCACCGGATCCTCTTTGCACGGTGGTTGGATGCTTGACTTCCTTCTGACTCCGATTGGCCGTACATCATCAGCGAAATGTTTCCCCACAACTCACTGTCCACACTATCCACCACTGCGTCCAGCTTCATTTCCGACAGTGAAGTTAGGTCGTTATGCTCTTTGTGCTTGAATTCTTGTGCTTGACTTTTGATTTATGAGTGCATTGCAGCCGACAGCTCTGATACGAAGGATGATGGGCCACTGGGTTGGCTTGTGTGCTGTGTGTGCTGGGTTTCATTTTGTGCTCTGTGTTTCAGGGTCTGGGATCGTGCAACGGCGAGGGAATTGTATAAGCACAGAACTGTGTCACACCCTGTACGATACAGGAGCGTACCTCGTTTCTTACTGGTACCATATGACCCGTGACTGAGATGAGCGCCAAGCTTCAAAATAAGGCTGGACAGTAGCCACCGGTTGTTGCAGTCGATGGATGGTGAAGAAATCAGCAGCCGTTGCCAGAAGAAGAGAACGGTTCTCGAGGCATGCAAGACAGACAAATCTTGCTGTTGCCAGCAATGCGGACTCCTCGGGTGAGGTGCATTGGTGCATTTCGTCTGTTATACTCTGCACCAGGCTCTCCAGCTTGAAGTCAGTAGTCTGACTGTCCACCATATCCAGTTGGCCTTTATAACAGGCTAGGCAAAAAGCACTATCCTCGGTGACCGTAAGACCACGCTCAGTGTGCAGCTGACGCTGAACTGCTCCGACGTTCGGACATTTACGCTTAACACCCCTTATTTGTGCGCCACACATGGTGCATGTGGGCCTGTTGCTGTCATGTAGCTGCATGTTATGCCGGTTGCAGAGACCCGCTGGCTGATCGTTTGCGTTTACTTTCACATTAAGCTTCTCGGCCAGCTCTACTGCTTGTAATGAAACTGTGACATGCCGTGGCAAATCACAACCATCTACTGAGCAGTCTGGTATTGTTGCGGGTGCTGGTGCCGGTGCTGCTGGTACTGCTGCTGCAACATGCTGTGCAGGCATGCACGTTGTCAGTGACAGGCATTGGCTCCGCTGAATGATTTACGAGCCTTTTCATGCATTTCTTGCAGATACATGCATTTCGTGGTATTGTAGGGGGATGTGCATATTCCCAGCATTGCGTGGTATCGGGGTGGGCATATCTGCCATCAAGGGGAACATCTTGGCAGGCTACACATGGTCCGCATTGCCTGTCAGGATGCAGTTTCGAGCCCTGGCTTTGGCGGCCCATTTGGACTTGGTCACAGTGCGGACACTCGTGGTTTCTTACTGGCCTATAGCAAAACCATCTGTCCGCCCATTCGCGTAGTTTTATCAGAGATAGAGCCTTGCAAAATAAGACGGCCCACAATGTCCTGCGACGTATTTACGAAATGGGAAATTGAGAAGAGAAACAAAAAGGCACCGCAACGACTTGAGATGTCGAATATCGAGGTGCACTTTCGAAAAATGTGCTCATCGCTCACCCTTATAACACCATAACGGCGCAAAAGCAATCGATATAGGAGGATAAGATTGTATTCTCGAGGTAACCAATAGTCGAAAATTGAGAATAATTCGGTATGTCACTAAATTCGTCTTCAAATTTCCCGCGGTTACAAATAAAAGTGCAACTTTTAGACGACTTTTTTGAACTTGGCGCACGGACTGCGGTTGTCAGCCAGGGGCGTAGCACCCGCTACGACTGGTACGACCATGGCCGTACCACTTTTCGAAAAGTGTGGTCCGTCCGGAACGTGCAAAACCGTAATAAAAAAAATCAGGATCCATCGATGCATATATTATGCGCATCAGACTTTGACCTTTTTTCTAGACTCGTACTCGCAGATCTGTTATGCATCTGCAGTCGTACTGAGTACTGAGTCTGTACTCGACTCGACTGCACACTGCGCCAGAAGTGTGCCAGAAGTTCCCAGAACGCAGGATTTTGTGTCCTTTTTACAAAAAATTTCCGGGGGAGGTCCCCCCGACCCCCCTCCAACACGGCCTTCGGCCGCACCCATCAGTCTTCGGTCGTACCACTTCCAAAACCCCTCCTACGTCCCTGTCAGCGATAACTACGGTTTGCGGTACGCTGCAAACCTACATTTCTGCGCATGGAGCGCGAGGATGTCGTCTTCTTCCGCTCCGCAGTACATAGTCATTAGGCTCTTCCTTCGATGCATCGACGACGATCCGTTTTAGGCGACTCAGCGCAACATGGGATACAAACTCAAACAAATAAACTTACTTGCAAGAAAATGTTGCATCCAGAACAGATCCAGTCTACTGAGCGCGAGGAGAACAAGAACAGCAACTCGCCACTCGTATTTTTTTGCCGCGGAATTCAAATCGCGATTTTCTCGACTTTTTCCACAAAAGATGTGGTCATGTTTTAGTGCGCTCTCGTTCAAATAAACAAAGAAGCATACATAGTGTGCTGAAATGGGCTCGTCTATATGGGTAGAATAGTAGAATATTCGTTTTGTTGTTCGTTGCTTATTCGTCAGAATATTCGTTCGTGATTTTGCTACTCGTTTCAGCACTGCTCTTAACCGTCCACCTCTCCACACTGCACTCTTGGCCCACAGTCACAACACCACTCCATAGCGAGGAAATTCATTCTTGGGTAGATGTTCCATATCCTCCAGACAGCTGTTTTCCTCAATAAGAGTACCCCAGTAGAGGTAGATAACGAAGAGGGCAGTGTGGAGAGGTGGACGGTTAAGATTATTTTCAAATGGCCGAGTTTGTCGCTACTTCTGAGTCACACAGTACTCCGATAAGTCAATTGAAAAACGTTTCGGCAGTACTCTGGATGACGTGGTCCGGCTTTCATCCCATCATGGCCTCCATTGGCGACACGCGGGTTGAGGCACTGCTCGACTTGTCGTCCAACTTCCGAATCAGGCCAAGCAATGTCCTGTTGAAGCGTTCAGCAGTTCCTTGGGACTGTGGGTGTCTGACGGCTCTTGTCTTCACTCGGACACCGAAGTACTTGAAGACAGACTCAACGAGCGCGTTCCGAAACTCAGACCTATTATCCATGCGGACAACCTTCGGCGGGCCCCAGAGATTACACAGTGCCGTGAATGCCTTGGCAACAGCGGAAGCATCATGTCGAGCCAACGGGATAACTTCGACCCACTCAGTGAAAGAATTGACTGCCACTAGCACACAATGGTAGCGGCCACTTCGCTATGCACCGAGTTAAAGTGTGTCTATGACCACCTCTGACCACGGGCTCCCTGCAATGCTTGCTTGCGTAGGCGGCATAGACGTCTCGCGGCGGCTGTTAGCGGCTTTGCACTGTACACACTGCTGAATGTGCCGCTGGCACTGGGCAGCCATATACGGAAAGTAGCAGCGGCTACGAACAACATCATACATGGGATTCCACGAACCATGACCTGTACTCGTATGTGAAGCAGACAATATATCAGCGACTAGCTTCGATGCCACGACTGGAAGTTCCACGACTCTATCGATAGGCAACTTCACACTACGGCACAGCAGGTCATTCACGATCACAAGCTGTGAACCGACCTTCGTGAACAACTCATGAAGGGGGTGGCCTCCTTCAATCTGCGAGATCACCTCAGTGATCAGTGCATCGGTGTGCTGAGCGGCCGCAATGTCGTGTTGCTGAACTGGATCACCAGCAGGTCCACCGACGAGGCTTGCTGCAATGCTGCTCTCCTTCAACTGCGCTTTGCCGTGAGCCTTCCAGGTAGCGGGGACATGCGTTAGGATGTCAGCTCGATTCTTGGCAGACGGGACCAATACGACTATCACAGAGAGGCCAGCTACAATGACAATGTCCCACACTATCTGCAGATGTCGCTGCACCACCACTTCGTGAAGGCCCTTGGTATGAACACGGTATGAGTTCGTCACCACATCGTTCAGCCAGCTAGTGGCAGACTTTGAATCTGTCATGAGCCGCACTTTTGTAGCACCCCAACGAACGGCGAGGTTGAGTCCTTTGATCGTTGCTTCCAGCTTGCTCACATTGATATGTCGTGTGTCTCCGGCTGGTCGAAGCCATGATCGGTCTTCAGTGACGTGTCCGTCCACTTCAACCACCACGTCCGTCCACTTCAACCAGGCTTACTCAGTAGTCCATCAGCATCAGTACATCAGCATAGAACGGCTAAGACGGTAGCCTATCCTTGATGTAACTGCAGGTGGGGCGAAGCCAACTACAAACTGGCAGACGACCTGTTAGCCTACCGCACCATTTGAATATGGCATGCTTCAAGACCTCTGGTACACGGAGATCGCTGCCATCTCGGCGTCGCCAGGTGACCTCGCTTCCGGCGTCGCACAGCTGCAGGCCCAATCCTCTCGACTCTTCCAGCGGCTCGGCGGGCTTCGTGGGCAGGCTGTGCTCAAGCATCGTCTTGGCACCGGCGTGAGCGCACTTCGACGGGGTCAGCATATCATCGATGTAGCTGTCAACTTTTCGGGTAACCGCACGTTACATAACGGGCGATGATGCCCATGTACTTCGGTGCAATACTGAGCCCAAAGCCCATTCGTGTCATCACGTATGTCTTTCCGTTCCAAAGGACAGTCTGGTACTTCAGAAACTCCTTAGCGACGTGGACTTGGAGATACGCTTTCCTGCTGTCCAAGAGCTTGAAATCTCTTGGGCAACCAGCCTTTCTCCACTTACGCAGAGACTCCTCACAGGCAGGCGCATCATCACCAGGATCCGATTGCAGCCGGGCATTGAGGCAGCGGTAGTCGAGCACTGGTACTTACCTTGTGCTCTTCAGCTGGGGAAGGAGCGGTAACACTGCTGCTGGTTCAACATGCACCATCGAATCATGTGAAATCAGCCGCTCATTCTTGATCCACTTCTCGACTTCAGCACAGAACAGGGCGTATTGCTCTAGGGTGAGCTTCTCTCGCGACTAAGCTGCGATGCCAGATCCAAGCGTAGACGCTGGGGCAACACCATATTTCCACTGCCAGGAAAGCTCCCACTCCCTTTTCTCCGCTTTCCAGCGCACTTCGCCATCCTGCGACTTGAGAATTACGTCACGCCCATCATGCTTCACGCTGACATGAGGCGATGGGTGCGCAGTGGTAACAGATGCTACAAGATCAGGCTTGGCGGGTCCGAACCGGATTCAAAAGGTTCCGGCACCATAAGCTGTACAGGGACTACTGGCTGCGCCTCAGTCTATCCTCTACCCCGGCACACCAACCAGCAGAACACAAGTCTTCAATTACAGATAGGAATACATTGAGAGAGAGAGAGAGAGTAAAACTACAAGTATCGCCTGTATCGGTAAAACATCGTCAACTAACCGATGAAGAGTACATGAACCCATGTACTCTTGGGTCAAATCAAATAATCGTCTTGAGCCAAGAAAGGATCGCACATCAAGACGGCAAGGAAAAATGGCGAGTTACGTCATCACCAGCACAGGTAGAATTTTTTAGCCAAAAGAAAGCAACGTCACCTGCGCACAACGCAAATAAATCGAATGACGAGATCGGCAATAAAATGGAAAATCAGAGAATGATCGAATACTCGACGTAGACACAAAGGATTAGAGAGACAATGTCAAACGAGCAATCATGAACAATAATCAAGGTAAGGGACAAGGGAGAGAGTCAGTAACAACGCAGTTGACCATGGATGACAACGTCTGTCAGCGGTAAGCATACAATAATACAAATATGTTTCAATACGGTATGTTTCAATTTCACAACATATAATATTATTCAAAACATGCAGTATTAGCAATTCATAGGATTACAACACAATGATGTTACCAAAGATAACGTTGTACTATTTCAAAGTTTAACGATGTTAATGAACAGAGCTAGAGAGTGGGCCTGTCGACAGTCAGCTGGAAGAGATTTGCATCTGCCTGCCGCCAGAAAAGAAATAGAGCGCATGCCATACTGCGTAATATAATAAACAAGTGGGAGAACCAAGGATCTTCGTGCCTTGCCCCAGGTGCATGCCTGGTGACCAGCTGCAATTTCCCGAATCTGGTACAAAGACTGAAGAAGAGGACTAGCAAGATGCTGGGCCAAGAAGCGGTACACAAAAAAATAGAGCTTGAGGCTAATATGCTGTTCCAAAGAATAGAGGTGGTATAAGCGAAGAGCTAGTTCAGTGGGCGTGGTACGACCGAGTCCAAACACTCTCTTCATTGCTATGTGACTAATTTTCACAATCCTATTGTACAGAGTTGTGCTTAAACAATGTAGGTAAGCATTACTGACATAGTCTAGGGTAGACTGAATATTAGACAAGTAGAATGTTCGCTTTGCATCATTTGTTAAATTTCTACGGCCATGTCAGAATGCAGCAACTTTAGCAAACACTTAGTTACACAATTTCTGAATCTGTGGCTGGAAGGTGAGATGGTCATCTATCAAAAACTAAGGTATTTGGCCTCTACAATGACTTATGTACAAAACAACAAGGAAAATCAAGGCTTGTTTGCTGCTACTTCAAGTTTCTTGCTGTCGCAATCATGTTTCCTGATGATTGCGAGAGCATGAAACTTAACCCTAGAACTACCAAAATTTCAAGTACCCTAGAAGTACCGGAGGCATCATATGACTCCACCGGACTTAAACATACCTCCTTGGAATTATTTTCGGCAATATGACTTGTGTAGAAACAGAAGTCCTTGGGGTAAAAGGTACCTTTTAAAAGGAAGAACGAATGACCGGTGCACTATCTTGGAGACCAGCAGCTGGCATTAAGCGCAGCGAAAGGGCGACCTCTCGTCGGTTTACGGAAAAAGAAAAGAGCATTTGCTTGCCATGCTCATCCTGCAAACTCTACATTTCAGTCCATTACCCCGGAAATGGCTGCTGCTGGGCCAACTTGCAGGATTTTTTTCAGCCAGGTTGGTCATTCTTTGACTGCTGTGATAGATACATTTACGAGCGAAAGGAGAACGTGGTGTCGCAACTCATAGCGAACGAATAATTTCCGTTCGACGTCGTGTCCGGAGACCATCTTCGTGATCAAACCTCAAGTAGCAGAGTAGTTCCTGGAAACTATTTTTAGGGATTTTACTTGATTATAATGGTGTCCATTCCTATCCAGCCGAAGGACCGTCGGCAGATTATTGCGGGTACAGAGGACGCCTCTTGCGTAAATTTGCGAAACCAATGCCATGATATTGCCTTCACTCAAAATAGAGTCCTCTCCAACTTTCTGTTTTCCCTCCTTCCTTGTGCACTTCATCACAATATGGATCATATTCTGGTCAATAAATGCAAATAATGCATCTGCCCCATCTTCAAAATTGTTAATATCTCGGAAAAGCCCGTAAACTTCGGAAGCAACAACCAGTTGCGCGCGTTCGCACTTGCTTGGTGCAACACATTTTCCACCATCTACCAACTTTGCCAGAGAACCCAGTTTCATGAAGGAAATCCTGCCCGAGTTTTGGACATTGATGTTCTGTTATATGTATGGCTCCATAGCTTTATCACCACCATTATCCGCTTGCTTCCTCGACTCCAGTCCCGTATCAGACTGATCGAGAAGCCGGAGCAATTAGTATTCACTCATCTTCATCTGGAGCATATAACTATGTGTATCTGTGTTCGGTCACTTCTAATTGCTCGCGCACAATGCTCCAGGCACTCTCCTCGCATTCATTCCAAACTCCTGCCCAAAACATTTCAAAAATCAAATGAAATGCTTTATCGGCAGCGACACTGCGCCTACTGAACATGGCTTCCGCCAGACCAACGTAAACTCAAAGAACGTTCCTAGAATACTATAACTGCCCTGGCACTTCATATCGTTCTATGCTGCAGATGACATAGTGAATCACTGTCCAAACTTAGGACAAACAAATTTGTCTGTTTCCGCAGGATTCGGGATTACGATATTGACCATAACGGCACGTTAAATGTGCATATTAGCATGTCCATGTGTACAAATCACCACCTTCATGGTCCCCAATCTCCTTGCTCCCAAATGTACTCCTCTTCACGTTATTCACGTGTGTTTCTAAGCCAAATTCGCCCTTTTATTGATGCCTATGGTATGTGGAGTCATATGATGCCGCGCGGTAGTTCTAGGTAGCACCCTCTGGCATTTCGGAACTGTACTACATTTTTGAAAACACAACCCACTGCCATTAACAAAATACAAAATAAATAAACAATCGACGAGGAGACAATAGTCGTAAAATGGCAATAAATAAGATAAATTGTGCACTCATAACAACAGCAAAAATGAAGAAAGTCAAGTTCCATAACGTTTTCTTGTGACTGTCATCAGTGGAACGCCGTCACATAAAAATGTAATAACTAAAACACACACTTATATACATGTAGCTAATATGGTTTCAGGTAGAAATACAGCAGCTTACAAGTACAAAAAGCGAAGTTTGCACCTTTGCAATGTGTGAATATAGTGTATGTGAGAAAGGTAGTGGCAGATGAATGTGATACTGTGTGAATGAATGTAATGGTGCGTGTGTATTACTTGAAGAGTGTGAGTGATACAACGTTTTCTTTCTGTTTACATAGCACAGGGTCACGAGTAAGAATATACACAGCTTCCAACACCTGCAATTGTTGGAAGAAACGTGCGCAACGAATAACACTAAACCAGGAATCGTCAAACACCTTACGACATTCTGGACTGGAAATTGTGCACTCATAACAACAGCAAAAATGAAGAAAGTCAAGTTCCATAACGTGTTCTTGTGACTGTCATCAGTGGAACGCCGTCACATAAAAATGTAATAACTAAAACACACACTTATATACATGTAGCTAATATGGTTTCAGGTAGAAATACAGCAGCTTACAAGTACAAAAAGCGAAGTTTGCACCTTTGCAATGTGTGAATATAGTGTATGTGAGAAAGGTAGTGGCAGATGAATGTGATACTGTGTGAATGAATGTAATGGTGCGTGTGTATTACTTGAAGAGTGTGAGTGATACAACGTTTTCTTTCTGTTTACATAGCACAGGGTCACGAGTACGAATATACACAGCTTCCAACACCTGCAATTTTTTGTATCACTCACACTCTTCAAGTAATACACACGCACCATTACATTCATTCACACAGTATCACATTCATCTGCCACTACCTTTCTCACATACACTATATTCACACATTGCAAAGGTACAAACTTCGCTTTTTGTACTTGTAAGCTGCTGTATTTCTACCTGAAACCATATTAGCTACATGTATATAAGTGTGTGTTTTAGTTATTACATTTTTATGTGACGGCGTTCCACTGATGACAGTCACAAGAAAACGTTATGGAACTTGACTTTCTTCATTTTTGCTGTTGTTATGAGTGCACAATTTATCTTATTTATTGCCATTTTAAAATAAATAAAAGTCACAAAATTTGGAGAGATTCTAAGCCCCCATCTAACAGCAATCCCATTTTGAAATTCGCAAATGAATCATAATTATGATGCCTCCGGTAGTTCTAGGGTTTAAAGTAGCAGCAAACAAGCCTCGATTGTTCTTGTTGTTTTGTATTATGCTCTGCCTTCGTGGTGTTGAGCAATGTCAGCACACTGAGTACATCCTCCGGTGACTTATGTACGTAACATTATCGGATCCTACTACTACGTACTTGGTCCGCCCAGTTACAATTGGCGCTTATCTTCACACTTGTCTCAGGAAGGAAATACGAATATTTGAAGCAAGCCACGGTCACAAAGCACTATGTACATGATTATTTACATGTCAGTAAGCAACTCAGTCGAAAATTCAAGCAAGTTACACATCCTCCTCGCCACTATCGTCGCTGGAGGAAGAGCTCAAAAACGTTCGATCCGGACAGCTGCTGCACGTTTCATAGCTTGTTCAACTTCTCCTCGTCTCGAATCATGCTCAAAGGCAGTGCGTGCCTGTCACCTTGACGATCAGAAGCTGAGTGAGACTGCCTGCATGTTGGCCGTAATTGTTATCCCTGTTCGTCGCAATAATGCGACTTTGTTTGAGACAAAAAGGAACGCCATATCAGTGTCCTTTTTTCAAATCGCCTCTTGCGCTTGTCGTAGACCTATGTGCTGATCAGCACTACCGCGAGCCGCTGGTGCTTGTACACACAGCGCACTGATAGTTTCCGCTTGATGTAGCACCTGGGCGTACTGCACCTAACTCCTAGTCCTTACGCCGTGCACCAGGCTTTTCGGCTAGTTTCCTGAAAGACCTTTGCACGAGTGTTTCCCTCAAGACTTGGTGTTTATTTTGATTAGTTCCTTTGCCATGTCCTCTGTGAGCTTCAAAGTGTGTCTGCCGGATTGGTCTCACTTTCTGGAGATGTCGACTTAATTGTTTCAGCCCTAGAACTTGCACGCGTGAGTCCAAGATTATCGTATCCGAGTAAATATCCTTAGAGACAGTACGATAAAAGTGAGTTTCCACGTCGTGTAAATGGCCTATAATCGAAGTCGCTTCGTTGTAAAGCGGGATTCACAAAAGCTTTTTTTGCAATGCGATTGGCGATGCGACGCGATTTGCGACGGAGGCGTTCGATGCGAATTCGCGAAATACCATTAACAGAAGAAGTTGTATTTCTCGCTGGCCGAGCGCAGAAAAATAGGCGAGAAATGATTTCTCGCGAAATATTTTCAGTTGCAAATATGGCATATTGTGTGTTCTTTGTTGTCGCTTCTTTCCTGACTTCTTCAGTCAGTTTTGAGTCTCACCAGCGTGGACCGTTTTTTTCGATCTCCGTAAGATTTTCCTTGAACGAACTCCTTTGTCAGGATCCCCTCGAGCATAATGCTTCTTTCTCAGTGCCTTTGACTTCCCCTCCGATCACATCGTCGTCGGCTCCCCCGCGTCCCCCGAATCGAAGTCTTCGCCATCCAACTGACCATCATCCGAGGCGTACAGGTCCCCTGCGTGACGGAATCTGACACGACCCGTGGAAAGCCTGCAGTTGAAACTGCAACACCCACAGGACAAGATCCAGGAGCTGAGGACATTGTCTAAAACGGGCCTCACCCCAACCTCCAGCAAACGAAACCCTCGCTCGCACTCGTAGCCAAAAATGCTGCGAACAACAGTTTGAACAAAAAATCGAACTGTTCGCAACCAAGGACGGCGCCAAGCCCCAGGTCCGTGCAAGACACCAGCAAGGCGCTATGTCATCCATCGACCATCGCGCGAGCCTAAGATACACATGAAACAAACTTCTGAGAATTGCGGAGGAAAAGTTTGGGATATTGTGGTGATGATTTGATGCTGATGATGACGCTGCATGCAAAACAGGCAGGACGAAGAAACATGCCATCTCCAGCAAAAGCAGTGACCACTGCCGTACCTACAGTAGCATACAGCCGCAGCTGGCCAGAGGACGGATCGTGGCTGCCGCCAGTGACTATCCAGATAAGTTGATTTTATTGTATGCTTTTTCTCATAGGTTTAACAGATTGGTGCCGTAGTGTACTACAGTCGACTCTGCTCCAGCTTTGTTGTGGTCGTGAATGAAATTACTTGTTTCTGTACTCCAAGCATCCTATTATAATGGATATTGTCTCTCCCTTTCTCTTCCTCCGGCACACACCAAATAATTCGGTACCGAGAGTAGCGCCGCCAACCATGCCCGATTTGTATATTGTGGTGTAAAGTGCTTTCTTACGTGTAGCTGGTCAGGCGTAGTTGTACAATCGAATAAGCTCCAGCTTATAGTAATCGTGTGATGGCTTTACACCCCTACAGGCAATGTTTGGAATTCCAGTACTTTATGTGGGGTAGGGTACTACACTAGTTCCGCTTCCAGTATATCCATTGTACAGCGTCGGTGCATTATTTGTGCGTCAGTGGATGAATCTACAAATTCGTGTACGCGAAGCTATCTTTGTGAACGCGCGTATGGCACACTGTGTGCTGGTGGCATAACTGTGTTTCGGAATGAGTGTGCTGCGCATACTGTGCGGGCGGACAAGTCCTGCTGTATCTGTCTTACTGAACGCACTGTGCGTTGTGCTATGTTAGATCGGTCTTGCCTGATGAGTGCATCCGGCACTGAGTGTTGGTGTAATAGGTGTATTTATGCTACGACCTGTACATACTCACTATTCGTATTTCCCGCTCGTTCCTCTTGGCAATGAGAGCCACTCACATAGAAGAGCGCATGCTCCAGTGGTTTTGTTGTAGTATAGTCTTGAGTTGTCGTTGTCCTGTTCTCCTTTCCATTCCTGTCTACACTCTTGTCGAATACTTCCAAAATTAAATATACTATAAAACCTCTGTGTTCTGGTGTGGGGGGACTTCATTAGCCGGGAGCTAGCACTGGTGTAACTGTCCTAATTGACAAGCACATTATGCGCTGTGTGGTGAAACTGTGTTTCTGGATGAGTGTACTTTGCATAGCGTGTGGGTGGACATGTCCTGTTGTATCTGTCTTACTGGATAAATGCATCGTGCGATGTGCTATCCCAGACCAGTCTTACTTGATGAGTACATTGTGCGCTGAGTGTCAGTGTTGATTCCTGGTGTAACTGTCTGAATCGACGAGCACATTATGCGCTGTGCAATGTCAGATGAGTCCTGATAGAACTGTCTCACTGAAGGAGAGCATCGGGAGCTGTGCGATGTCCGCCGGATCCCGGTATGTCTGACTGGAAGAGTGCATTGTGCACTGCGAGGTGACGGTGGATTCCCAGTATAACTGTCTCACTGGAAGAGTGCATTGTGCGCTGCGAGATGACGGAGGATTCCCAGTATAACTGTCTTACTAGAAGAGTGCATTGTGCACTGCGAGATGACAGAGGATCCCCAGTATAACTGTCTTACTGGAAGAGTGCATTGTGCACTGAGAGATGACGGTGGAGGCCCGGTATAACTGTCTTACCTGAAGAGTGCATTGTGCACTGTCCAATGCCAGATGAACCCCTCTAGATCTGTCGCCCTGGATGATTGCGCTCTACACTGTGCGACGCCAGATGAGTGCTCATATTACTGTCTCACTGGATGAGCGCCTTATGCACCGTACAACGTAAGGCACGTCCAGCCCGGCAGTGTCCGCCACCTCCCAATATCAATGTCTTGCTAGTTGACGTATTGTGCAATGTACGATGTCAGTTGAGTCTCTGTACGATTGTTTCAGCGAATGAGTGCATTATGCCACGTACAATATTGGGTTGAGTCCCAGTAGAATGGTCTTACCGGATGTACGTATTGTTTACCGAGAGTTATATGTCGAGTTTGCTGCCAGCCCGAGTGTCACCTAGACACTGTATTTCTTCAGTATGTCTGACCTAACTGTCGACACTGTCAAGGCAATGCCTTGTCAAGCCCCCCCGCGGCGAGCCTTCTCAGCGCGGCTTGAATCCGAACGGAAACTTAGTAAAAGTATTTTACAGGACCGTTTGCTGGCACAACTAGCCCTTGGTAGTGAGGTCTGCTCCGGCCAGGAGAACCAGCAACATGACAGTGCGGACACGGCTCGCGAGCCCAGAAGCCCGACTGGCACCAATGCCTCCTCCGCCAGCTCAGGCGACGCGGGCTCGATGGATCTCTGCGCTCTCGTACGGGACGAGGTGTAGTCGGCTTTGTCGGCCGCCATTATATTATTATCGGAGAGCATTGTGCCGCTCCTCACCCAAGGCCAAGGGAATGCGGCTGCTGCCGCCACTACGCCGGGCCAAGCCCCTGTAACCCACCCGATCAGCCACCTGCACCAGCTGTGCCCAAGGCTGTGCAAGAACGTATCTTGCGAGGGGAGTTCGTAGATTTTTCAAGTTTGTTGCCTGAAATTCTTGCACACTTCCGGCCCAACATTCCGGCTGGTGCACAGCCCGAATAAGGATAGCCAGCTAAATATCGTTGAGTCGGATGACCGTACGCGAAGCAGGTGCGTCGCAAGGTTCATGATATGCATGTAGCTACCCGGCTCGAGGCATGGACCACATACATGTCTGTTATCATGGCTGCTGAACTGATGAACTGATTGCGTACCAGCAGTTGATCCTGACTGCTAACCGCCAGTTCTTCCCAAGCGCGTGGCTAGAGTATGACCGCCAGCTGCGGATGCTCGTGGCCCAGTAACCAGGCACGAAGAGGTTGGACACCATTGACGTGAACCTATGGCAGATAGCTGTCACAGGCCATGCACACCCAAAATGCGCTCAATGTAAGACGGTCCATCCAGTGGCGGTTTGTGTCCGTTTCGTCCCCAAGCCAGCAGCATTTACCTCCAGTGGTCGCAACCATACCAGCGACGGCCAAGAAATCTGCCGCAACTTTAATGGAGGTCGCTATTCTTCGTCGTCGTGCCGCTTCTCCCACACCTGCAGCCAGTGTGGCAAGGACCACCCATGCATCATGTGCAACCAGCAGCAGAGCGGAGCCAATCGGCCACCTCGCCGCTCCTAGCAGAATGGCTACTGAATCGCTTGACTCGGTACGTAGCTTCTTTCCTATACACTCTGCAGACACCACACTGCTAGCTGACCACTTTGCCCGCCTGTTACGTAACCACTCAGATCAATCATGTGTTGCGTATGTTCTCCATGGCCTGCGCCGTGGCTTTACTCTTGGATCTGCCGGCCAACACGACATTTCGGTTTTCTCTAATAATCTGCCCTCGGCTTTCACTCACTCGGCTGCGCTTGCAGCGAGACCACAGGCCCATTTCCGTCACCTCCATTTCAGTTCATGCGCCGCTCTGGTATTGGTGCCATCCCCAAAATGAACGGCAAGCTGCGAATGATCCACCATCTGTCTAGTCCGGAAGGCACCGGCGCGAATGACAGCATTCCTGCCGAGCCGCTCTCTCTGCACTACGCGAGCATTGACAACGCGATCAACATCATCATATCATGCCTTCAGCCTGTGTATTTGTCCAAGCTTGATGTACGCAGTGCATTTCGGCAGATCCCAGTCCGCCGTCAGGACTTCGCTGGGAAGGCTCCTACTACTACGAGCACTTTCTGCCTTTCGGCCTCCGCTCCAGCCCAGCCGTCTTTGACTCAGTAGCCACAGCAGTCAACTGGATCATGCAGCACGAGTTTGCTATAGATCACCGGCTTCATTACCTCGATGACAAGAAAGTTTCTTGATATCTCCACTGGTTTGGCTGCAGCCAACCAGCAACTCACCATCCCCCTCCGGGCATTCACGTATCTCGGCATTCCTCTTTGCTCCATCCCAGCTCGAAGGGCCATCACCATCATTGACCTTCCTTGGTATTGTCCTAGACTGCGAGCGCCACGAAGCTCGGCTACTAGAGGACAAGCTGTCCGAGACCCATGCGCCACTCATGGCTACTATCAGCAAGCGCAGCATCGGCCAGCGACAACTCGAGTCCCTCCTGGGGAAGCTCACTTTTTCTGCCCGAGTCATCGTTTCTGGACACACATTCATGCGTGAACTATGATCAGCGTGCCCTGAACTGTATCTGTGTATGCGAGTGCGGTGCATAAAGCCCACCTTTAGAATGGGTTTGCCGGCCCCTTAGTAGATGCGTGGCTTCTGAAGAGGGTGTTGAAGGGCATCCAGCAATGCCATGGCACGGCTGTACTCACGCCTCGCCTTCCTATAACTATGCCAATCCTACGACACCTGACGGATGCACGCCGGAAAAGTAGTATCCTGAATGGCCATGACAAGCTGCTCTACCACGCCGCCATGCTGCTTCTTTGGATTTGACCGGTGTGCCGAATTCACTAATGGCATCACACGGGGCTGTACTAGCTCCCCTGGTGACGTGACGGACGCCTGCAACTCTTCCTGCTTTCATCCAAGACAGACCCACTCGGTAAAGGCGTTACTAGTGACATTGGCCCGTCTGTACCGCCGTACTGCCCTGTCCGTACCATTGTAAGCTACCCATTTGTCACTCGTCGCGAGGGACCGGAGCAACCCTTGTTCGTACTCTCGAACAGACAGCAGCTGACCAGGCAGTCATTTCACAGTAACAGTATGGTCTCTTGTGGCTGCGGCCGGTGTACCATCCCAGTCGAACTACTCCGGGCATTCAGTCCACATTGGTGCAGCCACCACCGCTGCTATGGCTAGTGCCCCCGACTCCTTCTTCCGAATGGCAGGTCCGTGGAAAGAGCGATGCGTGTCTATGCTACATCTGGACTATAACAAGCGCTAAGCGCCAGCTATCGTCCCGGTTTTCTGCCGTGTCATGGGTGCCATGATCCCCAACTCGGGTGAGTAATGATCTACTGAACTATAGCTGCGCAATGCTTGCCTGTGCTGACATTAATTGACCCTTGCTGTGCGTCAATAGTGCTTAGCTAACGGAGTGCTGGTTTCATGGGTCCACTCTCACAACTGGTGTTATCTAGCTATTTGCTGCGGCTCTGCCTTGCGCTATATTACATCCATTTAGCATTGCAGCTCTACGTTGAGCTAACAGCAGCTCTACTTTGAGCTAACAGCAGCTCTACTTTGAGCTAACCGCAGCTCTACTTTGAGCTAACAGCAGCTCTACTTTGAGCTAACCGCAGCTCTACTTTAATCTAACAGCAGCTCTACTTTGAGCTAACAGCAGCTCTACTTTGAGCTAACCGAAGCTCTACTTTGAGCTAACCTCAGCTCTACTTTGAGCTAACAGCAGCTTTACCTTGAGCTAACATTAGCTCTACTTTGAGCTAACAGCAGCTCTACTTTGAGCTAACAGCAACTCTACTTTGACGCTAATCGCAGCTCTACTTTGAGCTAATAGCAGCTCTACTTTGAGCTAACCGCAGCTCTACTTTGAGCTAACCGCAGCTCTACTTTGAGCTAACAGCAGCTCTACTTTGAGCTAACACCAGCTCTGCTCTGAGCTAACAGCAGCTCTGCTCTGAGCTAACACCAGCTCTAATTTGAGCTTCAAACCAGTTGTTTCGAAACCAGCACTCCTCAATCCAAAGATGCCTCTTTGTTGACTTGTTTGTGTGAGGGATGGGGCTAATGGTGTACTAGCTGTGCTAGTACTTGTTAGCAACAATCCGAACTAGCGCACACACTGCACTGCATTGCTTTGTACTGCATTCAAGACTGACGTCATGCGCTTTGTTTTGCTGCGTAATCACAAATGGCACCTGCCCATTTTGCGGAAAAGAAAAACAAAAATCTTGCTTGCCCTGTTGTGCTCTTCCAGACAACGGATCGTGCTTCAGCAGTGTTTCTTTTCCCACCATCCCTCCCTATCCAACTTATTCACACCATCATTATAATTATCGTACGCACTAATCGGGTCCACTCTCACAACTGGTAATATCTACGTATTTGCTGCGGCTCTGCCTTGCGCTATATAACATCCATTTAACATTGCAGCTCTACGTTGAGCTAACAGCAGCTCTACTTTGAGCTAACAGCAGCTCTACTTTGAGTTAACCGCAGCTCTACTTTGAGCTAACAGCAGCTCTACTTTGAGCTAACCGCAGCTCTACTTTGAGCTAACAGCAGCTCTACTTTGAGCTAACAGCAGCTCTACTTTGAGCTAACCGCAGCTCTACTTTGAGCTAACAGCAGCTCCACGTTGAGCTTACAGCAGCTCTACTTTGAGCTAACAGCAGCTCTACGTTGAGCTAACCGCAGCTCTACTTTGAGCTAACCGCAGCTCTACTTTGAGCTAACAGCAGCTCAAACGTTGAGCTAACAGCAGCTCTACTTTGAGCTAACAGCAGCTCTACGTTGAGCTAACAGCAGCTCTACTTTGAGCTAATCGCAGCTCTACTTTGAGCTAACAGCAGCTCTACTTTGAGCTAACCGCAGCTCTACTTTGAGCTAACAGCAGCTCTACTTTGAGCTAACACCAGCTCTGCTCTGAGCTAACAGCAGCTCTGCTCTGAGCTAACACCAGCTCTACTTTGAGCTTCAAACCAGTTGTATCGAAACCAGCACTCCTCAATCCAAAGATGCCTCTTTGTTGACTTGTTTGTGTGAGGGATGGGCTAACAGTCTCTATGGGTGCATTGGGTACTGTGTAATGTCCTCCACCTCCCAATATCAATGGCTTACAACATGTAGTTGACGTATTGTGCAATGTGCGATGTCAGTTGAGTCTGTATGATCGTCTCGATGAAGGAATGCGTTCACCACGTACCATGTTGGACAGGTCCCAGTAGAATGATCTTACCGGCTATACGTTTCGGTCACGGAGTGTTAAATATTGAGTTCCAGTATCATTATCTGTCCTATTGGAGGAGTGCCTTGCATGCTGTGTGGTGTCAGCTGTATCCTAGTAAAAATGTCTTACTGGAGCAGTTCATTCTCTATTGTGCGAAGTCAAGATCAGCCCACTGCACCAGTCCGATTGGACAGGTGTTGCGTGCACTTTGTAAAGCTAGATCAGACCTAACTTACTGGCTTCTTGCATGGGCTCTGTGTGAGGCCTGGCGGCACTGTGTGAATATTCCTGGATTTATTCCAACAATTTTATGCTGTGAATTTAATCATGCCGGCCCTATCGGTTTTCACTCGTCCCGAGTCTGTTTGTGGCACAACCCTGTACATGATTCTTGCATCCAGATGACTTACTTAGCTGTTCTGTGTGCTTTTCCTGCTTGTTCTTTCGCCTTTCTCTTCTCTACTCCCTGCTTTAGAGTACTTCAGGGGTTGGCTATGGGAGGATTGATTCTGTTCAGCCCACACTGAACCGATATATCTGCTATCTGTGATCTTTATAGTCGCCACTTGCTGTTCAGTCAGGTTTGAGAATCAGATGCCTTGTTCATGTGCACTGCGTGGACGTATCACTATCACCTACCTGTTATTACAGTGCGGCCAGCACTGCTCAGCTCTTCACTGAAGCAGCTACTATCCTTCGATATATGGTCAAGGCCTGGCTGGCCAGTTCCTGACACCTGAACTACTATAGACACCCTACATGCTCTCACAGTCTACTTGGTGGGTGGTTCCTCAGCACTGAACTGGGACGTACTGCACCAGATCAGGGTGCTAACTCCTTGGACTATGAACAACTTTGTATAGGTCATAGCCTGCTCGTTTTGTACTGTATTCTCCCCGTCAGTCTTCCTGTCTTGTTTGCATCTCTCTGCCTTCTTTCTCGTTGTCGCCGCACTATGCTTTTTGTGAGTCACATCTGGTTGCGGCCAACTACCCTTCACTTTGTGTGTTGTCGCTATTGCTGTCTATATCTCTGTGTATGCCAGTATATGTGGAGCGAGAAGTTGTATTTCTCGCTGGCCGAGCGCAGCGAGATAGGCGAGAAATGAATTCTCGCGAAATACTTTCAGTTGCAAATATGGCATCTGGTGTGTTCTTTGTTGTCGCTTCTTTTCCTCACTTCTTCAGTCAGTTTTCAGTCTCACCAGTGTCCCTGCCCTCCCACCCTTCATTTCTGTGCATATTATCATTGCTTTTATCACTGTTTGCCGTGATGTGCGTGCCATGCCTACATGATGCCTAATCGCCATTGGGGATGCATACCCAGTTTTTTCCCTCACAAATGCGTCCGTCGGCAAGGGTTTTTCCCGGCTGCCTCGATCCAGGAATATTAAGAAAAGTTGTCAGCGGACAGCAGGAAAACTTCTCTCTACTCGTGGACAAATGTTCACCACGCACTCAGCACATCAATATCTGCTGACAGCTGCTGTGAAACTGCAGACTTCTGTGGTAAATTCATGTAAAGTGTCCGCGCTGTGTGCTCAGAGCAGTGTCAGAGTAGTATTTGAGTGGCAAGCGTATTGATTGTGACAGGTTGAGTGTAATCGAATGTTATGACTTACTGAATTGCCGTTTGATCTTCGTTCCGCAGCGCTGTAGTATTTCTCTTCTTCCGTTAGTTCTTTCTCTTTTGTCTGTCAGCGCTTACTGTTACCCAGCGCTAGGTGTAAGCACCCCTGGCAGATTCATACATTGTTTTACTTGATAAATTTATTGTTCTCTCAAACTTATTTCTTCGTTGTGTTCGAACTGTTTTTGAATTACTTTCCTTCTTTCTTGCCATGTGCCAGCTGCCGAAGTGTGCATTCGCAGCTGCGCCATTTTTGAATTATATCATCTTTGATCATGTGATCAAGCGCGATTGTTGTTAGCGTTAGCTCCGCGGATCTGGTAGTGGTACGCATGCATACGTGTAGCGTGACTTGCCTGTGATAGTTTTCTGTGATCTGCTCTTTTGCACTGGAATCGCACTTGTACTTTTGACCTCTTCACACTTTTCTTTTTGACAATGCGTGTCCTGAAATTCTCTGCAAACATTTCCGCTGATCCCGCGCGGGGTTCTCACGCACCGTATACGCGTACAGTGCAGTACGGAAATTTGCACTTGTTTCTTTTCTTGTATCCTTTTCTGGTTTCCTAGCACCTTTTCGGGACTGTTCCTCTGGGCAAGAGGTAGCCTTGTCTTGGTGGCTTTCTTGTTCATGGTACAGTTTTTCTTTGGTGCTCTTAGAGTTTGCTGCGTCTTTCTTGTATTATTATCAAATCTCCACTATCGTCATATGGCCCAACTTCTGCGAAAACGAGGCTTAGGGTGAAAATCATTTTTTTGAGAAAAATGATGTTTTGTAAAAAGGTTGTGTCGCGTGGCCGCTCGAGTGCAGTGAAGTGGAACCAAAGAGAATATCGCTTGTGTGAAGAAGTAGCAGTCATGACAGGAAAGGTTTCAGCAGTCAGGGAAATCAAAGGGCTTCCGGTAGAATATTCCCTGCTACTCTTCTAGTCACGACGAAGAGGTTTTGAGCTGATCAAACCCGATTCAATCTCTCCTACACTCAGGGACGGCGAACTTTCTGCGCTAGCTGCTGCTGCTACGGAATATGGTGAAGAAATCGTTTCTAGTTAGAGACGTGATGGCGATAGTGAGGAGAACCTGGACGACGTCGATCCAGCCAATCGAAGTACGGGGATATTAGCTGTTTCTGGGCCTCACGCAAAGGGAACACGTGCAGCAGAGCTCATGCTTTCGCAGCAAGTTCACGTAGAAAAAGGCGTGAAGCTCCGCGTGAAAACTGTTTTAAATTGAAGTCATGGCGATGAAGTGCTACTGAATGCCAGACGAATGAGGGAGAAGATCGAGAGGCCCCTACTCGAGACTTTCCTCGCTGGGCAGCTACCTGCACGGGATTGTACGGCGTGCCGGGATTTCACTTGCTGGTCAGCACAAAGCAGACACTGCAGCATGCCAGTACACTAATTAAAGCCTGTTTCGTTAGGAAGCATGTTTTGAATAAAATCCTAATTTGAAGACAAAATATAATTTGCATATGGGAGCATAGTGATGGTGAGGCTTTTTTCTTCTCCTGACCTAAGGTCCCGGCGTCATGGGGACATAAACCGCACCAAAAAAACGAACAAAGATGTTGTGACTTTGGTGGCAGAGTGATTGGTAAAGAAAGTGTCTGCTCCAAGTAACTGGTGGTGTTAGTGGACAATAATTATAGCCTATCTTGTAGCTCTTTGGTCCTTTTCTTTACTATAAATTTATCCTTGGCTCTCCATCTGAGTCCGTCTTTGCACACCTGATGAGCCGTCCTTATTTATACTGCGAAACGATTGTCGTGTGAAACTGCTGTTCGTTAATCGGCGCCGGGAAGCACTGGCGGTGATCCACCTCGCGGTTTGTCCTGTATACGGTTCGAGTACTGCTGTAGTACCAAATTTATTCCCGTAGCTATGCAGAAGACGTTACTTCAGTAACGTCTGGCGCTAGCCAGGGTCCACACAGCTTTAGGTTGCGTTTGGTTGGGCATTTTCAGAATGTAAATAACAACCATTCTGGAATGGGAATAGGCAAGAATCACCTGACCAAACTAACGCGCCGGAGTCAATATTAGGAATCACTTGACATAACAATTCCATGATGTCGTTGTGGAACGGCGGCTGTCTTTTCTTTTACCCGACTCTAGTTTCCTTGAGAGAGTCATGGTATTTCTGAGTGCATGATTTGAGGCTCTAAAACCTGTTGCTACATTGTTTGGCTCATGGCAGCCATTATCATTTTTGATTCCGGAATGAGAATGCTCATTCCAGCATGTGAGGTGGAATGATCATTCTCCAAAAAGAATCATTCTCAGCGATTCCCATTCTGGAATCATATGGAATGTGACCAACCTAACGCACTTTTTTGACCAACCAAACGGGCGAGAATGATTCCGAGTGATTCCAAGTGATTCCCATTTGGGAATGTGACCAACCAAACGTAAACTTAATTTGGTATTTGTTTTTTTGTTTGTTTGTGTGGTTGTGTCACGCCTAGAGCTATCCCGTGTCTGTCCCATATCTGTGCCGTATCTGTGACTACAAAGGCTCTACAGGATTGTACATAACAGCTGGCCACAATATCTGCTGGCTCCCGTATCTGTCCCGTAGCTGGCCACAAACAGCTGGCCACAATATTCGTCGTATTATGTATACGACTTCCGGATGTACAGGGAGATTTGGAAAGAAATAGGAAGACGAGGAGGAAATGAAACTAGAATGGACGTTAGTTGCCGAATAGGTGATAGAATGCGTCAGCAAAAACATACTTTGGAAGAGAGATCCCGTCGTCTCCAAAGTAAGCGTGAATGGGCGATTCAGCGCCGGTCAGGAAACGTCGGAAGAGAGATCCCGTCGACTTCAGAACACCCGTGATCGGCAGAGTCAGCGCCGGTCCCAGGAAACGTCAGGACAGACATCCCGTCGACTCCAAAATAAGCGTGAACGGGCGATTCAGCGCCGGTCACAGAAAACGTCGGAAGAGAGATCCCGTCGACTCCAGAACGCCCGTGATCGGCAGAGTCAGCGCCGGTCCCAGGAATTGTCAGGACAGACATCCCATTGAGTCCAGAACGCCCGTGATCGGCAGAGTCAGCACCTGTCCCAGGAAATGTCAGGACAGATATCCCGTCGAGTCCAGAACGCCTGTGATCGCCAGAGTCAGCGCCGGTCCCAGGAAACGTCAGGACAGACATCCCGTCGACTCCAGAACGCCCGTGATCGGCAGAGTCAGCGCCGGTCCCAGGAAATGTCAGCACAGACATCCCGTCGACTCCAGAATGCCCGTGATCGGCAGAGTCAGCGCCGGTCCCGGGAAACGTCAGGACAGACATCCCGTCGACTCCAGAACACCCGTGATCTGCAGAGTCAGCGCCTGTCCCAGGAAACGTCGGACGACACAAATGCAAGAAATGAGCATAGGAGGCTTATTCGTGCTGATTCGCGTCGTGCTAATGCAGCTGCGCACATGGAAACTGTGCAGTCTATGGTAGAGGAAACAAATCATGCAATGGTGTCCTCTTTGACGCGTGAAGAGCGCCAGCAGTATAGCCACTTATTGCAATCTTGCAGGGAAGATAACGTTGACGTAGCTCTGCTTTCCTTTTATGCTGCTTCAGGTGATGGTCGTTGACCGTCTCGGACAGTACCTGATACTTCTGTGAGAGAAGAACTGGCATCCATTATTCCAGCACCAGTTTCTACATCCTTGCTAGCTGATGGTCTGGAAGCGTTCCAAGCGGAGTATAATTTAGAGAATGTTTGTCCTTGCGCTGCGTGTGGCTGCCGTGATATGGTGAAGTCACACAAGTATCGACTTCAGGACGAGGCGTTTATGAAATGCCTTCGACTGGATGATTCAGCCGCCGAAATGTACGAGCAGAGGCCAGAGATAGTAAGTGTCACGTGTACTGCGTTCACGTACACATGTGTTATATGTGTGCCCCACGCATGCGCAGGTGACGTCATGCGTGGATTGGGTTTTGGCTCTTTGCTGGCGTTTCAGGCTTTCGCTAGTCAGTCTGTTCTCTACACTTCTGGCAACTGGTTTTGCCAATGTTCTGTCCTGAGACTGTTCTTACTACTTCCTGCTATTGTGCCATTCACACGGCTGTAGCATTGTGGCTTTGTTGGTTATAGACTGATAAGACTGGTCACGTAACATGGTGGCAGCTGGATACCGAACTCTTACAAGTAATTAGTTAGTATTTCCGTAGCTACTTTTTGTGTGCTTGCAGTAGAACATTTTTTTTTTCGGCGTGAGTGCGCCAGTCGACAATGTCTAGCTCGAACAGTTCAGCCCCTGCGCCCTCCTCAAGCGGCAGCAGCAGCGGCAGTAGTAGTAGTAGTAGTCAGTCTAGCGGCAGCAGTTCTGCTGGCTCCTCGAGCGGCAGCAGTTCTGCTGGCTCCTCAAGCGGCAGCAGTAGTGGGGGTGCACGCGCCGGAAACAGTCCGTCATTCCCAGCCAAATTCCGTTTCTGCGTGACAGGAAACAGTCCCGACAACTGGAGGCTCTTCAAACAACGATGGCTGAACCACGTCATCCTCAACGAGTTGACCAGCCGCCCAGATGTTTTTCAGGTAGCCATGTTTCTAAGCTTGATTGACGATGACGCGTTGAAAATCTTCAATGGTTTTGAGTTTTCTACGCCTGAGAGTGATCGTACCGTGGCCGAGATAATTGCCCAGTTCGATGCGTACACCGTTGGGGCGGTAAACGAGACCTAGAAGCGTTTCGTGTTCAACAACCGCAGCCAAGGGCCAGACGAGCCGTTCGACACGTTCTTATGGTCGATTCGCGTCCTGGTTAAGTCGTGGAACTATTGCGAAAATTGCACTCCCTCAATACTACGTGACAGAATCGTTCTTGGAGTCAATCGAGCGTCCGTCCAGTCTGCGCTACTGAAAGAGCCTGGTCTGACACTGCAACGCGCAGTCGACGCCTGTAAAGCGTCCGAGAAGTCGTCGGAACAGCACCTCTCCATCAAGGGTGATCAGACAGAAACGCGCTCTGTTCACCACGTCGCGTCCAAGAGCTGCAGGTACTGTGGACACAGTCATCCACCGAGGACGTGTCCTGCATTTGGCAAGACCTGCAAGCAGTGCGGGAAGCAGAATCATTTTCAATCAGTCTGTCAGCAGGGCAAACCCAAGACCTCGTATCGCCCAACAACCGGCCAGAAAGGCAAGCGGGTCCAACACACGCGCCAGGTGTATGAGCCTAGCAGTGATGATGATGATTGGTTGGATGCCCTCCATGGCCGCATGAAGAAGGAGGTGAAAACGAGGATGCTAGTGGATGGTCAAGAAGTTGTATTTCAACTTGACATCGGAGCTTCTGTGAATATGATACCACAGACGTACGTTGGCCAAGCAGCAATCAGGCCATACCGTGGCAAGCTCAGGACGTGGGACAAGGCTGACGTCAAGCCCGTGGGTACGTGCCGAAAGACTCTGACGAATCCTCACAACAACAAGCGGTATGCCGTCGAGCTAGTGATCTTCAGCGGTACAACATGTACTCCTTCACTGGAGACATGTGAGCGGATGGGCCTCATCACAGTCAATGATGACCAGTTCGACCACATTGCGCTAATCAAGGATTGGACTGAGGACTACAAAGACGTTTTCAGCGACGACAAGCTTGGCGGACTGCCCGGCAAGCAGACTTTGAAGTGCGACGAGACGGTCAAGCCCGTTATTATGCCCAACCGACGTGTGCCTGTAGCTGTTCGGCCAAAGCTCAAGGAGGAACTGACTCGCCTCGTAAACCTCAAGGTCATACAGCCCGTCGACCAGCCCACACCTTGGGTCAGCCAGATAGTCGTGGCGAAGAAAAAGTCTGGAGCCCTACGAATCTGCATCGACCCAAAGGAACTAAATATAGCCCTACAGCGCGAACACTACACCCTGCCGGTTATCGACGACAAGCTGCATGAGCTGAGGGAAGCGAGGGTGTTCAGCAAGGCGGACCTGGCATCAGGCTATTGGCACGTCGAGCTAGACAAGGAATCTAGCCTGTTGACGACGTTCCAAACATGCTTTGGTCGATACCGCTTCCTCCGACTACCGTTTGGTACCAACGTCTCATCCGAGATATTTCAGAAGCGTCTGCAAGATGTGCTTGGAGACCTCCAGGGCATCATCGTTATCGCGGGCGACATTGTTATACATGGTCGAGATCAGAATCAGCTTCAGCTATCCAGAATCAGCTTCCTGGGACACCGCATCACCAAGGATGGTTTGGAAGTGGACCCTGAGAAAGTCAAGGCCGTCAACGACTTGGCAGCTGCAACCAACCTCACTGAACTACGCAGGGTCATCGGCATGGTGAACTACCTCTCTCGTTTCGTTCCGAACTTCACCGATGTCATGCAGCTACTCCAGAACCTGCTGCAGAGGGTCGTGCCATTCATGTGGTCTGACACGCAGCAATGCGCATTCAAGACAATCAAGCAGATGTTCTCCACCACACCAGGTTTGGCATTCTTCGACCCGAGCAAGAAGATCATATTGCAGAACGACGCCAGCGAATATGGCCTGGGCTCGGTCCTGATACAAGATAATCGCCCCATTGCTTTCGCCAGTCGTTCGTTAGAGCCTGCCGAGCGCAACTATGCACAGATAGAAAAAGAAATGCTAGCCATCGTGTTCAGTTTGGAGAAGTTTCACCACTACACGTATGGTGCGCATACCATTGATGTCATCACTGACCATAAGCCGTTAGTATCCATCTCACAGAAGTTGCTAAGCAAAGCGCCGAAGCGGTTGCAGTCAATGCTATTGCGCGTCCAGCCGTACGACATAAAACTCTCCTACCGTCCAGGCAGAAAACTGCACTTTGCTGACACACTGTCCAGAGCTCCACTTCCCGATGATAGCAAGGACGAGCAGGTGTCTGTCAACAATCTTCAGCATTGCCCTGTGAGTGAGCGTCGGCTCAATGAGATTCGCCTCGCTACACAGCAAGACCCGAGTCTCACCAAGCTAATGCACCAGGTCATGTCGGGGTGGCCAGACGCTCCCCATCTAGTGAACCCAGAAATACGGCCTTACTTCAGCTACCGAGATGAAATCACAGCACAAGACGGCCTTCTGCTCCGCGGCGAGCGCATCGTCATTCCACTATCCATGCGCAATGCTGTGAAAACCAAAGCACACGCCGGTCACATGGGAGTCAACTCCTGCATACGGAGAGCCCGTGACCTTGTTTATTGGCCTGGAATGTCGAGTAAGATTCGTCAGCTCGTCGTAAGCTGCGACACCTGTGCTCATACCAGCAAGCAGCAGCCCGAGACACTCTTCCTACACCCAGTGCAAGATCGCCCGTGGCAGAAAGTAGGAATCGACATCTTCAACATCAAGTCAAGAAACTACTTGGTTACAGTTGACTTTCTTCCTGACACCCTGGCCAGCACTTGCATCAGCAAGATCAAGTATCACTTCGCCAGGCATGGGATCCCTGATGTAGTCATCTCCGACAATGGTCCCCAATTCTCATGCCGGGAATTTAGCGCCTTCGCCGCAAAGTGGGAATTCTCGCACGAGAGCAGCAGCCCAGGCAACAGCAAATCGAATGGTGCTGCTGAGGCCGCCGTCAAGGATGCGAAGAAGTTCATGAAGAAGTGCAACGAGGAGAAGTCCGACCCATACCTCGAGTTACTGAATGGCCGCAACACACCCACTGAAGGTCTCAGCACCAGTCCCGTGCAACGGCTATTTGGTCGCCGAACCAGAACAGTGTTGTAAACCCTGAATGATCGCCTCAAGCCCGCTGCAGATATGTCAGTCGACATTCAGAAGAAGGAGACCAGAACACAGAAGGCAGCTGAGCTCCTCGACCACCGAAGGAAAGACCTTCCGCCACGCATGTCTGGCACAAAGGTTTTCATTCAACCGATTGACGGCAAGTCGAGAGAATAGCAGCCTGCAGTAATCACCGACAAGACGTCGAGCCGAAGTTATGAAGTCTCCTGCAACGGAAGAGTTCTGCAGCGGAATCGACAGTTTATCCGACCCGCACCGCCGACTGCAGCTGACGGACCAGACCGGGCATCATCCCCACCGTCGAGCCCGAAGCTACCTGGATCGTCAACGCCTGGCCCCAAGGCCACGCCATCCAAGATCCCGGCGTTGGTGCAACGCACGCCATCTAAGATCCCGGCGTTGGTGCAACGCACACCATCCAAGATCCCGGTGTTGGTGCAACGGTCGCCACAGTCACAAGGCGCCCGCACTGACATCCAGACAACGCGATCTGGAAGAGTGGTCCGGATCCCTAAGCGTCTCATCATGGACTCCTGATTGATTAGTAGTGTCTGTTTACGAGTCGTTTCATTATGTATGTGCGTGCTGCATTACATACGCTCAAGCCAGCTCATCATGTTGAGCTATTTCATTTGACTCTTATAATGCCGCCATACACATGTATTTGATTTGCTCGGACACTCTCTTATTTCAACGAAAGGGAGATGTCACGTGTACTGCGTTCAAGTACACATGTGTTATATGTGTGCCCCACGCATGCGCAGGTGACGTCATGCGTGGATTGGGTTTTGGCTCTTTGCTGGCGTTTCAGGCTTTCGCTAGTCAGTCTGTTCTCTACACTTCTTTCAACTGGTTTTGCCAATGTTCTGTCCTGAGACTGTTCTTACTACTTCCTGCTATTGTGCCATTCACACGGCTGTAGCATTGTGGCTTTGTTGGTTATAGACTGATAAGACTGGTCACTTAACGGTAAGGGAAGTGATGAATGTATATCGGTCCCCTTCGGATGGAAATCTGTACCACCTTCTCCCTGATCATATAAAAGAGGTAGAAGATGGTGCCACTGAAGTTATCATTTGTGCCGCTTGTAGCTCTACCTTGAAAAAGGGAATGGTGCCAAAATTTCGCTTGGCTAGTGGGTACGATTTCGGAAGGTTGGACATGCTGGAACCGTTGTCATTACTTGAGAAGATTGTGGTGTCGCCGTATCGAACGTTCGCAACTATTCTCAAAATGAAACCTTCTCGTGGAGCCGCTGGAAGATCATCTCAGAGTTTCCTGGGGGGTCATGCACTGATGTTCCGTCACGATGCTGTCGAGGCGACTGTTGCCATGTTTCCAAGGCACAGGTTCGTTTAAGATTTGAAATACAACTTTTTTTATTAGTTTGTGCAGTTCGTTGGTAGTTGTGACGTATGTAGTTGGTTTTTGACGTTGTTTAAATTTGGTTCAAAAAGGTTTTAAACTGGATATTTGTGTCAATTGTTTTGCTATGATTATAGGCTCGAAGATATATCTGAAGACTTTTCGATTATGTTCCTAGGATCTAGTGTACAATGGCGACAAAGGCGGTCTGACATATTAAGATGGGACGGCCCGCACATTGGCCTTCAGGCGTGTAGTTGGCGCAAGATAATGCAATGGCTCCGTGTGATGAGAGCTGCTGACCACTGCGCATATCGCCATTTGCCGGAAGATGTATTCAACTTGTCGTCAAGCATTATAGACGCTTTGGAGATTCTTCCAGAATTACTTGTGGACAATGCTCATTGCGCGGACAGTACAAACGCAGCGGCGATAGACGACTACGCGCGCGATGACACAGCCAATGTAAGACCGCATGGTGACGTGACTGATTTCGACGACACCTTGGGATTACCAGCTGTGGACGGTGTGCAGTCTGTTATGCTGACTTCTCGAGCCATGCAGCATGATGCTAGCGTAACATCTGGAGTGTTCAAAGTGTTAGAACACACTGTTAATGGCACGGATGGTGAACAACAGTGAGCCAGTGACAACAGATGGCACGTACCGAAATGCATCTTTTCAAACACGGAGGGACAGGTTATTGGAAGTCACCATCAGGACGGATACTAGTGAGATGATTAATGAATTTACTCACAACGCGTTCCTGTTAGGTTTCCCATACCTCTTCCCGTTGGGCATAGGAGAAAAAGATATTATGCCAACATCTATATCCAAAAGAGTTATGATTGTGGCATGATGGTCGTTTTGGCAGGGACAACCGATTTTTGTTCTATCTATATGACCGAATTCGCCGTTGGAATGCTGCGTTCGGCATTCATTTGAAGGTCAAAAATGATAGAGGGTCGGTCGATAAATTCAACCGGTTAATTTTCAACCGGTTAATTTTGGATCCGTCAATCTCAGATAGAGTCACGCAAGCTGCAGCAAACCCGGCCAATAGAGACGCTAGATTATTGATGAATTTATTGAAGCCGCTGTTGGTCGTGTCAGAAAGACGTGTTCCATGTGGTCCAGCCGAGACGAACGACTCTATCAGCAAGATGTGCGCAATGGTGCATTATGCAGGGCTGCCACTTTGGTTCTGGACAGTGTCTCCAAGTGATTTTGATAGCACGCCAGCCCTTCGCATTGCAGGTATTGACGTGGAGTTTCAGTTGACATCCCTGCAAGAACGCGCAAACATCATTGCAGCCAATCCGGTTGCGGCAGCGCGAGGGTTTCAAGCGTTGATCAACTCTATATTGCGGTGTTTATTTAGTCAAGAACCGCAAGACTCAACGCGTACATCGACGCTCCCTGGTCTACAAGAAAGGGAATGTCTAATGTGTGGTGGAGAGTGCATGGGTTACTTTGCGGTGACTGAAACCCAAGGTCGTGGTTCTCTGCATATGCATGGATGTCTTCTTTGCAGTCTCGGACCAACACTTCTGGAGCGTTGCCAAGCGGATAGTGATCTTGCTGCTCAGATTGCAAATGCCATTGACAGCGTTCTGATAGAGGCATTGCCTGAAGGCGTTAACGAAATTGTTCAAGAGAGGCGGATTCGGCGAGAAGCTGGTCCTCGCGTATCGCTACAATCGGATCGCATTGGGCCATTGCCAAATGTGGGTGATGGTGATGATGTTTAAGACCTTTTGCAACAGGTGATAGCAGCGACGAATCTACATACCAACTCGTCCACTTGTAAGAAAGGCAATTTAGGTCGCGGATAATGTCGTCTATCCTTTGCCCGTGGTGTGAAGGATGATGGGACTGGTCCTGTCCATATCTGTAAGGAGTCCGGTGGTGATAAAGGAGGTGAGTGAGGCAATCTCTTTCGTTTTGATTATAATTGTTTCGGTTATAACTTGGTTTACATATTAGGTTAAAAAATTCATTTGTGTCCGCACGAATATTCTTTAGATATTGATTATTCAACTCGGATTGTAAGCCAATTAAATTATGGTTCCTATTGACGGGTGTTGAATTGATGATGAGTGTGTCCATGAGGTCACTTCAGAAATGATTGAGACCAATGTTTATGTGAACCGAACGCATAATGGAGGTGCTTTGTGCAGCTATCAGTGGCGGCCAGGAAAGTCACCAATAGTCACAGGTACTTATGGAGTAAATCAATCGGTGGGGTTGCTGTTTCGGCCTGATACTCCCCAGCAATTGACATATAGCTAGCACAGTAGTCTTCATTGGCAAGAAGAGTGCTGTAGGAGTAACTGACTACAGCAAGGAGAGTCAATGATAGAGATTGCTTAACTTACTATGCCCTTCACAGAGATCGTGTCGGGTTGGAGATCTAGTAGATACTTGACGAGTTCCAGATGCCCATTCCCGGCAGCGCAATGAATAGGAAAATTACCGTCCTGTGTACAGGTAACACACATGACCAGATATTCCTATGCGTTATCCATCAGCTAAAGCTGGAAAACCCCAATACATGCTTTAGTGCTGGGTACGAGATTGATTAGTTTGCATTTTTTGAGCCAAAGTAATGTTGCAATATTCCTCTTGTGGGTTGAGGGGCATATGATGGGCGCAAGTATACAATACTAAGAACTCTTTTGAATCATTTTATGGACATCTCTGCACACACCAAAAGATGCCTGTTGACAGGTGTTGAATTGATGATGAGTGTGTCCATGAGGTCACATCAGAAATGATTGAGACAAATGTTTATGTGAACCGGATGCATAATGGAGGTGCTTTGTGCAGCTATCAGTGCTGGTCAGCAGAGTCACCAATATTCCCAGGTATTTTTGGAGTATATCAATCTGATGGACATTCCTATGCGTTATCCATCAGAAAAGTACTTTTATTGGATGTAATGCTCAATCCACTACGAAGTGAGGCAATCTCATGCACAACATTCAGGTAACCCACATGACAAGACATTCCTATGCGTTATCTATCAGAAAAGTATCTATAGTGGATAAATGTGTTAGGTTCCTCCTCACGTACAACCTTTTCCAAGCTGGCCTGCATGAACCCCATACTATGTCGTATTCACCTTTTGTCTGCTTTTGTCGCCTTTTGGTCCATTGGCCTGGGTAGCTACTTCCGCGCCCATATTTGCCATAGCTACCCAGTCTACCTCTCCACACTGCACTCTTGGCCCACAGTCACAACACCACTCCATAGCGAGGAAGTTCGTTCTTGAGTAGATGTTCCATATCCTCCAGACAGCTGTTTCGTTCAGTAAGAGTTCCCCAGCAGAGGTAGATAACGAAGAGCGCAGTGTGGAGAGGTGGACGGTTAAGATTATTTTCAAATGGCCGAGTTTGTCGCTACTTCTGAGTAAAACAGTACACCGATAAGTCAGTTGACAAACTGTTTTGCCAGGTTAAGGTGGAAAACCCCAAAACATGAGCCAGGGACAACAGAAACTACCCTATGGCACTTTTGGCGAAAAAAATGTTCTCTCAAAATGTTGGTATGGTATGGTAATGTGCTCAAACAAAATGTCAAGTTGATCTGCGATGGCAAAATGTGCCTAACCACCTATTTAATAGTGGCATGTCCATTGAGCGATATAGAGCAAATATATGTACACGGCGAGTATGAAATGGCAGTTCAAGTTGCTGGGCAAAGTCAAATGTATAGTGAACTTTGCCCTCAGCTTCATCCAGTGACGCCTTCGCGCCATCCACGATATCTCGGTAGTACTGCCGCTCCTCTTGTGCAAGTGATATGTGCGAACGCAGGGCCTGGACACTACAGTCTACATTCCGTATCTTCCTCTGTACAGGCGACACGAATTTTGTCCCCAGCTTGTCACACAGTGCGCATACATCTGTCCTTGGCTTCATCACTTTGACGTGGTGCGGCCAACATCAAGTATCCCTTTCCCATATCTCTGAAGGAAATGTTGCCATCTATGACCAGACAAATTGGCAATAATAAAATTGTGTTCTCAACTTCTCATGCTCTACAATTACGTTCATTATGTTGTGCTGCGTTCTCTAAAAAGAATTCTAAAGGTGTTTTACACAGAGATATACTTGGGAGTCTTGTCCCGTAGAAAATTTACTCTGTCTGGATAAGCGCTGCAAGCCGCATGATGAACTCGTACAAGGTGAGGCAAAGTTAACTTGATGGAGCTTGCCCTTTCCTGTGGCTCTTCTGTAGATCCGTAAATCATGTGAAGTTTCGGCCATTGCTTGCTACCATTGTGGGTGGCTAAAATAGAGTTGATCTGGTGTAAGCCTCAAGACCACCATTCATTACAAAGGAGTTAATCAAACACACAAACGCACACACACATGCACAAAAACACACACATTTACATACATACATACACACACACACACACACACACACACACACACACACACACACACACACACACACACACACACACCTGGTCCTGGTCCTGGTAAACACTGCCATTACGGTCACGTGTCCCCTCGGGGCCGACAACATGGAAAACGACGCGCGTCGGCAGAAAGTCGGCAGTCTGCCGAGAGATCAGGGACCATGTTCAATCGGCACGACGAGAGAGCCATCTCCGGCAGCTATGGATTTGGAATCCACGAGTAGAGCGGCAGCATCGGCCACAGGCCCCACAGTGGGCCTTGCAGCATGAGAGAGCGAGCCGCACACGCTGCGGCGGAGGAGTCGCCTGAGCAGCAATGGTAGACACCGCCGCCCGGCACGGAGCCCGAGACGATGTCGCGGGGAGCATCCGGGAGTTAGGGCACTTGTGGACCGCCAAACCTCCGGCACTGCGGAACCAGCGCTCGCAGGAAGAACATTGTTGGCTACCTCTCTGTTCTGATACAGGTTTGCGGCGCTCATCGAGGCATTTATGGCGAGGCAAACCACCCCTGGAGAAGAGACGGCCACACTCGGCACAAGGTATCCGCAGGGGCTCACAAACGGGTTCGAGCGGGGGCAGAACACTGCAAGCGGCCCGCCATTCCCGTCTATCCTGGGCCAAGTCATACCATTCGTCGATGCCCAACGCCGCCAGATCCTTCCGCGCAGCATCGCGCCACCTTTTCCTTGGGCCGCACATTGGACGGACAGGATGTAGGGTGCCAAACAGTAGTTGACGCGGGGCACGCTCCTCATGCATTCGCACAACATGCCCAAGCCACTCCATGCGGCGCGATGTCAGCAGGCTGGGGATGTCACGGGGCTGACGCGGATTCCACCGCTCCAGAACATCAACCCTGGTCAGTCGTTCGTCTCAGACATTCCGCTGGCTGATACCCATCACGGAACGGATGCAGCGCAGATGGAAAGAGCACAGTGCATCAAGGTCGGGCTTCAACGGCACCCAACACTCAGCACAGTACAGAAGCAGAGACAACACGCATGCCCCGTACACAAGCCGCTTCGTAGCAAGTGAGAGGTTGCTGTCAGTGAAAACCGGCTGGCGCAGGGCTCCAAATGCACGCGATGCACCGGCAATGAGTGAGCTGATATCTGGGGTAGATCGGCCATTCGTGTGGAGGAGAGAGCCAAGATAACGGAAACTATCTACACACTCGACCACCTCACCCGCCACGTCCAGGGGCAGCCGGTCTGCTTCCGCGAGTCCATATCCAGCAGCCATCACCTTTGTCTTGTCCAGGTTGACTGTCAAGCCGAAAGAATACGCTACATGTATGAATTGGTCAAGAGCCCGCTGTGCACCATCATGAGTGGTAGCCAGCAGAGCAGAGTCATCTGCAAATTGACACTCGCGATGGACCTTGCTCTTGTCTGTTGACTTCCGACTGAATAGGAGACTGCCCCCAGGCTTTGTTGCCACAGGAATACCAACGCCAGGAATGTCAGCAACAGCACGATGCCACTGCTGGAAAACGGCCCACATCAACAGATTGAAGAGTACCGGTGCCATGCAGCAACCCTGCCGAAGGCCGTTCCGCACCTCAATTGGCGGCGCATCAACTCCCGGGATCTTCAACGTTGCTGTCATATTGGTGTGGAAAGAGCGTATGATATTGATGAGGCGCTCAGGGACACCTGCCTTCTTGAGGATAATCCATAGGCATTGGCGGCTGACAGAGTCATACGCCTTACGGAGGTCTACGAAGACTAGAAAACCCTTGCACCGATGTTCGTAGAGCTTCTCTGCGACCTGCCGAACGGCGAAAACCATACCCGTGCATGACCGACCCTTCCTAAAACCACATTGGGAGTCGGGAAGGATGGTCTCGGCCAAAGATTGCAAGCGGCGCTGAATCATGGCAGCAACGACCTTGCCAACCACTTCCAACAAAGCAATGCCCCGCCAATTATCGCATTTGGCAAGATTGCCCTCCTTCGGGATGGGGACCAGATTGCTACACACCCACTCTTGAGGGACTGCTTCGGCCTCCCACACGGTACACACGAGGTCCAAGAGGGCACACATAAGAGCGGGGCCACCGGCCTCAACCATCTCAGGTAAGATGTCAGAGCCGCCAGCCGCCTTCCCATTGCTCATGGCTGACACCGCACGCTGAAGCTCAGCAAGGTTCGGTGGTTCGCCAAGCTCCTCGACGATGTCCTGCTGTTCCACCTGATCGATAACACCGGAGTCGAATGTTGTCACACACACGCACGCACGCACGCACGCACGCACGCACGCACGCACGCACGCACGCACGCACGCACGCACGCACGCACACACACACACACACACACACACATATATATATATATATATACACAAACACACAAACACACATACATGCACACACACACACACACACTACTATCAATCAGCTACCCCTGAGGGTCCCACCGCCCTCCACTCAGAGAACTGAGCGCAAGGTGAGGGGCAGTGGCGCAAACAAAACAGGAAGTACAGCAAAATGAATTGAAAGGAAATCAAAACAAGCTGCCATATTGATGGAAAGGAGAGGAAGGAATTATCACAAACCAGATGAACAGTCTGCTGTATGTCCACCATAACATGCAACGACTGCAAAAAGGAACAAAATTAATGTGAACATGATGTTCTGTTCAACTATTACGTCTGTACGCGTACTGCTTCGGCCTTCATGCACCAGGAAAGCACAATCTTGAGCTGGAGGGTGGGCACCGAACGTCCCACAAGGGCTCCACAAGAAGTACTTTCACGAAACGACGAGGAGTATGCGCAGCAAGCTAACATCACTACACCATCGCCGCACGACGACTGGCCACTCAGGTCCAAACAACACGACAAATTCACAATTCCAGCTATCACCGCGCAGGAATAAATTGTTGCGAGTGTGACCTGTATCCTTTCTCATCCAGAAATCCACTTGTTTTGCCGAACGCCACTGCATTGTTTCAGGCTGGGGATTGATCCGAGGGCTCGCCAATCCACTGCGGAGGATGCGGAAAGGACGCAAGAAGACGGTGACGGCAACAAATTACCCGCCCTGGTCGTCAGCTCACTGAATGTCCTTCCGCGCGAGCGAAACCGGCTGCAAGGCATGAAAAGCCTACTGCCAGTCAATACCCAGGGACGACCCTGACCAGAAGGCCAAGGCCGCCCCGTGGAGGAGGCCAACAAAGAGAAAACCAGGAGCTAACAAATCTGCTTCCTCTCCGTGAAAATGTTACACCCACACACACACACACACACACACACACACACACACACACACACCTCAGACCTCAGACATGCCCATCGCGGGAGCGATGATAGCGAACAGCTATGTTTTTAGACATAGCAACTTGCTGCTGGGATTACACCATCCAACAGCTTGCAAGGCTGATGAATTGACCGCCACTATTTTTAGCCTGGTATCCACCGCACAGCTGTTTGAAGTGACTTTTTCTGGCCAGTGAATCCCTATTTTTCATTTTTCCATTTTTTTCTTTTTTTTCTTCTTTTTCTACACACACACCACACCACATACTCCGGCATACACTGGCTGTTGGTAACCACCCAGGAGAATGAAAGAAAAGTCAGGAAGAGTCTGAGAAAGAGAAGAAAGACGTGTGTGACCATAATCGTCGGGAATCGAACCCGCAAACTATCGATTGAAAATCGCTGCACATACCACTGCACCATATCACACACACACACACACACACACACACACACACACACACACACACACACACACACACACACACACACACACACACACACACACACACACACACACACACACACACACACACACACACACACACACACACACACACACACACACACACACACACACACACACACACACACACACACACACACACACACAAACACACGTACACCAGGAAATATATTTACATCACTTTAGTATGTAGGGAGCCTGCAAGCCAAACGAGTCTATGAACCTCCGTGAATGGGCTTCGAACAATTCCGACTTCCTCTCTCACATTCCGGAAGTTGACAAAGTTTCTGAAACGGTCATGACAGTACTTGGTATGCAGTGGTGTACACCCACCGATCAGATTTCGCTGGCCGGTCATGACGTTGAGCACGTGATCGTTCGGACCAAACGCCAAATGTTGCAGGTCGTCTCAAAGTTCTTTGACCCAATGGGCCTGCTATCTCCAATACTGTCGCAACCGAAAATCCTGATTCAAAACATGTGGAAATTGAAATGCGACTAGGACGACATCCTCCCAACGGAAATTCTAAATAAATGGAAAGAAGTCACAGGTGATCTAAAGCAGATCCACGAAATTCAAATTCCGAGACGGATGACAGTCGCACACTCAGGGGCAGTCACATACACACTTCACTGTTTTTGTGATGCCTCTCACACAGCATATGCAGCGTGTGTGTGCCTTGCGGTTGTCGACGAGCAGTCAGGTTGTGACTCTTGTCATCTTGTGTTCAGTAAAACCCGCCAAGCCCCCATCAAGGAATTAACAATACCGAGACTAGAATTAATGGTAGCCTTGATTGGTATTCGGTCGTTACGATTTGTACTCTCACAATTGAATTTCTCGGAACAACCCAGACTGGTGCTGTGGTCTGATTCGCAATGTGTGGTACATTGGATCAAGAAACCTCAAAAACACGGTACATTTGTGGACCGGCGCTTGAATGAAATCCGGTCTCTGTCGTCGGTTGAGTACCGGTATGTAGACACAGCTGAAAACCCCGCAGACACTCCTTCTCGCGGGGCCACGGTGGACACGCTGAAAAACGAGAGAGCTTGGAAGCTCAGGGCCCTACGCTATGATTTTTTGCCTTGATGACCTAGACAAAAAAAAGCATAGGGATGTTATAAATTCTTTAAAAAAATCCTTTTTTTAAGACATAATCTGGGATTCGAACCCGCACTATCGCGCGCCCTGCATGCATCCCCCGATACACTTCGCATACATACTAATTTTTCCAAGTTGTTTCACATTGTGATCTTGCATTTGAAAGCCCTATTTGAATATGCATTGTGGCCAGCCGTCTTTGATGGCACGGTACGGTAGGGGATAGGTACGGGACAGGTACGATCGAGGGTAATACGACACCGTCTCCCATACCACCATCAAACACAGCTGGCCACATACAGCTGCCCGCAATATTCAAATAGGGCTTTCAAACGCAAGATAATAACGTGAAGCAACTTGGAAGAATGGGTATGAATGCGAAGTGTACGGGGATGCACGCAGGGCGCGCGATAGTGCGGGTTCGAATCCCAGGATATGCCTGAAAAAAAAATAGGAGAATTGTAAAATTTAAAACATCCTATGCTTTTTTGCGCCAGATACGGATAGCGCCAGGCGTGACACAAACAAACAAACAAACACACAAACACACAAATACCAAATTAAACCTGTGTGGACCCTGGCTAGCGCCAGACGTTACTGAAGTAACGTCTTCTGCATAGCTACGGGAATAACAAGAACTGGTGGCACGGGCCCCAGTGGATTAACAATGAGAAAGGTTGGCCATCAGTGTTGGTGATTCCAGCAAACGCCGTGGAGTTGGAGAAGTCTGCCAACACCTTACTGGCGGCGGCGGAGGGTCCCACGGAGTACCCAATGATAATGAATTTGGAAAGTATTCGTCTTGGGGAAAACGGATAGGTGTCTCAGCATATGTTTTGAGAGCCATCGAATGTATGCGTGGTAATTAATGTAATGGGTTTCTTACATCACAAGAGCTCAAGAATGCGACAATGGTTTGGCTACAACATTTGCAACGTACGGAAATTCCAGACACGCTCAAGTTAATTCAGAAAGGAAAACGAAATGATCTAGCTAACAAACTCGGCCTGTTTCTAGATGAAAACGAAATAATGCGGTGCAAAGGACGGTTGGAAAAAGCAAACATACCGCTACGGTCTAAGTTCCCAGTCCTAGTACCCAAACACGGAGTAATCACAACTTTGCTAATTGAAGAATGTCACAAACGGCTAATGCATGGCGGTGCGAGTCATACACTGATGGAACTGAATATTAATAATAATGGAAAAACCAATGAAAAAAACGATTCGGCAAACAATGGTTCGGCGGACGGCGGCTCGGTAACAAACGACAACGGTGCTGCAGATAATGATCAGCAGCTAATCCAAAATGACGGCGGTACAGTGCACGGCGGCACAGAAGTCAAAGCAAGAGGCAAGCGGCAAGCGGCCAAAAGGAGTATGGAACAGCTAAGACAATTGATTGTGTCAGATTCAGTTTAGTTTAATTATTTGAGCATGCATGTTAGTCCTAGACCTAGGCTTACTGTTCTCGGCGGGAGTGTCGCAATATGTGCGAATGCCGGGCTGTCAATATTTGAATACATGTTACGAGTGCAATTTGAATTTACAGTAATCACAATTTGTCTTTCGTCGCACTCTTACCTAAGGTATATCCCAGGAGCGATAGGGTCCAGGTCCGCTGCCCATAGCTAAGTTCTAGGTATAGTAATTATTTGTAGTAAGGTAGCTTGACACATGACTAGCTTCGCTCTATAATCTTGTTCTGAAATGAATTGCATGTGTGGAATTATTTGATCTCTTCGATCGAACTGTCGATTTATTTGAACTGCATTTTTCTGATTTATTTATTTCCCTTTTTTGCATGCACGCACTGGCAGCGCTCCAGTGCAGCCGCCATCTTAGCGTCGATACGCGATCGCGGGATCGCTACGCGAAAGGCTAAAGGGACAAGCCCAACTTTTTTTGCGGATTTTCTGTCATAAAAAATAAACGTCACAGGCTGCTCTTCGTAGGTGTCCGCGTCCCAGCGGTCCGGGCAAGCGACCGCACCTCAGTGGGACACTTGGCCGTGGCTTTTGTACTGCAATCTGTGGGAGAGCCTTTCCAGGGGTAGTACACACCTGGCCTGGGTACCGGGTACCGGGTATGGACGAATCCCTGGTGTTGATCCTTTTTTGTTCCTTTCCTTTTTATTTGTTTTTGCTGAGAAAGAAACGTTGCTGTTTCTGTTCCCTCCAGCGCCTTTGCTCTAGTAAAACATTGCTGGCTGATAAATGGTCATTGCTCGTGATGCCAAAGGTGAAGGGAAGCTGGGTTTCTTGCCATTTGCAACTCCCTGTCTCTGAAAATGTAGCTTGTAGCTCCGAGTATTTTAGTTTTTCGACGTGCCAGACCTATTGGTATGAGCTGCAGAGATGAGGAGCAACGAAGGCGTTGGATTAATGCGTTGGATTGATGCCAATAATGGTGTTTATGGCCGGACAACGCCAGCGGTTTTCACTTGTCAGGAGGACAGTCAAGTTGGAGCAGGCAGATGACAGATTATTAATTTTGGCGCATTTTTTTGCAGAGTGGGTGGCTTGCCGAAGAGAATCATCTCAGTACCTCATGGTTACTAGTATCTGACAAATGCCTCTTATTGCTAGTCTGCATTAGAGCATAGCAGAATTGATCATGTCACAAGTACTAGTAGTGTCAAGACTTGATGTGCTACGATTGTACTCAACTTGTGGCAACTTCACGGTAATTCGTCCTGCCACTTTACGCTCTCCCGGAATTCCCTGCAGAAGTCACGTGCCTGTGCAGGGGACAACGTGTTTGCATTGCTTACTGATGCAAGCGGATGGAGTGCAGAGCAGATAAGAAGACATAATCTGGCTATTCAAATAGCTTCGGCTGCTATTAATTGGCTGGACTCCTGGAAACGTGGGCAAGAATCTAAACCAGTCCACGGAAACGATGTGACGCCACACAGGAAGCTAAATGGCAAACCAATCAAGTTCTTTGGTAATGAAACCTTTCACCAACGTTGTCCGGTTGCATGCCTAGTGTCACTCACACAAGACCAATGGATGCCACATGTACCTAAAAGATACGCTGTTGATCAACCACAACTCCAATACCACTGAGCAGCGTCTTCTATACAGATCCAATTAGATATTGAAGTATATGAGTCGAAGTTGCTGGTATAGTCTCTCCTAATGACCGCGTATTTGGCATAATTTTCTCTATACTGCACTCTAGAGCTACTTACCTTTTCCGACATTGAACTCAGGCAGTGACCACTCGCCCACAGAATGAGCCAATTGACACAGACACCAAGTACCATGTGCATTCGTCGCAAGAGAGACACACGCAATGTTCAGATAGTCCAGGCATCAGGCAAATTTATAATGGCGGTCCAAGCTAGTTGAATATCCGGATCACTTTTTCTCATCTGGTCTACACTCCATCCGCTTGCATCCGTAAGCAATGCAAACGCATTGTCCCTTGCACAGGCACGTGACTCCTGCAGGCAATTTTGGGAGAGCGTAAAGTGGCAGGACGGATATTCCCGTGAAGTTACAACATGATCTGAGTATAATCGTAGGACATCAAGTCTTGACACTACTTGTGACATGATCAATTCTGCTATGCTCTAATGCAGACTAGCAATAAGAGGCATTTGTCAGATACTAGTAACCATGAGGTACTGAGACGATTCTCTTTAGCAAACCACCCACTCCGCTATAAATGCTCAAATAATCTGTCATCTGCCTGCTCCAACTTGACTGTCCTCTTGACAAGTGAAAATCGCTGGCGTTGTCTGGGCCATAAACACCATTATTGGCATTAATCCAACGCCTCCCTTGCTCCTCATCTCTGCATCTCGTAACGATAGGTCTGGCACATCGAAATCTAAAACTAAAATACTTGGAGCTCTTATTTACTTCAAGCTATATTTTCAGAGCCAGGAAGTTGCAAATGGCAAGGAACCCAGCTTCTCTTCACCATTGGTATCACGAGCTATGATCATTATCAGTGAGCAACGTTACTAGAGGAAAGTCGCTGGAGTGAACAGAAAGCTTTCCAAGCAGCAACGTTTCTTTCTCAGCAAGAACAAATAAAAATGAAAGGAGCAACACCAAGGATTTGTCTATCCCGGTATAGGTACCCGGGTGTGTGTAGCCTCTGGCATGGCAAGGTTCTGCCACAGATTTCCAGTACAACGGCCACGGACAAGTGTCCCACTGAGATGCGGTCGCTCGCCCGGACCGCTCCGACGCGGACACCTGCGAAGAGCAGCCTGTGACGTTTATTTTTTTTATGACAGAAAACTGCAAAAATAGTTGGGCTTGTCCCTTTAGTCCTACCCAGGGAGTCGTACTCAAACTAGGGAGGTGACACGGCACAGAAATCCGTGTCACAGGGGTTGACTCGCACCCGTGACCCCTCGTTGTTATTTTTGGAATAGTTCAGTCCAGTCCAGTCCGAAAGGTCATACTCGGATCGACTCGCCTTCTGTACTTCACCTCCAAGCGTGCCGCATGGTGTCTAGTTTTTGAAATTATTGAGGCAGCACATTTCGTTAACAGCCCATCACTGGCCAGTATTCTTTGAAAGACTACCAGCAATTTTTTTTAGCTCCTGCCATGTCCGAACTACTTGATAGCAGTGATGGCAACAGCAGCAGTTATGAAACGGCGTGTAGTGTTGCGGTAACTGTTCAGAACTTTTCAGAGTCGTATCCTAGGTTAATCCGAATACTAAAAATTGACCCAAATTGCACATAACACGAAGCTGGTTTTTGAAAATTGTAAGTCGTGTATCTGCCCCATTTCTTCTTTATGACTTGCACAATACACTAGTCTTCCTAAACAACACATTTACAGCAGGGGTTAAGTACCATATAAGAGAAGTACAGCCAGTGATATTGTCATGTTGAAATACTACAATTTTGACACAAATTACACATAATACGAAGCCAGGTTTTGAAAATTGTAAGTCGTGTATCTGCCCCATTTCTTCTTTATGACTTGCACAATGGTCCAGTCTGCCTAAATAACACATTTATAGCAGGGGTTATGTACCATATTAGAGAAGTACAGCCAATGATATTGTCATGTCTAAAAACTACAATTTTGACACAAAATACACATAACACGAATGCACTCAGTACAACCACCTGCCACCACACTGTTACTCCCTCCGAGAAATAAATGCATTCAAAAGAGAAGTTACCCCGATCATAGTATCATCAATTTGCACATGCTCCAACCCCCGCTGCAGCCCAGCCTAGGTATAGTATTTTAATCAAGGTATATCGCCTACCTGCCTTCGCAATGGATATACTTCCCTCCTCGTCTTTACTTAAATGAAGCACCCAAACCACGGCTGCCACTAGCCACTGTTTCTCCCGGTTTATTGCACCCATTCTGATTGATAACACATAGTACCGTATCTCTCTTATTGGCTACGGTCACCGTGAGAATAAAGATAATAATAATAATAATAATAACCTTTGCAGTTGAAATAAATAAATGAATACGAAGGATACATAGACAAGTCCGTGTGACTTCATCAACGTTTGCACGCATAATTTCGAGAGAGAGAGAGAAAGAGAGAGAGAGAGAGAGAGAGAGAGAGAGAGAGAGAGAGAGAGAGAGAGAGAGAGAGAGAGAGAGAGAAGAGAGACACCAACGCTTACTAGACTGCAATAAAAGGAAGGTAGCATCAAGTGGTCATCACCGAAAGACCGTGAACTACTGAAGAAACAAAGAATTCAAGCTTCAATTGGCAAACCTGTGGTAGCATTTGGGCACATTCTGTACTACTTTGTAGTAGATTTGGTATTCGAACTGTATGCGCAACGGATCGGGAGCTGGCTCACCGCTGATGTCTTGCGATGTCTTGTGGCACCGATTTTGCTTATGTGAACCAACCCTAACACACATGACGAGACATTCCTATGCGTTATCCATCAGAAAGGTATGTATATTGGATATAAATGTGTTAGGTACCTCCTCCCCTGCAACCTTTTCCAAGCTGGCCTGCATGCACCCGAACTCCGTCATGCTCACCTTTTGTTCCATTGGCCTGGGTAGCTACTTCCCATATTTGCCATAGCTAACCAGGCCCTTTATCTTCGCGTTCAAACTTGATCTTTAGCTCTTGTCTCTCTCTGCCGGCTATCTCAGTCGGTACAGCATGAGATCCCATGCACAGTCGTCCCAAACTGCCATACGTCTCGTCCTCAGTAATCCTCGTCTCGTCCCCAACCTCGTCTCGCCAATGTCAACCTCATCTCGTCCCTGTCAACCTCGTCTCTTTTATGTCAACCTCGTTTCTTCAATGTCAATCTCGTCTCGTCCAAGTCATGCAGGTCACCTATTTTCTTTATTTCTCTCTTTCTTTTTCATCTGTCCTTCGTCGTCAAATTTATTCTCGGTTTATTTTATTTTGTAATTTTTGTAGTGTGTGTGTGTGCGCGCGGGTGTCCTTCGTCAATATTAGGCGTCCGATGGTGAGCCACGCTCTTTTATTCATGTCGCATTAATTGGCAGAAGAGTAACTATGCTGTATAGCTATGGAAATAAGAAGGCCATGTTCCTTGCTTTTAGTTTTTTATGTGTGCCTATTTTTTGTGAAGGGGTGTTTGGCCCGTCGTTGGCAATGTCTACGCTACCATGAGTGATGTGTAAATACTTTAGAGTACAGGAACATCATAGCTGTAGTGCATAATTTGTATAACACTTTTGTGACACCTGTGCGTTGTGTGTGTGTGTGTGTGTGTGTGTGTGTGTGTGTGCTGTGTGTGTGTGTGTGTGTGTGTGTGTGTGTGTGTGTGCTTTTTTTCTCTACTTTCTCAGCAATTTTTTTCTATTTTTCTCGTCGCCTTATTATTTCCCGCGAGGTCGCGGTTCTTTTCTTCGCGCAGGGGAGGTATGTTAGGTACCTCCTCCCGTACAACCTTTTCCAGGCAGGCCTGCATGCACCCCATACTACGTCGTACTCACCTTTTTTCTCCTTTTGTCACTTTTTGTTCTGTTGGCCTGGGTAGCTACTTGCGCGCCCCTATTTGCCATAGCCACCCAGGCCATTTATCTTCACACTTGATCTCTAGCTCTTGTCTCTCTCTGCCACAATGTAGTCGTTTTGTTCGTCTTGGTCTCTGCCTCTTCGTCTCCCAAATAAATGTTGTCCCATCTAACTGTTCCTGTTCGGGATGAGCTGGCAGCCTCCAAGTCGAACCAGGTCACGTTGAAGCAAGCTGGCCTGCAAAAACAATTTGACGTAAACCAAACTGTGCTCGATGGCGTGGAGGGAGCGCTCACTCAACTGCCATCAGGTCATGACGCGGCTGCATACCTAGCAAAAAGTAAGGCGACCCTGACCCTCCGCCAGAAGCATCTCCGGATTGCGGACGCTTACGATTGGAAAACAGTCGAAGTATATGAAAACGGTGTGCTGGGTGAAGGGGTTGGCAGATGACAAGAGGATTGCTGAGGCGGCTGCAACAGCACGGCGGACAGCAGCACGTCCTGATAGCACTCGGGAGCATCAGCAGCGGAATTTTCGCACCCCCAGCGAGCAGTATATGTCGCGGCAGCCTGCACAGTACGGCCGAAGAAACATTGGCTTCGGGGCGTTCGGAGACGGAGGCAGAGTTCTGGGCTCTGCGGGAGTCACCTGCTATGCCTGTGGACAGGTGGATCACATGGCCAGAGTATGCCCCAGCCAGCAGCGTGGTCCATGGCAATACCAACCGTGATTTGGTGGAGCAGCAAATGGGCAATTCGGCTGCCCGAGCATGTTTAGTGCTTCACCAGTGGCAGCAGCCCTCATGCCAGCCCAGCACCCACAATAAGATAAGTGTGCACGGGCGGCTTAAGCCATGTGTTAGTTTTTGGCGTGGTATTGGTGCGTCAGAGTTTGTATTGAAGATTATTGAGTGTGGTTATTTTTTGTGTTTCACTGCCCTTCCTCCTCCAAAGATCATCTGTAATTCCCCTTCTGTTTTCTCCCATGCTGAGTTTGTGTCCTCCCATATACGGGATATATATTTTCCGGGTGCCGTTGAGGAAGCCCCACTGGCCAGCTTAGTTGTGGTCAGTCCTTTGGGTGTGCTTCCAAAGAAAAATGGGAAGCTGCGCCTAATATTAGATCTGCGGTATGTTAATCAATTCCTAGCTGATATGCATTTCTCGTTTGAAATCTTCGTGTCATTCCGCAGTTATTTCAGTCCGAGTGCTTTATGTTCACAATTGACTTGAAAGATGGGTATCACCATATCTCGGTGGCCGAAGCTCATAGGAAATACCTTGGCTTTTCTTGGCTTCTTGATGGCACTGTTCGATATTTCCGGTTTGCTGCTTTACCGTTTGGTCTAAAACCAGCCCCGTTTGTGTTCACTAAGGTCCTGCGACCACTTGTTGCCCATTGGCGCAGCAAGGGTCTCAGAATCTTCATGTTTTCGGATGATGGTACGGGCGCTGCATCTCCGTTAGTGGCCGCCCGTCAGATGGTTGACATTGTCCGGGTAGACCTAACATGTGCGGGTTGGTTGGTAAATGAATCTAAGAGTGACTTTCACCCTAAGCAAAGAATCGAAACGCTCGGTCACATAGTTGACAGTACAGAGAACTGGATCCGTGCCTCCCCAACCAGGGTTGACAGATTACTAGCGATTCTTGAGCGGCTGCATGGTTCATCTGAGCGGATTCCGGTTAGTTACCTGGCGAGACTGGCAGGATCCATTGTATCGATGTGGATGGCACTCGGTAGCATCTCGCGTCTCCAAACTCGTTCACTACACGCACTGATCGCTGATGTTTGTGCCGAGTCTTGGAGTCTTGGAATGCCTACACAACTATTACTCCATTGGTCAAGGCAGAGATTGCATTTTGGCGGCAACATTTTCACAGTTTCCATGGACAGCCCATCTGGCCCTGCAGACCGCGCATCATGTCTCTGACGTGGTCAGATGCCAGGGACACGGGCTGGGGTGGGTTCTGTTTACATGATGGTGTTGCGGTTGCCTGAGGCGAATGGCCATTTCACTCTAGTGCCAGGACCAGTAGCTCCACTTTGCGGGAACTCCTCGCAGTCCGGTACACTTTGGTCTCACTTCGCACTCACATTGCACAACGCCAGATCTGCATCAACACTTACAACCAGAATGTAGTCAGGATCCTGTGTAACGGTAGCGGCAAGGTTGAGTTGCAGGAACAAGTTGTTGCTATATTTCGGTTTTGCACCACGATTAAGGCACGTCTGTTTGCGCAGTGGGTCCCGAGGGACCTCAATGTCACAGCGGATCACTTGTCGAGAATCATTGACGATAATGACTGGCAGTTGGAGCCATCTTTATTTCGCCATTTTAAGGCCAAATGGGGCCCCTTGACGGTGGATCGCTTTGCAACCCACCTATCAACGCAACCACCCCGCTTCAACTCCAAGTGGTGGTCACCAGGGTGCGAAGCTGTGGACTGTTTCACCCAAGCCTGGGAAGGTGAGGTCAACTGGTGTCTACCACCGCCGGCGCTGCTGGGTGACCTTTATGCGTTCCTCGCCAATGTACCATGCCACGCTGTAGTGGCATTCCCATTCTGGCCGTCGGCCCCGTGGTGGCCTGTGTGGATGCCGGAAAATGGCCCTTGTCATCTCGCTACGGACTCGGAAATCGTGTCCTTGCCGTTTGGTGCTTTCCAGCATGTATCCAAGCCAACATGCCTGTTCGGTCCAGACCCGCCGCTTTTCCAATTTGTCTTCATGCAGGTCTGCTCGATGATGTCATGCCGGGCGCATAACCCATGAACGTTGGCCATCTCAAACACTGACCCTTTCTGTCTGACACGTCCATAGAATCAATTTTGCCATAGGATGGTATGTTGTGCCAGCTTAGTCTTCTAGTAGCATGCTGCACATTCTTGCTTCTACCTTATTTGGTCTGTCTCTCGTTTGCCGTTTCTTGTTCTTTGGTCTATTTTGTTCCCTACATTTTTTGTTTTTGTTTTGTTGTTAGTGTTCCCTGGCCTTGGAGGAGACATATTTATTGGACTTTTCTTGTCTTGGAAAGTAATGGTGTAGATTTCTATGGGCTGGGCTTGATCCTATGCGCAAATGAGTGCTAGCAGAGTGCAGTCACTACAGTCTATGGAGGGCATGCATTTGTGTGTGAGGCTCCCTGGGAGCAAAGGTGTGCAACACTTGGTGATCTGCATGCCTATGGGAGGCAGAGCGTGAGCTCCCTTGGAGCGTGTGTGTCATTCCCACCTGGTGGGCAGGTTGTGCATGTGTTTTCCCAAGGGGACAATGTGCGACAGGACACTGGGTTATCTGCATGCCAATGAGAGGCAGGCCTGGAGCTCCCTGGGAGCGGGTTGGTCATCCCCACTTAGTGGTTAGGTTGTGCATGTGTTTGCCCAAGGGGACAATGTGCTACGGGATGCTGTTGTCTGCGGGGTCGGGTTTGCTTGTGGCTCGGAAGCCTACGAAATGAGCTGCTATCATGCATGGGACCCGTTTACGGTGGCCATTAATGAGGACCCATGGTTGTTGTTGTTGTTGTTGTTGTTGTGTTTTTGCTGACTGGGTTGCGTGTTTTTGCCTATTTTTGCTTCTCCGTGTGTCATTCTTGTCAGGCCCATCCGCGTTCTGGGTCGAGGTGGACGCTGTGACACAACCGTCCCTGAAACCTCTGGCGGACCTGCTAAGGACAGTGATTTGGAAGGATGTTGCTAACTCCACTGCGTCTGCGTACCAGCGCGCGTTACACCGATGGGAAAAGTGGGCCGTACCGTGTCAAGTTACGTCATTCCCAGCGGCACTCACCAGCGTGTGCTTATACCGTGTCAAGTTACGTCATTCCCAGCGGCACTCACCAGCGTGAGCTTATACATCATGAAGTTATTGTAGTCACAGTGTACCATGGGGACAATAAACCAATTTGTGGTGACATTGCTCTGGGTGTATTGTAAGGCGGATTGCCAGGATCCCACCCAACATAGCGTGGTGAGACAATTGCTCACTGCTGCAAGACGTATTTGTGCCCGACCAATCAATCGCCGCTCACCTTTGAGGTCGGTGGTGTTCAACAAGGTCGTCGCCACACTGGCTATCCCTACCGCCCCGTTGCAGGACTGGCAAACCGCAGCGTTGTTTGTCCTCGGCTTCACTGCTCTGCTTCGCTGGGACGATTTACAACGCCTCACGCCTCAGGATATCTCCATTTGCGGCACGCACATGTCCCTCCACCTGCGGCAACGCAAGAACGACCAGTTGCGCCAGGGCGATGTGGTCATGGTGAGCCGACTGGAGCAGTAGGCTACTAAACCATGTCCTGTGTCGGTCATAGAGGGTTTCTTGGAGAGAGCACGGCATGTACCCACTCAACCGCTCTTTGGCAAGGTCTCCGCAGCAACCCACCAGTCATGTCTGCGGGGAAAGATGACATACGCCCGGGCGCGCGAATTGATTCGCATAGCTCTCGCCCGCGTAGGTGAAGACCCCACAGGGTATGGCACGCACAATCTCCGCTCTGGGGGAGCGACGACAGCGGCCAATGCTGGCGTGCCAGAGCGCCTTCTTCAGCGGCAAGGGGGGTTGGAAGTCATCCACATGCAAGAATATGTATGTGGAGGATTCCCTCAAGGACATGCTGTCGGTGTCTCGCGCTACACTACACAAGTGACTATCGGGTCGGCTATCCTTTCCATCGTGAGTGAACAAAGACCACACTACTACTGTGATCTGTATCTTTCTGTTGTGTGTGGGTGTGTCTGCGGTGTACGCAGAGGCCAGCTAGCTGGCAAAAAGTGTTATTTTTCGTTGGCTGAGCGTAGCGAATGAAACGAAAAATGTATTTTTGCCAGCATTTTCACCATAGTTACGGCACCAGGATTGCGTCAGCTGGTTTTATGTCAGTGTTCTCAAACGTTTCTCTTCATCGTGGTCTTTCTCTTTTCGTTGTAGTTTCCCACCCGCCCTCCCGTTTATTCTCACTTCGGGATAGGTCCTGCAGGCTACGTTTGGTTCGTTTATCTTATGGGGTTATTCTAACCGGTTTTTCCTCAGGGATGTGCCTCCGCCGAGGTCCTGAGGTTTTTTCCGCCAGCTTCGGGCTGGTTAATTATCCGGCGGCCCCATTCACCACAGTGGTTCACTTCTTGCATCATGTTGGTCTGGTACATACGTGTACATGTATATGCGTGAGGTGGCATGCCCTTAACCTTCTTCATGCTCATCTATACACTACGCTCTTCCATCTTCCACCGTGATTGAACAAAGACCACACTACTACTGTGATCTGTATCTTTCTGTTGCATGTGGGTGTGTCTGCGGTGTACGCAGAGGCCAGCTAGCTGGCAAAAACCGCTCTGTTTTCGTGGTGTTGAGCACTGTCAGCACACTGGGTACATCCTCAAGTGACTTATGTACGTAACATTATCGGATCCTACTACTACGTAGTACAGTCATGTGCATGACATCTTTTACACGTTTTTTATTTATTTTTTGTCAGAATCGCGTTATCGAGATAGACAGGATACAGTAAACTGGGAGACTTTTGCGGCGTGCAACTTAAGCGTTTTGAAAAAACGCCCCTGCTAATGACGGGAAATTTTAGCGATTTGGTCTTTTCAGGTGGTCCTTTTTTCCACACTTTCAGGACACAGACATGCTCAGAGACACAGTTTCAACATGGTAGGACCATTGCAAAGCATTGCAAATGCAGAATATCGGGCAAAACACAACAGCACGATCATAATAGAACAGCACCACGCTTACAGTTTTACATGGCACAACTTCAAGAGAACAGAATACAACGCTGCAAAATACGCCCTAATATGCCCTTGTACGCATGTACAACTCACTCTACCTCCACAACAGTTGCTGGCAGAACCTCGGTGATTCCAGACTTCTCAAATCCAAGCTTCAGGCACAAGGACGTTTTCAGACTGGCAATGGTGTCAATCAGCCACCTGGCATGCTGCGGCTTCACTGTGGAGGCTTTCAAGTCAACCTTGACATTCTCCAGCTCCAATCCAGTGTCCAATGCTTCCTTAACTTCAACTGCATTCCACTCCGAGAACTGGCGCTTCATGTCGGCTTTGCACACATCGTTCAAGGCAAGATCCAATGGTTGCAGCTCACCGGTACAGCCTGCAGGGATGAAGATGCGACGGATGTTGTTGTCTTCCAGCTTCTTTCCTACAGACTCACATCGGTGAGCTGCAAACACATCACAAATCATCAGAGCAGGCTGTGATGGCTTGTCATGAGCCTCACGCCATGACTTCACGTACGGCACGATCACAGCATCGATGTACTCAAGTATGGTCTGCTCTGTACTCCAGTGCGATGCACTTTGCGATACATTTCAGTCATCCAGGAAGGTTACTTTCGGGTGGCACTTCTTCGTCTTCCCCTCGTACAGCACCTGGGGTGGCAGAAGACATCCGGACGCAGACACAGCCAGAAGGATTGTTATCTCTCGTTTGTCATCCTTCCCCACCACCGCGACTTGTCTGCTCCCCTTCTCTGCCAGGGTCCAGGAGCTTACTGGTACGAGCTTCGTGCCAGTCTGATCCCAATTGACGACCAGCTCAAGCGGAATCGAGTTCGTAGTCACTGCCTCCTTTACTTTCTCCAGGAAAGCAAGTTTCCGCACCGGAAAGTCAGCAGGCAGTTTTTGAGCAGCCTTGGTGGCCTTCCGCCTCACAAATCTGTGACGCTGACGAAAGGAGTCGGCCCAGTCCTTTGTGAGGACAACTGTTCGGCCATTTTCTCTCAGCAGCGAGGGCTTACGGTGCGCGACGATTCCCTTCGCTCCAGCGATGATGATACTTGTGCTGACGCAGCCACCTGCTTGTCGCAAAGCCTTTACGTATTCAGCGACTTCACCGTCCAGGTCGCCAAGCAGCAGTGAGCGACCCCCAGCTGCATGAGGGAGAGTTGTCACCAAGTCGGGACTCTTCAAGTCTTTCAAGCATCCCAGGTAGAGGCGCTTGCAATTCCAGATGGTGCTTTCGTTCACGAAATGCTCCAGTTCCTTTGTGAACTTACTCATGGCCGATTCGAAGCGAGCTCCTCCTTCACAGCAGTGTTGGCTGCCTCTGTTTCGCTGCTTTTCTCTGCCGGCGGTAAGTAAGCAGGCACAGGCGCATTGGTTGACCCAGATGCTTTCTTCTGAGAGCTGATGCACTGAAAAAGCGACATGACTCTTAGACAATTTACAACAACAGTAAAAGCATAAACGAACAACTCCAGCTTGGGCAAAGAACTTGAAAGAAGTGACAAAGTTACGAAAGATTGTACGCGATAATTTCAGATTCAAGCGGCAAACAACAACAGTCATCTGACGGATCTGAACGAACAGCTAGTTCCGCGCGCACCTTCCGCGAAACAGCTCAGCACAGTCATGCACTAGTACATGATAGTACAGTCATATAGACAAGGCATGCACACAGCTACAGACAATCATGTATATGATAGTACAGTCACATAGACAAGGTATGCACACAGCTACAGACAGTCATGTACATGATAGTACAGTCACATAGACAAGGCATGCACACAGCTACAGACAGTCATGTACATGATAGTACAGTCACATAGACAAGGCATGCACACAGCTACAGACAGTCTTGTACATGATAGTACAGTCACATAGACAAGGTATGCACACAGCTACAGACAGTCATGTACATGATAGTACAGTCACATAGACAAGGCATGCACACAGCTAGCTACAGACAGTCTTGTACACTGACCATGACTGTGGTACTGACCAGCGTAGCTAAGTACGCGATGCACTACTTCCGTTCAAATTCTTCAGTTCACGACGATTCAAATTCGCGTTTTGGCGGTGATCGCGAAACTCGCGAAAATTATCCGCTCGCGAAAGTTTCCCGGTTTACAGTAATCGAAGTCTCTTCGTTGTAAAGCGGAATTCACAGAAGCTTTTTTGCGATGTGATGGGCGATGCGACGTGATTTGCGACGGAGGCGTGCGATATGAACTCGCGAAATACCATTCACAGAAGAAGTCCCCGATGCGACGATAACTTGCTGATTTGGCGCGAAGTACAATGCAGGCGGGTACGTCACAATGGTATTCGCGTGGTTTGGTACAACTTGTACAAGTTTTCCGGCAACTCTTGAATCTTTGTACAACTTTGCTGTAGCAAAGGTCAAAATCGTACGCCAAATCGTTTGTTGCCTCGCAAAATTTGAGCCGACCTCAACTTCTGCGATGGCCCAGTTGCGGCAGTTGCGTGGGCTGCGAGATAGCTGCGATTTGGGGATTTCCCGGTTTCGCGACCGTCGCATCCTGTGTCGCATTGCAAAAATTCTTCTGTGAATCCCACTTTATGATCAATTAGACGGATAATCGATATAATCGTTTCAGCCCTATTATATACATGTACACACAAACATGCACATACCCCCCAACCAACATACACACATGTACACGCATACACACCGTGTACCATGTATACGCCCGTCACAAGAGAAGCACGAAAATCTGTGAAATGTACTGGAGGTGCAACCACAGATTTTCTCTTATAACAACGATAGTGGACAAGATCTGAATGATACAGATCAAGACTAGCAATTAATAACTCCCGAATCAACACAACCTGTGAAGCCATGAAAATCGACCACCAATGCACACATACACAACACGGAGTACATCAGCATAGAACGGCCAAGAGAGTTGCCTATCCTTGCTGTGTGCACACACGTACGCACGCCCGCATGCACACACCCACACACCCACCCGCACACAAACACATATACACCAGGAAATATATTTACATCACTTTAGTATGTAGGGAGGGCCACTGTATGGACCCAAGAGTGAATGGTGTGCCATGGTCTGCTCTACTGGCAGATGGTGGAATCCGTAAGGTTAAGTTCTGTTGCTCTGGCCTGGCGCGAGTGACTATATGCTACTTGTTGCGATCGAATATATTGCTCAAACCGTGTTCTGGAAAATGCTTAAGGAGAATCAAGGATAGAGATTGCTCAACTTACATTGTTCTTTGCAGAGATCGTGTCTGGTTGGAGATCTAGTAGATACTTGACTACTTCCAGATGTCCATTAAAGGCAGCCCAATGAACAGGAAGCTGACCGTTCTGTGCACAGATAACACACATGACCAGACATTCCTAAGCGTTATCCACCAGAAAAGTATATATTGGGTATTATGCACAATCCACAACGAAGTGAGGCAGCCTCATGCACAACATTCTGATCAGTCAATTGACAAACTGTTTACAAGCTAGTGCTGGAAAACCCCAATACATGCTTTAGTGCTGGGTAGGAGATTGATTAGTTTGCATTCTTTTTTGAGCCAAAGTAATGTTGCAATATTCCTCTCCTGGGTTAAGGGGCATATGATGGGCGCAAGTATACAATACTAAGAACTCTTTCGAATCATTTGTGGACATCTCTGCTCACACCAAATTATTCCTGTTGATGGGTATTGAATTGATGATGAGTGTGTCCATGAGGTCACATCAGAAATGATTGAGACCAATGTTTATTTGAACTGGTGTGCTGAGCCAATATAGTTATGATGAAGAAAGGAAAAGCTAGGTGTCAGGTCGCCGAATGCCTCAGTACTCCTTGTCAGTTTTGTGCCATTTTGTCGCACTCGCTGACTGTATAATATCTGGTTACGTTGGTGGACAGTTTGTCATAACTCGTAACATTTTGTCCTTTTCCTTTCTTCATCATAACCAATGTTTATGTGAACCAAATGCATAATGGAGGTGCATTCTTTTTGAGCCAAAGTAACGTTGCAGTATTCCTCTTGTGGGTTGAGGGGCATATGATGGGCGCAAGTATACAATACTAAGAACTCTTTCGAATCATTTATGGACATCTCTGCACACACCAAAACATTCCTGTTGACGGGTGTTGGATTGATGATGCGGCCCTTGACGCCCTCAAAGTTGTATAAGTGCTAGTGTGCACGTGTGCCGTATGAACTGTGCATGTGCTGTACACATACGCATGCATGCTTACACCAAAGTGTAAAAAACCGTGCCAAACAAAGAGAAGAGTAACATCAAGAGTATATAACCCCCCAAGAGTGTGCAACTCTGCATATGTGGTCTTAAACGGCGAAAACTCACATCACGTGTCTCAGATATCTTCGTACTACGTACCAACCAAGGATAGCGTGTTGCGAAATCCGAATATCTGCCATAATCATGCTGGGGATTTGCATACGCGTAGTGAGTTTCTGTCAGAGAGCGCTTTTTTATTACTCCACTGCTCGCTAAAACAGGCTGGAAACGTAAAACGGAGACACTGCACCACGTGATGTGAGTTTTCGCCGTCGACGTACCCCACAGAAAGGGTATCAGGAGTTGCACACTCTTGGGGGGTTATATACTCTTGGTAACATTCATTTCAGTTCAGGACAAGTAAAGAAGACGGAGATCGTTTCGAAACAGTTTATTTCATACACAGAGCAGCAGGGCTTCAATATTTTGTGTGGCCACCGTTTGCTTTGATTAGGGCTTCAACACGACGTGGCAGTGACTCCACGCATGGGGAAACCGTGTCAGGAGCCAACGAGTCCCACTCCAGGTGCAGTGCCTGCACCAGCTGGTCAGCATTCCTGCAGCGAGGTGGACATATTCTCTTCTTGAGAGAGACCACAAATTCTTAATTGGATTCATGTCCGGCGAGCAGGGAGGTTGAAACAGGATGTTGGGTACTCCGCTATCGAGAAGATCCTGCTGTGCTTGAGCTGACGTGTGGGAGCGGCAAGGGCCACTCGTTTGCGAAGAATCTGATACCACTCGGTACAATGTCGGCTGCTTTTCTTTGGACGAACGCTGCTGCACTCCACGTCGGAGCAAAGGACAAATGCCGAACGGTTCTGAAAAGTGAAATGGCCCCGATGACGTGCACCTTTGCTGGATAGTGTGGCACCTCGCTTATCGCCTTGTCGTCCCGCGGGTACCAGGACATAACACGTCTGTCAGGACCCAACACAAAACATGCCTAGTCGTCTGCAAAGACAACGCGGTCAAAGTCAAACTGGCGATGCTGAATTCCCCATACTAGCTGGCTGTTCTTTGCTGCTTCTTTCAAAACAAACTTACGCACCGGCCGCCCGAAGCTGTCATTTCCCCACCGGGTTGCTCCGTGTCCAGAACCTCAGAAATCTTCTCACTGCTCGCGAAACGATTGGCAACGATGTGATCAGCAACAAACTCCATGCCCACAGGTGAGAGTCTCAGCATTGTTCCGCTGCCTGCCTGTCTTGCTACGCTTCTCCCAATTTCAACTCGATTGCATGTGTCCTTTACCTGAACATGGACAATAGAATCGAAGATTGTTTTGGGACTTGTTCTTGATTTTATCACATTATTGATGATCTGTTTCACTCACCTGAGTCTTCTTGTAACCAGTTATGTCCATAATTTGTCTCGGAGTATGACCTCCTCTGTAGAGGGTCGCTATTTTTTCTCGTCTACTCAATTCATTTCCTCCAAAGAACTCATTATTCTCCATTATTGAATAGGGCTTGTGAAGAAAGCTGTAGAGAATGGTTTCACCCCGTTTTGGAAATGGGATTGCGGAGCATGTTTGTGTGTACTTTGTTTGCTGTTCTGTCTGCACTGTGGACTCTGTACGAGATTTTGGGAATGGCCATGTCCTTCTTCTCTATCTCTTCATGAGCTGTACTCCGTGAAGTGAATAGGGATCTTTCGCATTTGCTGCGAATCGAATGTGAAACGAAAGTTTGATTCGGCTCGTAATGGTTTCGTTGAAAACAGATTCAGGTTTCGCAAGTCGTCATGCAAATGTGCATGGCAACTACGACTACGGCCGGTAGCTTGGCGTACGGGTGTTTACACGCACACGTGCATGGATCATGGAATCAAGGGAAAATATGTACAGTAAAACCTGTAACTAACGACCACCCCTTGGTGCCCGGAAAAGTGGTCGTTAGTGGCAGGTGGTCTTTAGTTAGAGGTTTGCACCGCGCGACCATATATGGATCCCATTATATGATATGTATGTCAAAATGCAGATAATACAATCCCCCGCCACTTGCGCACTGACATTTTTCTTTCAGATCATACAACACTTGGAGAGAGAGAAAATCAAGTTTTTTATACACCGGAAGCGATACGACCTTTTGACACGTATGTCGACTTACTGGGTTTCCAGAGCAGCGCTGGCCTGGCCAGGCAGTGGACTAGTCACTATCGACTCCAGCCAGCACAGACTGTCAGTGTGACCTGGTGACTGAGCTGTGTGATTGCACTTCGACAGAGAGCCGCTCAGTCTTAGTTTCTCCTTCCAGTAGTAACATCGATCAAAGAGCGCTTTGGATGCGCTTTCCAAGACGTTTCCAATCATGTTTGTTCTTGACAGCACTTGAAATTATGACAGGTGTAGTGCAGTCCACACTGATTCCACAGTAAAAATGAGACTGCGCTCATTTGTCCAGCTCAGGGAGTCGTAAAATACCGGGGTATTTTACGACTCCCTGGTCCAGCTGTAGTATCGAAACGACCATGGAAAATCATCAAAATTGCGAAAAGGAGCTTCAAGCAGGGAGTCGTAAAATACGATAGTTTACGACTCCCTGGCTTCAAGCAATGTTTGATTTGCTACATCGCGGTCGCTAGTTACGGGTCAAAATTCGACATTGGGACAAGAAAAGGCGGTCGCTGGTCGCGTTCAGCAGGTAGTCGCTAGTCACAGTGCATTTTGAATGTGAGACCGTCCGTGCCTGACAAAGTGGTCGGTAGAACCAGGCCGGTCGCTAGTCACGGTGGTCGTTAGTTACAGGTTTTACTGTACCTGGAAAAACATGTGTACCTGGCCAAATAAATGTGTACCTGACGGATTCGGAGCGCGCCACGAATGAAGAGGCTTCCATTCGTGAAAATGAGCTCTCCGCAGGGAGTCTGACGAATCCTCGAACCCAGGTGACGAACAAGCATGCGTTTCGTACCCGTACGTGTGGTGCGAAAAGTCCCTAAAGAAAGACATTTTGAACTGTTTTTAGCATGCAACACGTGCACTCCGAACTTTTACAAGAGGTGCGTACAGTTGAGTTCATACACACAAATCGCCAGTGATGTAATGGGAGCTGGCTTCGCGGCGCCGGCTTTGCACTTCGGGCCGGATTTCACCGAGTGCAACTGTTGTACTGTACCTTGGCTGAGGCGTAGTACACGTGCTGGAGTCCTTCCTTGCCATGAAAGGAACTGCTTCCTAATATAGAGATTAGGCACCATGAGCCCTGCTTGTAGAAAATATTGCATTAGTAGCACTGATACCTTTATGCGAATATGGGTTGGTCTCGCCTACGCATAAGGGCGTTCTCGTACTCGTGGTTCGGCCTGGGCTTTCCCCAGTACGGCTTCCTGCCATTGTATGCCGGACACCCCCATTGCCGCACGCCTAGCCACACACGTGGATTTTGCCTGCTGCTCGGTTGTCAGCGATAACTACGGCTTGCCATACGCTGCAAACCTACATTTCTGCGCATGGAGCGCGATAATGTCGTCTTCTTCCGCTCCGCAGTACAAAGTCATTAGGCTCTTCCTTTGATACATCGACGACGATCCGTTTTAGGCGACTCAGTGCAACATGGGATACAAACTCAAACAAATAAACTTACTTGCGAGAAAGATTTGCATCCAGAACAGATCCAGTCAACTGAGCGCAATGAGAACAAGAACAGCAACTCGCCACTCGTATTTTTTGCCGCGGAATTCAAATTGCTATTTTCTCGATTTTTTCCACAAAAGCTGTGGTCATGTGTCAGTGCGCTCTGGTTCAAATAACAAGGAAGCATACATAGTGTGCTGAAATGTGCTCGTCTGTATGGGTAGATAAGTAGAATATTCGTTCGTTCGTACGGTGCATATTCGTTAGAATATTCGTTCCTCATTTTGCTATTCGTTGCAGCACTGCTCTTAACCGTCCACCTCTCCACACTGCACTCTTGGCCCACAGTCACAACACCACTCCATAGCGAGGAAGTTCATTCTTGGGTAGATGTTCCATATCCTCCAGATAGCTGTTTCCTCAATAAGAGTTCCCCATTAGAGGTAGATAACAAGGAGCGCAGTGTGGAGAGGTGGACGGTTAAGATTATTTTCAAATGGCCGAGTTTGTCGCTACTTCGGAGTCACACAGTACTCCGATAAGTCAATTGACACACAAGTCAGCAGTACTCTTGATGACGTAGTCCGGGTTTTATCCCATCATAGCCTCCATTGGCGGCACGCGGGTAGAGGCATGGCGTCGCTGCCGGTATAGTCACAGCAGGACGTCCAGGTCGTCTCTCCAACTGCTCGACTTGTCGTCCAACTTCCGAATCAGGCCGAGCAATGTCCTGTTGAAGCGTTCAGCAGTTCCTTGGGACTGTGGGTGTCTGACGGCTCCTGCCTTCACTCGGACACCGAAGTACTTGAAGACAGATTCAACGAGCGCGTTCCGAAACTCAGACACATGATCCATGCGGACAACCTTCGGCGGGCCCCAGAGATTACACAGTGCCGTGAACGCCTTGGCAACACCGGAAGCATCATGTCGAGCCAACGGGATAACTTTGGCCCACTTAGTGAACGAATCGACTGCCGCTAGCACACAATGGTAGCGGCCACTTCGCTATGGACCAAGTTAAAGTGTGTCTATGACCACCTCTGACAATGGGCTCCCTGCGATGCTTGCTCAAGTAGGCGGCATAGACATCTTGCGGCGGCTGTTAGCTGCTTTGCACTGTACACACTGCTGAACGTGCCGCTGGCACTGGGCAGCCATATACGGAAAGTAGCAGCAGCTACGAACAACATCATACATGGTATTCCACGAACCATGACCTGTACTCGCTACAATGACAATGTCCGACACTATCTGCTGACGTCGCTGCACCACCACTTCGTGAAGGCCCTTGGCACGAACACGGCATGAGTTCGTCACCACATCGTTCAGCCAGCTAGCGGCAACCTTAAAATCTTTCATGAGCCGCACTTTTGTAGCACCCCAACGAACGGCGAGGTCGAGTCCTTTGATCGTTGCTTCCAGCTCGCTCACATTGATATGTCGTGTGTCTTCGGCTGGTCGAAGCCATGTCTTCAATGACGTGCCCGTCCACTTCAAAGACCGAAATACGATGCATCTCACCAGATCACATACTCGACATCTTTGTCTGACGGTACTTACCAGCTTCCTCGCGCGGGATCGCCATCACCAGTGACTCTTGCGTCCAGCTGACGACAGAACCCGGCAATTTGGTCGGATACGGGCTCGTCCGAGTCTGCCTCCATCACTGTGAGGCGCTTGATGAAACTGCAGGCGGGGCGAAGCCAATTTACAAACTGGCAGATGACCTGTTAGCCTACCGCACAATTTGAATATGGCACGCTTTGTCAAGACCTCTGGTACACGGAGGTCGCTGACATCTCGGCATCGCCAGGTGACCTCGCTTCCGGCGTCGCACAGTTCCAGGCCCAATACTCTTGACTCTTCTAGCGACTCGGTGGGCTTCGTGGGCAGGCTGTACTCAAGCATCGTCTTGGCACCGGCGTCAGCGCACTTTGACGGGGTCAGCATATCATCGATGTAGCTGTCAACGTCCGGGTAACCGCCGGTTGCATAACGGGCGATGATGCCCATGTCTCCATTATAAGCACAATGTGTAAATTCATTATCTGTACCGGCGAAAAAAACCCTGAAATGTGTGTGTCTGACATGAATTTGGCATGGCAGCATACATGCCTCTGAAATGAGGTTGAAATAATAATGGAACAGTCTCCAATAAAGGAACGTCTCCATTCATAGCACGGGGCGGAGGTACATTGAAAAAATTAAGGACCGTGCTTATATTAGAGATAATACGGTAGTCTAGGGTAGACTGAATAATAGACAAGTAGAATGTTTACTTTGCATCATTTGTTAAATTTCTACGGCCTTGTCGGAATGCAGCAACTTAAGCAAACACTGAGCTTAACAATTTCTGAATCTGTGGCTGGAAGGTGAGATGGTCATCTATCAATAAACCAAGGTATTTGGCCTATACAATTATTAATGTACGAAACAACAATGACTATCAAGGCTTGTTTGCTGCTACTTCAAGTTTCATGTTCTCGCAATCATGTTTCCTGATGATTGTGGGAGCATGAAACTTGAAGTAACTGTTAGCAGCAAACACGCCTTGATTGTCCTTGTTGTTTTGTATTATGCTCTGCCTTCGTGGTGTTGAGCACTGTCAGCACACTGGGTACATCCTCCGGTGACTTATGTACGTAACATTATCGGATCCTACTACTACGTAGTACAGTCATGTGCATGACATCTTTTACACGTTTTTTTATATTTTATTTTTATCATTTTTTTTTAATCACGTAATCGAAATAGACAGCATAATCGAAGTCGCTTCGTTGTAAAATGAGATTCACAGAAGCTTTTTTGCGATGCGATGGGTGATGCGACGCGATCTGCGATGGAGGCGTGCGATGCGAACTCGCGAAATACCATTCACAGAAGAAGTATGCGATGCGATGATACCTTGCTGATTGAGGTGAGGTACGTCACCATGGTATTCGTGAGGTTGGGTACAACTTGTACAAATTTACGGGCAACTCTTGAACCTTTGAAAACTTTGCTGTAGAAAAGGTCAAAATCGTATGCCAAATCGCTTGTCGAATAGCAAAAGTTGAGCCGAGCTCAACTTCTGCGATGGCCCAGTTGCGGCAGTTGCGTGGGCTGCAAGATGGCTGCGATTTGGGGATTTCCCGGTTTCGCGACCGTCGCATCGTGTGTCACATAGCGAAAATGCTTCTGTGAATCCCGCTTTATGATCAATTAGAAGGATAACCGATATAATCGTTTCAGCCCTAATATATACATGTACACACAAACATGCACATACACACCTCAATTCCCAACACACACACACACACACACACGCACACACACATGTACGTGTATACACACCGTGCGCCATGTATACGCCCGTCACAAAAGAAGCACGCAAATCCGCGAAATGTACTGGAGGTGTGTCATGTCCTGGACATGGACCATAATATGTATGTAGAGCGCATGCTCGCACGTGACCTTGGCCTTTTTCGGATATGGAGTTTGAGATGTACTGAAATCTGTAATGGCTTCGAGTGAGTGTGTGTGTGTGTGTGTGTGTGTGTGTGTGTGTGTGTGTGTGTGTGTGTGTGTGTGTGTGTGTGTGTGTGTGTGTGTGTGTGATCGAGCTGGATGAGTCCAAGTAGAACCCACCTGGGGTAGGACACAACAACTGGCGACGAAGATATGGCTCGGGTATCATCGCTTCAGCTGTTTACCGGCGGCGACTTTCAAGAGTTTGAGGAAAGACTTGAATTCTATTTTTTTGCCAATGATATTGGAACCGTGGCTGCTTCGGCCAATGCTGCAGACAAGTTGGCTGCCAGCAAGAAAAGGAAGGCTGTATTAGTGAGTTTGCTGTCTGCGGAAGTCTACTCGATTTTGAGGAGCCTCTGTTTGCCAGCGAAAGTAGCTGACAAGAAACTGTCAGAGATTTGCGATCTTTTGAGGAAGTATTTTCAACCTGCAATTTCGCAAGTTTCGGCGACATTCAATTTCCATCAGTTGAAGCAGAAGGAAAATGAGTTGACTGCGTATTTCATCATTCGTCTGAAGAGATTGGCTGTGAGGTGTGACTTTGCTGATCACCTCGATCGAGCACTTCGAGACCAGTTTATTGCTGGCTTGAGCAGCTCATCCACTCGGAATTTCTTATTGACGAAAGAAGATACTTCGGCACAGTCGTTCAATGACATCGTCAAACTAGCTTTGACGCAGGAATCGGCGGCGCGCGCGGCCGTGCAGCTGACCTCTCAGCAGGAAGTGCACAAGGTGAATCACCGGCCAGTGAAATCGCGTTCGCAGGCGCAGTCTGGTGTTTCTTGTCAATCTCACCAATCTCGAGAGCAGAGATTGTGCTACCGCTGTGGGTCTACTCAACACTTGGCGGATAAGTGCAAACACAAGGCCACTGAGTGTCGTCACTGCCACAGGAAGGGGCACTTGGAGCTTGTTTGTCGGCAGAAATCCACGTCAGACGCGTCGGTGCACAATGTTGTGACTGATGACGCTGGTGAGCATGAATCTCTTGAAGCAAAATAGCCGACATTGTCTCTTACACATAAATGACTGCGCTGTACATGTAGTGCATCACACCAGCAATCTGCTGTAGATCTACAGACAGTGCATGCAGCGAGCCGAGCATGCGCACTTGAGTAGGGTACTTGACTCCCATGCGCGATCGCTGGTCACAACTGAGTCTGTACACGCGACTGTGCTCGTGTCGTTCTGACTTGCAAGTGCACTCTGTACTGCACTGATGTACTGTATGACTGGACAGTATGTACTGTATGACTGGACAGTATGTACTGTATGACTGGACAGTATGTACTGTATGACTGGACAGGAACAATGCAAGTGCAGTTTTCAGTGCGTGGACTCGGCTACTAAAACATTTTGTGAAAGCAAACAAGCCTTCTTTATGATCTTGGTCATTTTTCTCAATCGACTCTGCGCTTCGAGCTAGATGTGTCCGTGGGGTGTTACCCAACTAGAACTGTAGTCCTCACATGCCCCGGGTCGCGAGGAGCTAATCACTTTTGTCAGCAGAACTCCTGCTCGGGACTCGACACATTTATTCCGTCCGATATCATCCCCGCTGCGAGTGGGGAGCTTCATGCCCACGATAAAAGAGAACGTCATGATATTTGAATCCTTTATCAGAGAAAGCTATTCGAGCTCAAAACGACACAAAACAATGGCCATGATAAAGATACTCGTACAGATCGCGATGTGACTGGCCTCCAAAAGTGCTGCAAAAGACTTGAAGTATTTTTCAAAACAAGATTTTGAAAAAAAGCTGAGGGCTCGAGTGCGGCGAACACGGCCAAATGCCATGTTTTCCTTGGTAACATGACGTCAGCCACATTATCACCATGGCGAGTTTTAGCGCTGATCTTGAAGTTCAGCGGCATCAGAAAAGTGTCCTTATTCTATCTGAGCAGGTGGGTACGTCACCATGGTATTCGTGGGGTTTGGTACAACTTGTACTAATTTACGGGCAACTCTTGAACCTTTGAAAACTTTGCTGTAGAAAAGGTCAAAATCGTATGCCAAATCGTTTGTCGCATAGCAAAAGTTGAGCTGAGCTCAACTTCTGCGATGGCCCAGTTGCGGCAGTTGCGTGGGCTGCGAGATGACTGCGATTTGGGGATTTCCCGGTTTCGCGCCCGTCGCATCGTGTGTCGCATAGCGAAAATGCTTCTGTGAATCCTGCTTTAGGCCACCCTTTGTTAATTCATTGTTTAACGTCCTTTTTTCGCGAAAAGGTAGGCGGGAGGGCGAAAAAAAAAGCCCATTCCAAAAACTGGAAACCCCAATCAAACATTTTGACCAGTAAAGCATGTGATATATACAATATTTCTGGGTCTAACGACACTTTCAGGCATAGAACAACACTCTTTGATGGTACATTGCATTGGAGCACATGCCTGATGAATCCAACAAAACAGGTACATAGCATGGAGTTAGCATGTCATGAATTCATTACATGAGCCAGAGCACGCTAAAATATGACCACAGACCAAACAATTCGATTTTTACTTTTTTCCCAAAAAATGGTCTAGTACACCTAACGTTCCCTCTCTGAGAGTTTTAGATTGATCCGACATGTCTAAGTGGTGCTATAGTGGTATTATATGTGGCACTATCAGAATTGTGGAATTCTATGTACAGTAAAACCTGTAACCAACGACCGGCACCGTGACTAGCGACCAGCCTGGTACTACCGACCACTTTGTCAGGCACGGACGGTCTCACATTCAAAATGCACTGTGACTAGCGACTACCTGCTGAACGCGACCAGCGACCGACTTTTCTTGTCCCAATGTCGAATTTTGACCCGTAACTAGCAACCGCGATGTAGCAAATCAAACATTGCTTGAATCTCCTTCTCGAAATTTTGATGATTTTCCATGGTCGTTTCGATACTACAGCTGGACAAATGAGCGCAGTCTCATTTTTACTGTGGAATCAATGTGGATTGCACTACACCTGTCATAATTTCAAGTGCTGTCAAGAACAAACATGATAGGAAACGTCTTGGAGAGCGCATCCAAAGCGCTCTTTGATCGATGTTACTACTCGAAGGAGAAACTAAGACTGAGCGGCTCTGTGTCGAAGTGCAATCACACAGCTCAGTCACCAGACTCACCACTACACCAGGTCACACTGACAGTCTGTGCTGGCTAGCTAGCATGCTACGGTATTATGTACTCACCTGTACGGAACACAGGCCAGGATACGTATACAGTGCGTATCGGTTATAGTGTGGTCGTATACAAGAATAATACTGCTTACAAGAATGAACACTCATTTTTTCATAATCATAACACATATTTTATGTGTATATTTATTCCTACAAGCAGTATTATCGCATAGTGGAATATATCGGCCCTAAGAATGGATTTTGTGTAGCAAAATATGCCAGATTAGTGCAAAGGGTATCGCCTGTAGTAATAACATCTGTGCTCTGTGCATACTAAATACAATAATATTCAACACAAAAAGAGTTATGCCCAAGGGAGCATTTGAGAATCACTTTTTCTGTCCAGTCGGACTCTTTTTTTCCGACTTCTCTTGTATCTGCTGCTCCGCAGTCGCCTAACACGACCGCGAGTCTGATTGATCCGTGTGTATCATGTGTACGTGTCCACATGCCAAACGTGCGCGCATATGATATGTCACACGTGCATATGATACGTCACACGTGATTTATCGTGTGTAAGAAATATCGGGAATAAGAATCAAATGTCATTTTTCAAACACCCACGCTATAACCGATACCTACTGTAATTATTACGATGGCGGATAATAGTCTACAGTGAAAGGTGCGAAAACTCGCATCATCGCCGCATCACGTACTGGTACACACCAGTACAGTTTACGCTACACTACATCCAAGTCGGAGCGACTGAGTTTCCACTGTAGATCTACACACTGATACCAGTTGCCAGTGTAGTCGCACACAGATGAGGATGGAGTCGATAGTGACTAGTGCACTGCCTGGCCAGGCCAGCGCTGCTCTGGAAACCCAGTGAGTCGACATACGTGTCAAAAGGTCGTATCGCTTCCGGTGTATAAATAACTTGATTTTCTCTCTCCAAGTGTTGTATGATCTGAAAGAAGAATGTCAGTGCGCAAGTGGTGGGGGATTGTATTATCTGCATTTTGACATACATATCATATAATGGGATCCATATATGGTCGCGCGATGCAAACCTCTAACTAAAGACCACCTGGCACTAACGACCACTTTTCCGGGCACCAAGGGGTGGTCGTTAGTTACAGGTTTTACTGTACATTGATGAGAGTGTCATTATGCACTCAGTTGGTATGTCACTTGATTCATTCTTTCTGGGGTGTTTACTCCGTCCAGGGTTTTGTAGCCTCAGCTGACAGGTACTCGGCCACATCCTTCTCCAGGTAGCTGAGCCTGGTGTCCGAAATACCTTCTGGTTGAAGCACCACAGGAGAGCCACCAGCTAGAACGCGATCAACCGTTGCAGATGTCTGAAGTAGTTGGTATTCGACTTCTTCACCATCACAATCCACCTTCATAAACAACACACCGGGCTTGCCCTTCGTTACTCTGAAGTGTTGGTACTTTGTAATGCCCTTGACGGCCTTGAAGAATTTAGCTAGGAAACTGCTCCAATCCAGCCAATCCCAGCATAGGCGAACAGCAATATTCGCATCACATGAAGAATCAATAGCAAGCACAACATCTGCCATTGAATCTACCTCAGAGTTTCTGAAGTTTTGCTTAAGCCTGCCAAACTTAGCATCAACACTGCAGCGGGTGTGTCCTACACGCATGAAAGATAAAATTATTTCATCTGACAAACCATGCATCACACGCTAGTACAAGTATGCCATCACTGTACGGTTCTTATTCTGACCAACGCAGTTGTTAGCATGCATGCAGACCTTGCGCTCTGGAAGAGTTTGCCCGTAATGGTGCAGCATGCTAACAACTGCGTTGGGACCGTGTGCTTTAGCCCCATCTTGGCCAATAGATTCAGCTTCGTGGAATATGTAGTTAGACTGCGTGTTCCTAGCCTCATTACAAACACCGAATAAGTGAACTTTAAAGCGAGATTTAAAATAAAGTGGGCCAACTTGTCTAGTGTGGTGCGGGAGCTCAAGCTGTTGTGCGTAATCAAAAGTTACATGTGCAGCTGCCGAGACATTACCAGATTCAGTTGCTTCCACCAGCAACTTCTTGGCGTCCGCGATACTTGATTTTTAGAACTCGCGCTCCTTGTCTGCTGCATCGATGTGTTGCTGAAGCCTTTCTACAGCGTCACGAGTCGGCTCTTCTGTTTTTGCAAGCCGTACCTTCTCTCGCATCCTCTCACATCGTGCGCAGACATCTGAACGGCGTTTCATAAAAACGATGTTTGATGCGCGTTGCTTCCAGATTTTCCGGAAAGTCGTGAAGCCAAGCGGTCTAGTGTCCTCCATGTCACCATACTTCCTGTACAGCCTTTTCTTAGTCAAACTAGCCGGTAAGTAAATCGGTGCTGGCTTGCCACGGCCACGTGGCGCTGCTGGCTGTGGTATGCCATGGCACGATGCATAGTGCTCTAAGAACTGCACTACACACGTGATAGTGCACTCTGAAATCTTGGTCGGACTACTGGATCCTACACGGCCATGCGTAGGTGGCAATGATTCGTTGTTCTCAACACATTTCATAAGTGAGGTCAAGATAGCCCGTGAGATGCTATGCACTTCCAGATACGCATTGCGGCACACAATCTTGCCCAGCACGCAGTATGTTATACTCATATTCCGGGCACCAGTGCCCTCCTGTACACGGCTTGATCCACTCGCAAGTGAGCCCAAGATGTACTGTTTGCGCTGCCTACTGCCCATGTTAGCCATGTTGTGCATGAGGGCACTCAAATCATCGATCTGAGGTAGTAGCAGAGCGCAGTGATTGGTTTTACACTTACAGCCAATGCTGGCATTGTCACGGATTTGTGAAGCAATGTGCGCTCTGGACAAATCATCAGCCGACTCACCTCGCAAATCCGTGTCGCTGCCAGGTCATCATCAGATGACCTGGCCATTAGAGGTAGATAACGAAGAGGGCAGTGTGGAGAGGTGGACGGTTAAGACTATTTTCAAATGGCCGAGTTTGTCGCTACTTCGGAGTCACACAGTACTCCGATAAGTCAATTGAAAAACGCTTCTGCAATACTCTCGATGACGTTGTCCGGCTTTCATCCCACCATGTCCTCAATTGGCGACACGCGGGTGGGGGCATGGGGTCGCTGTCGGTATAGTCACAGCAGGACGTCCACGTCGTCTCTCCAACTGCTCGACTCGTCGCCCAACTACGAATCAGGCGAAGCAATGTCCTGTTGAAGCGTTCAGTGGTTCCTTGGGACTGCGGGTGTCTGATGGCTCCTGTCTTCACTCGGACACCAAAGTACTTGAAGACAGACTCAACGAGCGCGTTGCGAAATTCAGACCCATTATCCATGTGCAGAACCTTCGGCGGGCCTCAGAGATTACACAGGGCCGTGAATGCCTTGGCAACAGGGGAAGCATCATGCCGAGCCAACGTGATAACTTCGGCCCACTTAGTGAACGAACGCTGACATGAGGCGACGGGTGCGCATCGCTAACAGACGCGACAACATCAGGCTTGGCGGGTCCAAACCGGATTCCATTGGTCCCGGGTTTCGGCACCATAAGCTGTAAGGGAATTACTGGCTGCGCCTAAGTCTATCCTCTACCATGGCACACTAACCAGAAGAAAACAAGTCTTCAATTACAGATAGGAATACATTTCGTGAGAGAGAGTAAAACTACAAGTATCGGTAAAACATCGTCCAATTTGAACTTTGACTTTGGACATCAACGCGTGCACTTGAGACGATAAAACTTGATATGAAGGAAGGTAAGGTACAGAATGACAACTGGCCAAGTGGAATTTATTGTCCAAGGAAGGGTTCATACGTTATTGGTCCTCCTTGTCGCTGCTCCCGGCGCTGGTGACAAATATTTGTTTCGCAAGCTCATCTCTCTTCCTCTCCGCTGCCTGACTATTTTCTAAAGGGAAGTCGACCGTGACGATCGCCTTCTCTATAGGACTTTGCGTGGGCAGCACGACTGCCTGTGTGGTTCAAATCAGTCGCCGTTCTTTGCAAGATTTATTTTGAACGACGATGACTCGTACAGTACTTGCAAATCTCCACGATTCGCTGGATACTCCGAGCGTTGCACTGGAGGCGAGGGAACTGCGATGTCAGCTTGGCGAGCGATCTCTGAGGTGATCTCGGCCGTTTTGCAAATGGAACTGATTCCGAGTAGCCGATTACTTTCTTGTGCGGCGAGCTGCTCTTGCCTGCCCAGTGTGACAAGATAATCTATAATTATTGATGCGGCGCTGAACCAATCAGAATCACGAACCTGTCACTCTCGAAATCTAGCTAGACCTTTCAGGTACTAGTAAACTAACCTACTAACCAAAATTGGGATGAAATGGGCTGCCAAGTGAGCATTGGCGACATAATAACAAAGCTGAAAGATAAGCGACAATATTGCTGACGCGGACCAAGTATAATCGTTTCAGCCCTAATATAATTATACATGTACACACAAACATGCACATACACCCCCCCCCCCACCCCCCCCCCCCCCCCCCCGCTACACACACACACACACACACACACATGTACACGCATACACACCGTGTACCATGTATACGCCCGTTACAAGAGAAGCACGCAAATCTGCGAAATGTACTGGAGGTGCACCCACAGATTTTCTCTTATAGCAACGATAGCGAACAAGATCTGAATGAGACAGATCAAGACTAGTGCCAGATAACTGCCTAATCCATACAACCTGTGAAGCCATGAGAATCGACCACCAATGCACACGTGGTCTGCACAACACGAAGGACATCAGTATAGAACGGCTAAGACGGTTGCCTATCCTTGCTGTATGCACACACTCACGCACGCACCCCCCCCCCCCCCCCCCAACACACACACACAAACACACATACACCAGGAAATATATTTACGCCACTTTAGAATGTAGGGACGGCCCTTGTATGGACCCAAGAGTGAATGGTGTGCCATGGTCTGCTCTACTGGCAGATGGTGGAATCCGTAAGGTTAAGTTCTGTTGCTCTGGCCTGGCGCGAGTGACTAGATGCTACTTGTTGTGATCGAATATATTGCTCAAACCACGTTCTGGAAAAAAATTCTTAAGGAGAATCAAGGATAGAGATTGCTCAACTTACATTGTTCTTTACAGAGATCGTGTCGGGTTGGAGGTCTAGTAGATACTTGACTACTTCCAGATGTCCATTCCTGGCAGAGTCATGAACAGGAAGATCACCGGTCTGTGTACAGGTAACACACATGACAAGACATTCCTGTGCGTTATCCATCAGAAAAGTATCTATATTGGATATAAATGTGTTAAGCACCTTCTCCCGTACAACCTTTTCCAAGCTGGTCGGCATGCACCCCATACTACGTCGTAGTCACCTTTTGTCTCCTTTTGTCACCTTTTGTTCCGTTGGCCTGGGTAGCTACTTGTGCGCCCATATTTGTCATAGCTACCCAGGCCCTTTACCTTCGCGTTCACACTTGATCTCTAGGTCTTGTCTCTCTCTTCCGGATATCTCAGTCGGTAGAGCATGAGATCCCATGCACAGTCGTCCTCAACCGCCATTCGTCTCGTCCTCAGTAATCCTCGTCTCGCCTATGTCAACCTGGTCTCGTCCATGTCAACCTCGTCTCTTCAATGTCAATCTCGTCTCGTCCAAGTCATGCAGGTCGGCTATTTTCTTTATTTCTCTCTTTCTTTTCATCTGTCCTTCGTCGTCAAATTTATTTTCAGTTTATTTTATTTCGTGATTTTTGTTGTGCGTGTGTGCGCGGGTGTCCTTCGTCAATATTAGTTGTCCGATGGTGAGCCACGCTCTTTTATTCATGTCGCATTAATTGGCAGAAGAGTAACTATGCTGCATAGCTATGCAAATCAGAAGGCAATGTTCCTTGCTTTTAGTTTTTTTTATGTGTGCCAATTATTTTGTGAATGGGTGTTTGGTCCGTCGTTGGCAATGTCTACGCTACCATGAGTGATGTGTAAATACTTTAGAGTACAGGAACATCATAACTGTAGTGCATTATTAGTATAACACTTTTGTGACACCCGGGCGTTGTGTGTGTGTGCGTGTGTGTGTGTGTGTGTGTGTGTGTGTGTGTGTGCGCGCTGTGTGTGTGTGTGTGTGTGTGTGTGTGTGTGCTTTTTTTCTCTACTTCCTCAGCCATTTTTTCTATTTTTCTCGTCTTATTATTTCCCGCGAGGCCGCGGTTCCTTTTTTGCGCAGGGGAGGTATGTTAGGTACCTCCTCCCATACAACCTTTTCCAAGCTGGCCTGCATGCACCCCATACTACGTCGTACTCACCTTTTGTCTCCTTTTCTCACCTTTTGTTCTGTTGGCCTGGGTAGCTACTTGCGCGCCCATATTCTCCATACCTACCCAGGCCCTTTATCTTGCCGTTCATACTTGATCTCTAGCTCTTGTCTCTCTCTGCCACAATGTAGTCGTTTCGTTTGCCTTGGTCTCTGTCTCTCCGTCTCCCAAATAAGTGTTGTCCCATCTAACTGTTCCCGTTGTCCATTGTTGTCTCTGGAGAATATTCCGTCGTCCTCCACAAATGTAGTGCCCAACTCACTATGATGTGGGGTTATAGGCCATTCACACGACATGCAAACTCACTTTTATCGTACTGTCTCCAAGGATATGTACTCGGATACGATAAACTTGGACTCACGCATGCAACTGATTTTTTATCTTGGCCAAGGCCCTTTTGCTCGCGATTATCTTTGCACGCCTGGAAAAGTGTCGGTTGTTGAAAGTGCGTACTGCAAATGCAGTGCTTGAACAAAGGAAAACTCAAAATTTAACATTTCACCGTATTTTCAGGGGGTCACTTTGGATACATTGACGGTTGCACAGTTTGCCCAGCACCTTGTGAACTGGATCATGGTTTGCCAGTGTTATCTTGATCACACGCGGGCAAATGTTTGCACGTCATGTGAATGGCCTATAAATTCAGTTAACCCTTGTTAGCGCTCATCACAGACTCCCACTGCTCATCACAGACTCCCACTGCTCATCACAGACTCCCACTGCTCATCACAGACTCCCACTGCTCATCACAGACTCCCACTGCTCATCACAGACTCCCACTGCTCATCACAGACTCCCACTGCTCATCACAGACTCCCACTGCTCATCACAGACTCCCACTGCTCCTCACAGACTCCCACTGCTCATTTCCTCATGTTCCTTATACATAGGCAGCATGTCCTTTTTTTTACCTTTGGCACCTGCATACATGTGCAAAGTATGCACTGCCTTACACGTCTGCAGGTGCACACTGCACTCATCGGGCAAACTGATACGCCTCCTACATGCAGCACGCAGTTACCATAATTATAGGGTACACAGGGCCTTGCACCTGTCCCAGCTGGGGTTTGCACTTACAGCTCAGCGATCAGAAATATGTTTTTCTATTACAGCAGTTCGGAGAGCTCAAACTGTTTAGTTGTTGTTTTCTGCTTCTTGTCCGCAGTAATGGTTGGCTTTTGAATTCTTTTTCCCACCATCCCACCCTTACCACTATCTGTAACTAGGATCTCACTACCGGTCCACTCTTCACAATAAACACTGGGTGCTGGCGCAACTCTTAATGGCAATGGTTTAACTCGTTCAATCACTCCGTGCTCTATGTTGAGCCAACACACGCGCTCTATGTTCAGCCACCATACGCGCTCTATGTTGAGCCACTCACTCTATCGCGCTCTATGTTGAGCCACTCACTCTCTCGTATTCTATGTTGAGCCACTCTCTCTCTCTCTCTCTCTCTCTCTCTCTCTCTCTCTCTCTCTCTCTCTCTCTCTCTCTCTCTCGTGCTCTATGTTGAGCCACATTGCCTCACTCGCAGCCAGCATCCGTATAACTCCAAACCCCGTGCCCTGTGTGTTGGTGTACTTCATAGCAGTGTAGCATCTGCATGTGCATCTGGGATGTGGGCTAAAGTGAGTTATTCTCACGCACATACACACTACTCTGATAAGTCAATTGACAAACTGTTTGCCAGGTTAAGGTGGAAAACCCCAATACATGTCTCACTGCCGGGCAAAAAATGCCGGTGAGTAGAATATGCTTGCCTGGAACTGACAGCCTACACGTTGTCTTTCCCAGCCCAGGATGCAAGGTTGATGCCAAGTCATTTGTTTTAAGGTTCTACGCCTGCATCGCTTGGTAACATTTGTACACACCTCCGCTTTTACAACTGTTGTGATGATCTGATTGTTACTATAGTCAGTTTCAAAAAGATTCCTGATTTCAGTCCTGGCGATCGCCCGGGGAGTTTGCCGTCTTACCGTATGAGCGCTCGAGCGCTGCCTGGAAAAACTCACTGTGAACTCGAAGAAATATTCCGCGCGAAAGCATGAAAAATGACAACTCACTGACATCGGTACTCGTACATGTTCGTCTTGTTTACAACAAACGAGTTCTTCCTCGCATCGATATGGAGTCAGAGAGGACATGTCGAAAGACTAAGTGTGGTAAATTTTGACGAGCGGGATGCGTCCGTATGTGTGACCAAATAGATTATTTGAGCTGCCGCGGATGCAATTATTTACTCTCACGATGTGACGAAAACGGCATCGAAACAGACTCATTCCCAAGGCCTTGAAGTGGCAAAGCTATCCGTGTGACTTCGACGACATTTTGAGAAAAGCAGACGCCTGTGAAAGCTGATAGAAGACGGCGTTGACTCCTAAATTCAAATAAATTGGCGATCTTCAAATACTAAAATAATTCTCAAACAGAAATCGATCGATCGATGTGCCGGTGTATCCAACAACACGTACGTAGGTACAGCGCAATGACTTCCGTGTTCACTCACACGGTTTCAGTGTTGTGTGTGTTCACAACTTCACATGGCATGAGCCAGTCAAGTGCCAGTCAGTTCGGCAGGAAACACGAGCTCCAACAACAAGTCGTTTGGCGCAGCCACCTTCTTTGTCTTGTGCCAGCGCGATCACCAAAACAATGAAAAAGTGAAGAAGAAATGTTTGACTTGAAGATTTGTTGGGATTTGAACTCACAACTTCATGGTCAGCAGACAGCATTCTTAACCACAAGGCCAAAAAGGAAGGGATAAATCGTGGGTTTTGATAACAAATCGATACTGGCTTCCAGGGCAAATTATAAACCATGGGAAAAGGCCAGAAACCTGGCCGAAATACTAACTCCTTAACGGTTGGTCCAATTGTTCCGAAACCTTCACAGACCAATTTGCCGTGCCCTAACAAGCCGTTTTATGTACTTTGTTGTCCAAATTTCCATTATCTTCATACTTTTTAAGACCCAAACTTGATTGCTTATCTTTTTGAAACAGACTGTAGTAGGGGTGAAAGTTAGCACTGAGATCCCGAGTTTGAAACCTCTGATTTTCTCCGATCGAATATTTGAGTATTCGAGAATTCATATCGCAGACCAAGGGCCTTTTAAAAACCACATGATCCAACCCAAAAACTATTTGGTTTTTCTGGTTGAGCTCCCGGCAGCTCTATCTCTTGCGAGAGACTTTTGTTCCTTGAAAATGTTTCCAGACAGATGAGTTACTACTAGATGAGTTGCTTGAATAAGCCGAAGGCAACTATATTTACGGAGCGCAGTAAGAATGACTCGTCCCTCAGAGCAGGAACGTTCAACGCTCGTTCCTTGACAAGCAACATCAAGGAAAATACAATAATACAAGATTTCGAACAATACAGGCTTGACATCCTCGGACTGACGGAGGCCTGGCTGAACGGAGCCGGTGTAGACACGTACGGCAACGGACATGTTCTGTATCGTTCGGGTGGCTCGTCGTCCAGAGCTGGAGTTGGCCTTCTGATCAACAAGAAACTAATAAATAATGTGGAGTCGTACAAATTTATCTCCGAACGGATGATATCAGTTCGTCTCCGAAATGGACCTCCACCTGACAGCAACTCCCTCACGGTGGTCTGCTGCTACGCTCCGACGCTGCAACGCTCGACATCACATCCTCAGGAAACAGATGACTTCTACTCCTCACTACGAGGTATTGCCCAGGAGGTCAGTAGAAGAGATGATTTTATGATATTGGGAGACCTGAATGCAAAAGTAGGGAGCGCCCGACCTGCTTCAGGAGGCGCAGTGGGATGTTTCTCCAAGCACGTATCAAGCAACGCGAACGGTGAGAGACTGATTGAGCTGTGTGAGGAGCAAAATCTGATTTTATGCAACACCATGTTCAAACATCGTATGCAGCATCATTCGACATGGTTCTCGGATGGGCTCGTACACAGGGATGGCCAACCTGTTTGAAACATGATTGATTTTGTGATTATGCGAAGATCAAACACAGTGCGCGTTGTGAATGCCAGATCATACGGTGGATTCACAACAAGATCCGATCACCATCCGGTTATTGCAGATTTTCGACTAACATTCTGGCGGTGTACAACATATAAAGCAACCAACGACCGCTGTTTCATCAAGTACAACGAACCCACACAAGACTCTGCTGAAAGTTTCAAAATGCCATAGCAAGCACGTTGCCAGACATAAACACCCCGCCTGAAGATATTTCCACGCTAGACCAAATCTGGGAGAGATTTGTGTCATCTGCCCATGCAGCAGCGGAAAAGGCATTTGGAAGAAAGAAACCACAGAAGAGGATTGCTAGAAGTACGAGCCCTGCTGTTATTGAGCTATCAACTCAACAAAAAGAAATCCACAGCCAGATACAGCCGGATACATATGGAAAAAGATCCAAACAAGCAGAAAGAACTAACACGAAGTAGAAACAAGATCCTTCACCGTATCCGAGCATTACTCAGAAACGAAGGTGACTTATATTGGCTGCACAAAGCGGAGGCAGTTGACGCATTATGCCCGGATGCAAGATCGTACTTCAATGCCATCAAACAGCTAAAAGCACTTCGTGGGGACGGACGTAACACGGACATTCCTCTCATTGTTGATGCGGGCGGATGAGAGTTGGCAACAAGCCATGAGAAATCGGAGGCCTTTGCCACCTTCTTCTCCAGGAAGTGCAGTGTCACTGGCCAGGATCTTACTTCTAACGACTTACCTGACCTTGATGCAACCGGAGCACCGGCACTCGCAGCCGTTCATTTTCGCCCCGCCACTGTCTACCGTCTGCTAGCGTGACTCGACATATCAAAGGCGACTGGTCCTGACGGCATTTCCGCCCGGGTCCTGAAAGAGTGTGCCAAAAAACTTGCGAAGCCTTTGTCCCAGCTATTCGCTCTCTGTTTCAGGTGCGGAGTTCAACCAGAATCTTGGAAGACAGCTAACGTAGTACCGATCCACAAACGGTCCTCGCGCTCTGTTCTGAAGAACTACCGCCCGGTCTCGTTATTATGCATAATGTCCAAAGTAATGGAAACTATTGTCAATCGCCAACTGATGAACCATCTTCAGCGCCAGCAGCTCCTCACTCCCCACCAGTTTGGGTTCCGCAGAGGTCTCGGCACGGCAGACGCTCTAGAGGCGCTTCATAACGCCTGGGTGGGCATCGTTGGCCAAGGTGGCGCGGCACGAATTCTCGCAGTCGATATAGCCGGGGCCTTTGACCGGGTCTCCCACATGGGCCTCCTCTACAAGGTCCGGGAGCTCGGCATTACTGGCACTCTCTATAGCTGGCTATCGTCTTATCTTGACGGCCGTTCACTCCAGTGCTTAGTCGGCGGTCAGATTTCTTCTCTCTACCCAAACTCTGCAGGGGTGCCCAGAGGCAGTATATTGGGCCCTACGCTGTTTCTAATATACGTGAATGACGCTGCCGATGTTCTTGATGGCAATGCTCAGCTTGAGGCCTACGCGGACGATACGACACTATACAGTCTAGTATCCTCAGCTCAGTGCCCTCGGGACGCTGCACACACCTTGCAGGTATCCACAAACCGCCTGCATGAGTGGGGTTGCCGGTGGAAAGTGTCTTTCGAGCCCACCAAGTCACAGGCTATGACTGCTACCCTCCGACGCACTGACCTAGACCTGCCCCAAATCCTGTTTGGTGGTACCCCTGTACCGGAGGAAACCAGCATATCACTGCTTGGTGTTCGATTTGACTCCAAATTGTCCTTCGCTAGTCACCTCAGGACCGTGACCATCCGCGCCCAGCAGCGCCTCGGCTTTCTCCGACAAGCGGCCCACATTTTAACGCCAGCTGGCCGAACGACTGTCTACAAGGCATTCGTGAGGCCCCTGATGGAGTATACCCCGCTTGTGTGGATGGGCGCGCCAGCCAGCCACATCCAACGTCTGGATAATGTTCAACGCCGCGCACTGCGCATCATTGACCCTGGTGCAATTCTCCCCAGTTTGGCTGTCCGCCGGACTGTTGCTGCTCTCTCGTGCATGTACAAATTGCATTTCATCACTGGTCCTCCTCAGCTACTTGCTGTATTGCCACCGCATCGCGTTTCTCCAGCCAACCCCAGAACCAGGAACCAGCACAATAATGCCACTAGCTACGCCTATCAACTGTCAGACACGCTCCCTGTCTCAGCTCCATCCGTCGTGAAGCGGTCGTTCCCGTACTGCTGTATTGGCGCATGGAGCTCCCTTCCTCACAGGCTGCTGTCTCAGCGCCCACACAAAACATGTTTTCAGTCATTCAAGACAAAGGTCTACCGACACCTGAGAGACAGCAACTGGTACTGGGCAACAGATTCCCTGTAATTTTTCGAGCTCGTCGCTTGCCGGACCCGCTAATCCGCGTACCTGGCCTTGCTCAGAGTGCTCAGCTGTGTTTTGCATACATGCAAAAAACTTGTTATGATTCTTTTCTTTTCTCTGTTTATTCTTTTACCAGGCGTGGGCCATCCCCTGGATAATCAAAATGGGTGCCTTATTATTTTTCTGTTTTTTAGCTTGTTTTCTTTACACTTCCTTGTGCGAGTTTCGTATCAGATCTATTAAAAAAATTCATAAGTTTTGGTTGATGAAGTTTACATGTACATTGTACATCAGTCCAAACACTGATAATTTACAATCTCTTTTCATCTTGTTTTTAGTTTTCTAAACACCTACCGGTACTTTTACACATTCTACTTCCCCATAGCTAGATCTAGCTTTCCTTTACATTTCTGTTTCTTTTTCCTGGTGCGTGCTTGTGGCATTGAAGCCGAGACCTTTGGTCGGCACGCGGGTAGAGGCATGGGGTCGCTGTCAATATAGTCACAGCAGGATGTCCAGGTCGTCTCTCCAACTGCTCGACTTGTCGTCCAACTTCCGAATCAGGCCAAGCAATGTCCTGTTGAAGCGTTCAGCAGTTCCTTGGGACTGTGGGTGTCTGACGGCTCCTGTCTTCACTCGGACACCGAAGTACTTGAAGACAGACTCAACGAGCGCGTTCCGAAACTCAGACCCATTATCCATGTGGACAACATTCGGCGGGCCCCAGAGATTGCACAGTGCCGTGAACGCCTTGGCAACAGGGGAAACATCATGTCGAGCCAACGGGATAACTTCGGCCCACTTAGTGAACGAATCGACTGCCTGTAGCACACAATGGTAGCGGCCACTTCGCTATGCACCAAGTTAAAGTGTGTCTATGACCACCTCTGACCACGGGCTCCCTGCGATGCTTGCTTGCGTAGGCGGCATAGACGTCTCGCGGCGGCTGTTAGCTGCTTTGCACTGTACACACTGCTGAATGTGCCGCTGGCACTGGGCAGCCATATACGGAAAGTAGCAGCGGCTACGAACAACATCATACATGGTATTCCACGAACCATGACCTGTTCTCGTATGTAAAGCAGACAATAATCAGCGACTAGCTTCGGTGCCACGACTGAAAGTTCCACGACTCCATCGATAGGCAACTACACACTACGGCACAGCAGGCCATTCACGATCACAAGCTGTGAACCGACCTTCGTGAACAACTCGAGTAGTGGGCGGCCTCCTTCAATCTGCGAGCTCACCTCAGTGATCAGTGCATCGGTGTGCTGAGCGGCCGCAATGTCGTGTTGCTGAACTGGACAGCTAGTGGCAGACTTCGAATCTGTCACGAGCCGCACTTTTGTAGCACCCCAACGAACGGCGAGGTTGAGTCCTTTGACCGTTGCTTCCAGCTCGCTCACATTGATATGTCGTGTGTCTCCGGCTGGTTGAAGCCATGATCGGTCTTCAATGACGTGTCCGTCCACTTCAACCACCACGTCTGTCCACTTCAACCACGCTAGCACAGTAGTCCATCAGCATCAGTACATCAGCATAGAACGGCTAAGATGGTAGCCTATCCTCGATGTAACTGCAGGCGAGGTGAAGCCAACTACAAACTGGCAGATGGCCTGTTAGCCTACCGCACCATTTGAATATTGCAGGCTTCGTCAAGACCTCCGGTACACGGAGGTCGCTGCCATCTCGGAGTCGCCAGGTCATCTCGCTGCCGGCGTCGCGCAGCTGCAAACCAAATCCTCTCGACTCTTCCAGCGGCTCAGCGGGCTTCGTGGGCAGGCTTTACTCAAGCATCGTCTTGGCACCGGCGTCAGCGCAATTTGACGGGGTCAGCATATCATCGATGTAGCTGTCAACTTTTCGGGTAACCGCGCGTTGCATAATGGGCGATGATGCCCATGTACTTCGGTGCAATACTGAGCCCAAAGCCCATTCGTGTCATCACGTATGGCTTTCCGTTCCAAAGGACAGTCTAGTACTTCAGAAACTACTTAGCGACGTGGACTTGGAGATACACTTTCTTGATGTCCAAGAGCTTGAAATCTGCCGGGCAACCAGCCTTTCTCCATTTACGCAGAGACTCCTCCCAGGCAGGTGCATCATCACCAGGGTCCGATTGGAGCCGGGCATTGAGGGAGAGGTAGTCGAGCACTGGTCAAACGACTGTCGTTACCTTGTGCTCTTGCACCTCGGGAAGGAGCGGTAACACTGCTGCTGGCTCACCATGCACCATCGGATCGTGTGGAATCAGCCACTCATTCTCGATCCACTTCTCCACTTCAGCACAAAACAGGGCATCTTGCTCTGGAGTGAGCTTCTCTCGCGAGTAAGCTGCCATGCCGGATCCAAGCATAGCCGCTGGGGCAACACCATATTTTCACTGCCAGGAAAGCTCCCACTCCCTTTTCTCCGCTTTCCAGCGCACTTCGCCATCCTGCGACTGGAGAATTACGTCATGCCCATCATGCTTCACGCTGACATGACGCGACGGGTGCGCATCGCTAACAGACGCGACAACATCAGGCTTGGCGGGTCCAAGCCGGATTCCATTGGTCCCGGGTTTCGGCACCATAAGCTGTAAGGGAATTACTGGCTGCGCCCAAGTCTATCCTCTACCATGGCACACTAACCAGAAGAAAACAAGTCTTTAATGGACAACAAGTGCACTTGAGACGATAAAACTTGATATGAAGGAAGGTAAGGTACAGCATGGCAACTGGTCAAGTGGAATTTATTGTGCAAGGAAGGGTTCATGCATTATTGGTCCTCCTTGTCGCTGCTCCTGGCGCTGGTGACAAATATTTTTTTCGCAAGCTCATCTCTCTTCCTCTCCGCTGCCTGGCTATTTTCTAAAGGGAAGTCGACCGTGACGATCGCCTTTTCTATAGGACTTCGCGTGGGCAGCGCGACTGCCTGTGTGGTTCAAATCAGTCGCCGTTCTTTGCAAGATTTATTTTGACTGACAATGACTCGTACAGTACTTGCAAATCTCCACGATTCGCTGGATACTCCGAGCGTTGCACTGGTGGCGAGGGAACTGCGATGTCAGCTTGGCGAGCGATCCCTGAGGTGAGCGATCCGTTTTGCAAATGGAACTGATTCCGAGTAGCCGATTACTTTCTTGTGCGACTCGCTGCTCTTGCCTGCCCAGTGTGACAAGATAATCTATATTGATGCGGCGCTGTACCAATCAGAATCACGAACGTGTCGCTCTCGAAATCTGGTTAGACCTTTCAGATACTAGTAAACTAACCTACTAATCAAAATTGGGATGAAATGGGCTGCCAAGTGAGCATTGGCGACATAATAACAAAGCTGAAAGATAAGCGACAATATTGCTGACGCGGACCAAGTATAATCGTTTCAGCCCTAATATAAATATAAGTTTCCGTGCATGGCACGGTAAGTGAAGTTAGCAACCCACCAACAATTACATTCCTAACATAATTTGCACGTACTTGCCATAGCGCATCACGTGCCCGTGCAGAACACGCACTCCGAACTCCCGCGCCCCGGCACGGGACCACGCGGAGCATGCGCATTACTCCGGCTCTCGATGCTGTTTCTTCTTCATCCTTGCTGCGCCAACAGTCAGATCGCTTGACAACCTTGGCCAGTTTTTGAGTTTTTGTTTGAGCTTGAGCATTTTTGAGCATTGAGGACTTTCCATTTCCGAGCAACCATGTCTGAATCTCTGTCAATGAACGACGCCAAGAAAATGCGCTCTGTAGAGCTGCGACAAGAACTGGCGGCCCGCAATCTAGGCACGACGGGGACCAAACCCAGGCTGCTGACTCGCCTGCTCGAGTCATTGGAGTTCACTGCAGCACGCGAGGACTTGGCCACTCAGGCAGCCGAGCAGAACCTACCCCAGGCAACTGCTGCTCCGTCCCTGAGGGACATTATCCGGGAGGAGGTCCGTGCTGCCCTTGGAAATCAGGCCGCAGCTCCAGCCCCGCCGGCAGCTCACACAGCGGCACCCCCACCGCCAGCTCACGCAGCGGCACTCCCACGGCAAGCACCAGCAACTCCGCAGGACGCTCTGCCTGCTCCGCATTTGGCGGCTGCCGTCTCACCGCCAATGAACCCCGCAGGTAAGAGAACGTTTTATGCAACCGTGCCGAAAGCCATTCACGATAAAGTGGTAACTGGCCAATTTGTTGAATTGGGCTCATTGTTGCCTAACCCGTCCCAAGGGGACACTAGCCGCAGCATTCTCCAGATCGACCACGACAGCTCGCACGGCGCAGTGGTCCTAGCACCGGCCAACAGGGCCTCCAGGAAGGTCGAGGACATCGACACCTGGCTCGACGCCTGGACAACATACTGCGCGATTTACGCCACAGCACACCCCCCCCCCAGGGCCCCAGAGCTGTTTGCGTACCAGCAGATTATCCTGAAAGTAGCCCGGAAATTTCGATTTGAGGCCGTGCAGGAGTATGACCGATCATTCCGCTCACTCCTGGCCGCGGACCCAACCATGCGGTGGGACGCAATAGTCCAGGACCTATACACAATTATATTTGACGCGCGGGCATTTCGTCCCTTTCGGCCCACCGGCAGCAACGACGCTCGTTCCTTTCGGCCCAACAGCAGCAACGACGCTCGTTCCCTTCGGCCCAGCAGCGGCAACGCCACGGTCGACAAAGAAGTATGCCGCCTCTTCAAACAAGGAAACTGCGTCCGCTCCAACTGCCGCTTCGCCCACAGCTGCCTCTCTTGCGGCCGCCTCGGTCATGGCCAATCCACATGCTCTGCTGGCCAACCCCGCAGCTCCAATTAGCTCACACGCGCCTTGGTCCCCTGTAAATATTCCCCTGCTGTTCGAAGAGCTATCCCAGCACCCCGATAACGATTTTGTGCATTCTCTCTGTCGCGACATGCGCGTCGGGGCCCGCATTGGCTATCACGGTAATAGATCCCGCCTCATCGCCCCTAATCTCCCTTCCGCATTGCTCAACCCTGCCGCCGTCTCTGCTTACCTTCAGTCTGAATGCACGCGTGGCCACATGGCCGGGCCTTATTCCCAACCCCCATTCCCTAATATCCGATGTTCTGGCGTTGGCATCGTGCCCAAGAAGTCTGGCGGCGTACGCCTCATCATGCATTTATCTGCCCCTAGCGGCTCTAGCATTAACAATGGCATTTACCCTGACGAATTCTCCCTGCATTACGTTACGGTAGATGACGCAATACGCTGCATCTTCCAGCACGGCCCCGGAGCTCTCCTCTCTAAGGTTGACATGAAGCACGCCTTCCGGCTCTGCCCTGTTTCCCCTGACGACTGGCCCCTACTTGGCATTTTTTGGGAAGGTTCGTACTATGTCGATAAGGTACTACCATTTGGCCTCAGATCCTCCCCGTTTCTGTTCAACAGACTTGCCGACGCTGTGGCATGGATTGCAGTTAATAATTACGATATTGTTGATTTGCTGCATTACCTAGATGATTTCTTCCACGTCCAGCCGCCCAACTCCGCAGCTATGCTCAAATTCAAGACACTGCTGGCTGTATTTGACATGCTGAACATCCCATTGGCCGACGGAGAGGACAAAGTGTGCCAGCCGTCAACTTCAATAACGTTCCTGGGTATCGAGCTCGATACAGCCGCCTGGGAGCTGCGCCTCCCGGCTGCGAAACTGGCGGAACTACGGCTAGCACTTGCCGCGTGGCTGTCGAAGCAGATGTGCACCAAGAGGGAACTGCTGTCCCTGGCCGGTAGCCTGTCTTCCGCAGCCAAAGTCATTCCAGCGGGTCGCACGTTCTGCAGACGCCTGTTCGACAGCGCAGCAACGCTCCCTAGCCTAGATGCACCGGTAGCCGTACCCGCGGAGGCGAAGCTTGACATCCTGTGGTGGGACGCCTGCATCAGCCAATGGAATGGTCGGAAGCCCCTCATCGAGCCGTCCTGGAGCACAGCCGAAGACATCGGGCTGTACACCGACGCTTCAGGTCGACATGGTTTCGGTCTGGTTTTCGGCAGCAAGTGGTCCTATGGCGCATGGTCTCCTGACCAAGCTGAGCACACTATTGAATGGAAAGAATTGTACGCCGTGATGTTGGCCCTCTGTACCTGGGCACACACGTTGGAGGACAGAAGAGTGCTACTCTACACTGACAACGAAGCAATCTGCTACATCAGGCGCTCTGGCACGTCCCCAAATAGAGCGGTCATGGACTTGGTCAGGGCCCTTATTGAAAGCCGCCCAGCATAACATTGTCCTCCTGCTTCGCCACATCGCCGGACACTGCAATGATCTTGCTGATTCTCTCTCCCGTCTGCAGGTACGGCGCTTCCGGACCCTCAACCCAACTGCCGACGCAGCGCCTACACCACCAGCGCAGTCCACCCTCCATCAGTTGATGACGCAGCCATGGAGCTCATCCGTCACGGCCTGGCAGACAGCTCCAGCGCGACGTACGCTTCAGTGCAGCGTTCCTACGAACGCTTTGCTGCCCTACGGCAGGTCGCGCCGTACCCGGTGACGGAGCCCAGCCTGATTAACTTTCTGAATTGGAAATTCTCGTCCGGCTCGTCTGGCTCGTCTCTGAAACTCTACACCCAGGCGCTGAGACATCAGCACGTCCTGCAGGGCCTCTGCCTGGACGTTTTCGCCTCACCGCGTGTCCGGCTGCTCCAACAGGGGGCGCTCAGATCCCAGACGGCAGTCCGGAAAGTGCTAACGGCCGCAACTTTGGACGATCTGGCTGGCGTACAGCACTACCTGCAGTCCACCGTGCCTAGCCCGCACAACCGTGCCATGCTCTGGAGCGCCGTGACTCTGGCCTTCCACGGGCTGCTCAGAGTCAACGAGTACACCTTCACGGCACGGGGCGCCGGCCTTGAGTACAGCAATGCGACCATGTACCCAGACCGCGTGGAGCTGCGCCTGCGTGTGACAAAGACGAGCCAATACGGCAGCGGCCAGGACATCAGCGTCAGGAGGACAGGCTCACCGACATGCCCGCACACGGCAGCCACCAGCTACCTAGCAGCCCGTGGCTCGGCACCTGGCCCGCTCTATCGCTATGATGACGGCACGCCCCTGAAGCCGCATAACATCAACAGGCTACTACAAACAGCCTTGCCTAACAAAGACGTGCGCAGCCACAGCCTCAGACGAGGCGCTGCAACGCTGGCAGGCAAATCTGGCGTGACTGAGCACGTGCTGAAGACCACCGGCAGGTGGCAAAGCTCTGCCTACCTCCGCTATGTCCGCACCCCTGTCGCAGACAGAGCATTGCCAGCAGCATTGTTCTAGTCTCTGCCCGTTATGCTAATGGGTAGCCGCATTGGACGGCCCTAGCAACAGCTGTAGTGTACATATGATATACCTATTATACTATAACTATAGTAACGCTACTATAACTATAGTAATGCCGATAATTCCTGTTTGGGTCATGTTGTATTTTGGGAGAACGGTAGGGATCGTGGGTCAGGCCGGCATTGAGCCAAGTGCGCCTACATGTGCTCACAAGTGCATCCCTACCGTATGCGTGTATTGACACGCCGGGCAATTGTGGCCCCCTTTAGCCCTGGCATTGGCCAGTCTAAAGCACATTGGTGCTTGGGATACTACGGCATTGGTCCATAGTATTGCATACTGCATGCGGCAATTGTTGCCTGCGATACTACGGCATTGGTCCATAGTATTGCATACTGCATGCGGCAATTGCTGCCTATGCCCTGATAATACAACGCGTAATAGCTCCCAAACAGGTCGGCTTGTGTGGTTGTTAAATATAAGTTTCCGTGCATGGCACGGTAAGTGAAGTTAGCAACCCACCAACAATTACATTCCTAACATAATTTGCACGTACTTGCCATAGCGCATCACGTGCCCGTGCAGAACACGCACTCCGAACTCCCGCGCCCCGGCACGGGACCACGCGGAGCATGCGCATTACTCCGGCTCTCGATGCTGTTTCTTCTTCATCCTTGCCGCGCCAACAGTCAGATCGCTTGACAACCTTGGCCAGTTTTTGAGCACCACCACCCACCCCATTATCTCCAACCATCATTCTATTCTAAGCCATCCCGGAACGGAGAACGGTAGGGATCGTGGGTCAGGCCGGCATTGAGCCAAGTGCGCCTACATGTGCTCACAAGTGCATCCCTACCGTATGCGTGTATTGACACGCCGGGCAATTGTTGCCCCCATTAGCCCTGGCATTGGCCAGTCTAACGCACATTGGTGCTTGCGATACTACGGCATTGGTCCATAGTATTGCATACTGCATTCGGCAATTGTTGCCTGCGATACTACGGCATTGGTCCATAGTTTTGCATACTGCATGCGGCAATTGCTGCCTATGCCCTGATAATCCAACGCGTAATAGCTCCCAAACAGGTCGGCTTGTGTGGTTGTTAATTATACATGTACACATAAACATGCACATACACCCCCACCCCCCCCCCCCCACCCCCCACCCCGCAACACACACATACACACACATGTACACGCATACACACAATGTACCATGTATACGCCCGTCAAAAAAAGCACGCAAATCTGCGAAATGTACTGGAGGTGCACCGACAGATTTTCTCTTATAGCGGACAAGATCTGAATGAGACAGATCAAGACTAGTGCCAGATAAGTGCCTAATCCATACAACCTGTGAAGCTATGAGAATAGACCGCCAATGCACACGTGGTCTGCACAACACGAAGTACATCAGCATTGAACGGCTAAGACGATAGCCTATCCTTGCTGTATGCGCACACACACTCTTTCACGCACGCATGCACCCCCCACACACAAACACACATACACCAGGAAATATAATAATTATGTTGGACTCAGTATAGCGTCCAGCCCTTATATGATGTCCAACCCCTATATAGAGTCCATTGGTCCAAAATCCACTGTACAGAGTCCAAACTTGGAAAACCCGAGCTTGTACGACTCCCTGATGAACAGATCAGGGACATCGTTGGCCGAAATATAGAAAAACTGAAAGGGGAAAACCGCGTACCTGTTGTCTGTAAAAAAATTGAATAAACATTACCGGAAAATGCGGTAAAAAAAGTTCAACATGGTATGCACACATATAGTCATGTACATACATGGGAAAAAATAAAAACTCCCCCGCCCGCACCAATTTCACATGTGTCCTGCCCGGGAATCTCGATTTTATTTTGGTCTCGCCTTAGTCTTGAGGCTCCACTGCAGCCACTTCATCACATGAAAAACCCTACAAACACCATCCTCAAATCAAGTGGTCTCTTCGCAGACGCTGCAAATTACAGCATCTCAATCATGTAGTGTTCTCAAATCATTATACACGCACACACACATATACACACCCACACAACGCCACGAAAATACCAAGAATCGAAAGAGAATGGGCTATGATGGAGAGCCAAGGATTAAGTTATTGTTTTCAAACACACCTTGACCTGACCTTTGACGCCCATCGCCGGAGGCGATGATAGCAATGCTACGGCAGAAGCCATAGCAACTTGTGCTGGGATTGCACCATTCAACAGCTTGCAAGGCTGAAGAATTGACCATCACTGTTCAGCCTGGTCTACACCATACAGCTATTTGGAGTGACATTTTCTGGCCAGTGAATCCCTATTTTTGGTCTTTTCATTTTTTTCCCGCACACACATCACACACATACTCCGGCATGCACTGGCTGTTGGTAACCACCCAGGAGAATGAAAGAAAAGTCAGGAGGAGTCTGAGAAAGAGAAGAAAGACGCGTGTGACCATAATCGTCGGGAATCGAACCCGCAACCTATCGATTGGAAATCGCTGCACATACCACTGCACCATATGGGACACACACTGCAAACACACCCGCACACACACACACACACACACACACACACACACACACACACACACACACACACACACACACACACACACATACATACACACACAAACTTATACAACGCCAAGAAAACCGTGACCAAGAAAAGAGTAGAGACACAATACACACGCAACTCCAACTGCCATGCAAACGTCACCCATTTACACGTAAAGTAAAGAGGGATAATAAATAATTATACGAAACGAATGCATACATGGACGGGTGCACGCACGTTTACATAAATATATTAGTATAAGAGAGTAACATAGTGCAGTAGTCAGCATAATACTAGCACATGCTGAGAGTGCAATAGCAAGCTTCACCATTGCTCATGGCCATGCAAATGTTCAGCAGCACTCAGTCCCGCAAGCTTCTGAAGATCAGCACACCTGCAACAAATAGATAGCACAAGGATACGCTTATTACCGTAATGATGCATGCAAGCACACAACTACCAAGTTCTCAACGAATGTGATGCTCAATGAAAATCCATCCGCTCAAAGACCTGTGAACAGGTGACGGTAGGGACAATAATCTCTTAGTAATACGAGGAATAAGATCGTTTGTGTACACTCAAGACGCACAGACACATCAACATACATGTGCTCCAGCGTTACCGGCAGTCAAACAGTTTTCCCAAGATGGAAATGCAATGATTTGTCGTCACGAGGCAATTTCACTGACAAATTTCATGTTTGTGACATCAAAACGGTTATTTCATGGAATACGAGTATTATCTTGAGAAAAATTTTTTTGTCATCGGCATACAAGCAATCCTCCTCCTACTACTACTAGTACACTGGAACTGCGTTTGTGGATCCCATTGTGTTTGACATCATACGAGGAAGAGTGTCGTGGAGTTCACATAATTATCACAGGACAAAATACTTAAATAACCGACGAGGAGACAACAGTCGTAAAATAGCAATGAAAAATATCAATTGTGCACTCATAATCATGTATAAACAATTAAAATGAAACAATTCCAGAACGTAAAAAAAAGAAATGAAAATGGAGGAAAAACGAATCTGAGGAGAAGCCAGAGACTAGCGGAGACACGACTGAGAAAAATGGAGAAGGCGGAACCAGTAGTGGCAGGTGAAAGTACGGGCGCAGCAGTGAACACGTCAAGGAGAAAGAAGCGATGGCATGAGGAGATGGAGATGGAGGATGATGATGGGGATGAACAGGATGGTCAGGAGGAAAGTAAGGGTGAGCAGGAACGGGAAGTGGAGGATGAGAGTGATACGGACGAGGAGGAGTTCGACATCGACAAGAGCAAGTCTGCCATCTACAAGCATTTGGTGTCCAGTCCGGATTGTCGTAAGTTGTTTGACGATTCCTGGTTTAGTGTTATTTGTCGCGCGCGTTTCTTTAAGCAGTTGCAGGTGTTGGAAGCTGTATATATTCGCACACGTGACCCTGTTCTATGCAAGCAAAAAGAAAATGTTGTAGCACTCACACTTTTTAAATAATACGCACTCACCAGTTTTTGTTCACACGCACTCACAGCTGCCACATTCATCTACTGCTACCATTCTCAGATACACTGCAAAGGTTCACACTACACGCGTTATGCATAACCGCTAGCTGTGCTGCATTCTCACGCTTCTTTTCATGTTACTCTAGCTATATAACTGGTTGTTTTAGTGATTCTTACTATGTGACGATGTTCCACTGATGATGGTCACACGAAAACGTTCTGGAATTGTTTCATTTTAATTGTTTATACATGATTATGAGTGCACAATTGATATTTTTCATTGCTATTTTACGACAAAATACTTTCTCATGAAATAAAATTGATGATAGCTAGACGATTGATGCAAAGTCCTTGCAGTCCTTGAGGACTGATAGTATTGTCACGCAACTATTACGAAGTCGTTGATTACTTTTAGGACATTCATTCAAGCAACATCAACGTGATACGCTCCTTGAAAATGGAAAAAAATGTCAAGCATAACGACAGAACAGCAGACCAATCGAAACGTGTAAAAGCTTCCTTACCTCAGTCATTGTCATACCATGTAGTTGGACAGCCTTTTGACACGGTGGTGCGGGCAGCTCTTGTCCAGTCAAACAGGGTATCCTTGTGGAGTCGAACGAAAGAGAGTGTCAGTTTATCTGACTCGTCAGATTGGAACTGTGCTGAACTTTTCTCGCTCTCCGAGGGGCCGCTTTCTGCTTTCATCCCGCGGACTGATGAAACCGTTCAAATGTCTTACTGTCAGCAACTGCACAGCAGAACTGGCAGCCATGGCCAGTCAAACAGGGGATCCTTGCGGCGTCGAACGAAAGAGAGTGTCAGTGTACCTGACTAGTCAGATTTGAACTGTGCTGAATTATCTCGTTCTCCAATTTCTGCTTTCATCCCGCACACTGATGAAACGTCTTCAGAGAACTACAAGACGCTTTCCAGATTTGATTTTGAACGTCTCCTTGAACTGTGCTGAATTTTCTCGTTCTCCAATTTCTGCTTTCATCCCGCACACTGATGAAACGTCTTCAGAGAACTACAAGACGCTTTCCAGATTTGATTTTGAACGTCTCCTTTTCCTCCTTGGTTATCTCGAGACATATTCCTGTCAGCAACTGTACAGCAGAACTGGCCGCCATGGCTGAAGTGAAGAGAGGAATGCGCCACCACGAGGCAAGCAAAACTGAAAAGGTGTTTGCTCTCTTTTTTACTACACACAGGATCTAGGATGGTGTGACTGGATAAACTGGACTCGTGGACCGTGAATAGGGGACTTGCAGAAAAGGTGTACTCCTTATAGGGGATTGCGCGGCTGGATGGAGCTGATCAAAATTGAGTGGACTCCTGGACGCTGTATAGTCGATTTTGGACCAATGGACTCTATATAGGGCGCTGGACATCATATAGTGCATGGACTTTATACTTAGTCCAACATATATTTACGCCACTTCAGTATGTAGGGAGGGCCATTGTATGGACCCAAGAGTGGATGGTGTGCCATGGTCTGCTCTACTGGCAGATGGTGGAATCCGTAAGGTTAACCCTTTATTGGCCGATTAAAATATAAACAAGCCCACGCAATCGCCAAACCTGTAACTAAATTGGACGTAACTTTAGTTTGCACTGGACAAATTCCACGATCTTGGGCATCCTGGAAAGGCCTTGACGAGAGGAGCGCAATGAGCCTACACTCGACTCCACGGGATGCACTGGCCCAGCGCTGCAAGCCAGGGAAGGCCCACCAGCGCTGGGCTCACGCTCGAGATCTATCTCTATCCACCATTTCACTCCTGTTGCTCGTATCAACCTCAAAATTTTCGTAGAGACTCCCGGGAACCTGCTTTTGAAGTTGAATCAGTGTAGCCTTGTCAACAGGTGACGCAAGCAGGGAAAATCCCGGCCGTAGACCAGCGCATCGCGCTCTGAGCACAAATTTCCCGGGACCAATATTACGAGTGCTATAACTCACGGACCGCTCTTTGTATCCCTTTGGAAATTGTTCGAGGCGACAGCTGAGAGTTTTCTCTTCGACCTACATATTTCGATCTCTCCGAAAGACCGAGATTTGACCAAGTTACGATAATTTCAGAATGCCTACCCCATCGAACATCGGTGTTCGATCAATGTATGGGCCAGCCAATAAAGGGTTAAGTTCTGTTGCTCTGGCCTGGCGCGAGTGACTAGATGCTACTTGTTGCGATCGAATATATTGCTCAAAACGTGTTCTGGAAAAATTCGTTTAAAAGGAGAATCAAGGATAGAGATTGCTTAACTTACGTTGTTCTTTGCAGAGATCGTGTCGGGTTGGAGATCTAGTAGATACTTGACTACTTCCAGATGTCCATTCCAGGCAGCGTAATGAACAGGAAGATCACCGGTCTGTGTACAGATAACACACATGACCAGACATTCCTATGCGTTATCCATCAGGAAAGTACTTATATTGAGTATAATGCACAATACATTCTGATAAGTCAATTGACAAACTGTTTACAAGCTAAAGCTGGAAAATCCCAATATATGCTTTAGTGCTGGGTACGAGATTGGTTAGTTTGCATTCTTTTTGAGGCAAAGTAATGTTGCAATATTCCTCTTGTGGGTTGAGGGGCATATGATGGGCGCAAGTATACAATACTAAGAACTCTTTTGAATCATTTTATGGACATCTCTGCACACCAAAACATTCCTGTTCACGGGTGTTGAATTGATGATGAGTGTGTCCGTGAGGTCACATCAGAAATGATTGAGACCAAGGTTTATGTGAACCGGATGCATAATGGAGGTGCTTTGTGCAGCTATCAGTGCTGGGCAGCAGAGTCACCAATATTCACAGGTACCTTTGCAGCAAATAATCGGTTTGGTAGCTGTTTCAGCCTGATACTCCCCAGCAATTGACATATAGCTAGCACAGTAGTCCTCATTGGCAAGAAGAGTGCTGTATGAGCATTTCTGCTGCAAAGTTAATCCACCGTCAACGTCTTCGAGCTAAACTGCAAGCAGGTTGTGCAAACGATATTAAAAGAGTGGTGGACAACTCTGAAGCAAGCCAGTGGCCATGGACGCAACTCTTGCATACCTACTACCTACTATCATCGATTGTGATGGCAATGAACACTCTACCAATAGTAGCAAAGCTGAGGCTTTCGGGAAGTATTTTGCTGGGAAATGCTCTCTTGTGGATGATTTCGAGGATGAGCCTCTCCCACATGTACAGCCTAAGTCTACCGCCCACTTGCACCAAGTGCATTTCAGGGAACCAGCTGTAGCCCGAGCCCTCCGTCAGCTTGACACCTCCAAAGCAACAGGACCTGACAACATCCCAGCTTGTGTCCTCAAGACGTGTGCAAACGAGCTTGCTGCCCCCCCCCCCCCCCTAGCACGCCTCTTTGCCACGTGTTTCTTCATTGGAAGACAACCGGCAGACTGGAAAGAGGCCAGAATAGTCCCAGTTCACAAGAAGAATTCCCGCTCACCCATCAGTCACTACCGACCAGTGTCCCTACTCAACATTATCTCGAAGGTAATGGAAGGCATTGTGAACCTCGCAATCATGAACTTTCTAGATCGCCATCATGTTCTGTCGGCAAAGCAATATGGATTCCGCCAACGCCTTGGAACTGCAGATGTCCTGACGCTCCTACATCCTCAATGGAGTAGAGCTGCCGGTTCGGGAGGCTCAGCCCATGTTCTTGCAGTAGACATAGCTGGAGCATTTGATAAGGTGTCCCACAAAGGTGTGATTCACAAGGCTGCTGTCTATGGGCTCAGGGGCCCCTTTTTAACCTGGTTGACCGACTATCTATTAGCTCGGCATCTCCGTGCAGTCCTATCTGGCCATGAGTCTAATGTTTTTCCCATTACCGCTGGTGTTCTTCAAGGAAGTATATTGGGGCCTACCCTGTTCTTGTTTTACGTGAATGACAGATCTCGCTGTCTATGCGGACGATACCACGCTGTATCAGTGTCTCGCAGTGGGCGCAGACGTGAATGAACAAAGCCGTGTTTTGCAGCATGCAGTGGATGACCTCTCCGCCTGGGTCAAAGCCTGGAAGATCTCTTTTGAGCCCACCAAATCCCAGGCCCTCACCATCGATCGCCATCGGCCACGGCGGCAGCTCCCAGCCATCTCCTTCGATGGAGTACCAGCTGTGGAGGAAGCAGAGCTCAAGCTCCTAGGAGTCCAGTTCGACACACAGTTGTCTTTCCACCAGCATTTGCCCTCTGTAGCCGTACGTGCACGCCAGCGGTTACACTTCCTGAACAGAGCTGCCCCCATCCTTGATGTTCGTGGACGAGAGCGGGTCTACAAAGGCTTCGTCAGACCAGTAATGGAATACTGCCCGTTGGTCTGGATGGGGGCTGCCACTACAACCCTTCGCCAGCTCGATGCAGTACAGTTACGAGCTCTCAAGATCATCTCTCGTGAGTCATGGCTCCCAAGTCTGGCCCTCCGCCGTGCTGTTGCTGCTCACACATACTTATATAAGCTCCACTGCCTCCCAACTAGCTCACCACTGCGAGCAATGATCCCTGCCGTTGCACCAGAGCTGCAAGGGCATCCTCGCACACGTCAGCAGAGCCGGATTTGCCATGAATTGCAGTTTGCCATGCCCCACAACCGTCACGCACGCAACAGCGTACAGCGATCATTTCCGTCCGCCATCGTTGAGGAGTAGAATCACCTTCCTCCAGAGCTCATCACAGCACCACCTACTCTACCTCGCCTCCAGCAGTTCAAAGAAGGCGTTCAGAAGTATATACGATCTGCTGACTGGAATTGGGCCTCTATGCACCTGTGATTTGTGTGTGTGTGTGTGTGTGTGTGTGTGTGTGCGTGCGCGTGTGTGTATAGTGTGTGTGTGTGTGTGCGTGTGTGTGTGTGTGTATAGTGTGTGTGTGTGTGTGTGTGTGTGTGTGTAGCATTATAGTAATAATGCAGATTAATGGGTGCACGCGGCTGCTTCGTGCTACCACTCAACCTATGCTGCTATGATTGCTGGTGCTTTACTGCATGCTCATGCTTTGCTGCTGGCTACAGTCACGTGCGCTGTACATCACGGTATCCATGTTGGTCACACGCCTTGGTGCATGCTCACATGGTACTCTATGCGTCGTGGCATTCTATGTGTCATACAACGTGTCACTCAACGCGACATTCATTCATGCGCGACGCTCAACGTGGGCGGCATGCGTTGTGGGCACTCAACGTGTCATGCTAAAATTTGGGCGTTCATGCGTGTCGCTCGCCTCCGATGTGGAAAGCGTGTGGCGGCGTTATGATGACGCTTGCTTGTAGCTCAACATGGGTGGCATGCATCGTTGCATGTCTTGCAAGAGTTTGCTGTGCTATATATTTTCGATCCGTTCTGTGCGACGATCATTCTTGCTTGCTCGTCGTGTTTTAGTTTTATATTTCGTATTTCGATCCGTTCTGTGTGTGGATCTTTTTCTTGTCAGATCATTGTGTTTCCTCATCCTTGTTGTCGTGAGCCATGGCTGGCTTCACAGTCTGTGAAATTTGCGCCATGCCGGTTCTGCGTCTCGGTAAGGAACTCTCGCTCTTGGGTTTGAATAATTCGGGCAGGAAAGCTGCCCTCGCCGATCGCCTGTTTCAGTGTTTCACAGTTTGTATTTTGCTCGTTCTCATCCTTGTGCTTTGCCTCGTTCTCATCCTTGTTGTCGTGAGCCATGGCTGCCTTCACTGTCTGTGAAATTCGCGCCATGATGGTTCTGCGTCTCCACAAGGAACTCTCGCTCTTGGGTTTGATTAATTCGGGCAGGAAAGTTGCCCTCGCCAATCGCCTGTGTCAGTGTTTCACAGTGTGTATTTTGCTCGTTCTCATCCTTGTGCTTTGCCTCGTTCTCATCCTTGTTGTCGTGAGCCATGGCTGCCTTCACTGTCTGTGAAATTCGCGCCATGACGGTTATGCGTCTCCGCAGCGAACTCTCGCTCTTCGGTTTGAATAATTCGGGCAGGAAAGCTGCCCTCGCCGACCGCCTGTTTCAGTGTACTTCACCACGCTGAATCCTGCCATTCTACCCCGAGCGGGGTGAGCGGAGCAGGCAGCAGAGAACGCGAATCATTGGCGACGTCTGCGTCATCAACGTCAGCTTTAACTCCGGAGACCTTGCGCTCCACGATTGCTTCGAAGGTTTCAGAGACGTTACCTACAAGTCTGGCGGCCGTGGATTCACAACCTCATCCGCACCAGGGCCCTCACCCAGCCAGCCTAGGGAGCAGCAAGTCTTTCGCTGTAGCTGTACACCTGGGCACTAAAGTTCGTGAGCGGGTCGTGACAGGTCAGTCCGTCGAGTTGAGTGGGCTCCTGCCCACTGTGTCTTGCTCTGTGCCGCCCGCTCGCACACAGAATGTGCTTAGATTTTAAATGTCAGTTGGGAACCCATTGCGGGTGGTGGAAGACAGCGCTACTCGCAGCAAGAGTAGGCATGTTCATAAACTTGCGACGTGGGTTGAGGCCTCCACCGTCTTGGTCCAGATCATGGTCGACATTGCTTCGCACAGGACAGTGGAGTTGCTGTCCTATCAATTCCGCATCAAGGCTGCTGCCGACCCATCACTGAAGTGGGACATCATTGAGCCAAGTCTGTGGCAGCTGATATATTTCTGACTGTCTCCAACGCTGCTGCGAGGACAGTATGACAGCTGGTCCATTTAACACACAACCGTTTAGCCCCATGCAGTCGTCTGGGCTAGGCATTGTGCTGGCCGAGAGATTACAACGCCCTGGCCCTAGCATTGCCAGAAGGAAGCTGTTTGCCAGCGATAGTCTATCTTTCTTCTTCAAAGTAAGTTCTGCAACCTCAGGCTATGCAACTCCACACCAAGTTACTAGTACTGTGTACATACTTGTAGCCTGCTTTGACCAGCAGCAGCATCCAGTTCTTCATCTGCACCCAGGCACAGCCCTGTCATCAATCCATCAAGTACTACTATTACTTGGTCTACTTGTCATTGTTAGGATAAGGAACTCCCACACACACACACACACATCCACAGTGCATCAATCAATCACTGCTAGTGCCTGTCACTTTTGAGGTGCACCACCCACGTGCTAACAGGCTGGCCTATGCCCATGCTGTTGCAGTCTCCTCCAGTTAGTACGGGGGTTAGCACTATTGCAGTTCACACTGCCATCCCAACCAGTGTGTACAACCAGCAATTGACAAGTATTCAAGTGTTCAGTCCAACAGCAGATTTGCTTGGGCCACACTTGTCCAACCATTTATGTAGTTTTCCAAAACCTCAACCTCTCTGGCCCTACGTCATTTAGTCTCTGCCACACTGACAGGCGTTGCGTCCTCAAGCACGAACTGCCTTCTAGGCCAACTCACATTCGCTACCCACCCGTACGTTATTATGCCCTGCCTGTCTGACCTTGTCAAGGCCACATCTCAGATCATCTCACATAATGCTGCACCTCTCAACCTCAGTCAAGGACGACCCTGAGCTGGTGGCACCATACTCTATCAACATATGGAAGGTTGGCACAAGCCGTTCAGTTCTTCTGTGGTCATGGCACTCATCTGCACCCTCTACTTGATTTGTGTCCAGTACCATTTACTGTTTCGAGCATCACACCTGCCAGTCAACTTCAATGCCATCAATGCTCTGCCTGGACCAAGTTGGATGACTCCAGAACCTTTGCTCCCACAGCTGCGGAGCGACCTGACACCATGGTCTAGCCAATCACCGCAGCAAAGTTCGTCCTTCTATTTGGGCAAGCTCCCTTTGCTGCACGAGCATTTATCTGGCGTGGAATGAGGGACACCGCCAAGGAGATCATCAAGGTAACTGTCTTGCTGGTTCTCATCCGTGTTGCTTGAACTCTTGTCAGTATCCTCTTTACCACATGCTGTCTCAATGCACACACATTTATTGCCTAGCTACCCAGGGGGGCTTTTTGTCCTCGTCCCTCTCTTGGCTCGGCCAAGATCTCTCTCTGCAGTGCCCCCTCTCTGACTCCTCCCTTGGCTCTGCCAAGATCCTGCTCCGGCAGTTACCCCTCTCTGATCTCTCTCTTGGCCCTGTCAAGATCCTGCTCCGGCAGTGACCCCTGTCTTGGCTTCGCCAAGATCCTGCTCCGGCAGTGACCCTTCTCTGACCTCTCTCTCTTGGCCCTGCCAAGATCTTGCTCCGGCAGTGACCCCTCTTTTTACTCAGGGCCCTCGGTCGCCGTCCCTCGGACGCAGACTCTTGTAGATACTTGGCTCCGCCAACATTCTGCTTCGGCAGTGTCTACCCGGCCGACCCTGAATCCTCTCTCGTAGATACTTGGCTCCGCCAACATTCTGCTCCGGCAGTGTCTACGTATATCTCTTGTCTGACCTCTCTCTTGGCCCTGCCAAGATCCTGCTCCGGCAGTGACCCCTCTCTTTACTCAGGGCCCTCGGTCGCCGTCCCTCGGACGCAGACTCTTGTAGATACTTGGCTCCGCCAACATTCTGCTTCGGCAGTGTCTACCCGGCTGACCCTGAATCATCTGTCTGTTTGTGTTTGTCTGCCTGCCTGTCTGTTTCTGTGTCTATCTACCTTTCTATTTCCTTGCCTCGTCTCCATATCAACGAGACATGAATCATTGCCACACTTAAGCAGTCGAAGGCCGAACGCTAGCAAGGCTGCTAATGTGACAGTGGCTACAGCGGGGCAACGTGCATGTGCCACCGGCAATTCCAAGACGGACACGTTCAGCTCCACCACCATCTCAACTACCCGATGGCCCACCGTAGCCCACTGTAGGTGATGGTTACCCCACCAAGATCCTGCTCCGGCAGTGATCCCTGTCTTGGCTCCACCAAGATCCTGCTCCGGCAGTGACCTCTCTCTGACCTCTCTCTTGGCTCCGCCAAGATCCTGCTCCGGCAGTGTCTATGACTTTAACCCTGCTCACGGCTGCTTCGGTACGAGGCTTGCTGGCCACAATGGGCCATGCTCATTTCCGGCTACTCAGGGCTCTCGTTCTTCGTCCCTCGGACGTGACTATCCTCTTGGCTCCGCCAAGATCCTGCTCTCTCTGTAGCCTCTCACTTCGCTGGCCAGCACCCTCCTAACCGCAAGCTGCTGTGTGTTGTAGTTAATGTAGCATTATAGTAATAATGCAGATTAATGGGTGCACGCGGCTGCTTCGTGCTACCACTCAACCTATGCTGCTATGATTGCTGGTGCTTTACTGCATGCTCATGCTTTGCTGCTGGCTACAGTCACGTGCGCTGTACATCACGGTATCCATGTCGGTCACACGCCTTGGTGCATGCTCACATGGTACTCTATGCGTCGTGGCATTCTATGTGTCATACAACGTGTCACTCAACGCGACATTCATTCATGCGCGACGCTCAACGTGGGCGGCATGCGTTGTGGGCACTCAACGTGTCATGCTAAAGTTTGGGCGTTCATGCGTGTCGCTCGCCTCCAATGTGGAAAGCGTGTGGCAGAATCTGCCCACATCCGAGATCGGCTCAAACATGGATCAATGCGAAACAAGCAATGGTGGTCACTCCTGAAGCAAGCTCCAGGCTCTGGCCGCAGCTCGTCTATCCCTGTCCTACGCAATACCCAGGGCAGAGAATATGTCACCAACCAGGAAAAGGCTACTTGCTTTGGAGAATTCTTTGCGAGCAAATGCAGTCTGTGTGATCAAGATCTACAGCACTCCGACCTTCCTGACCTTCGTCCTAGGTGTACATCTGCCCTGACAACTGTCCGATTTCGGGAAGCGACAGTCCAGCGCCAGCTCCGCCAGCTGGATCCAACCAAGGCTACCGGACCCGATTGCATTCCTGCCAGATTTCTGAAGCTGTGCTCAAAGGTTTTGGCTGCACCAATTTCCAAGCTGTTCTCACTCTGTTTTCGGTGCCATGTCCAGCCCTCGCTCTGGAAAGTAGCCCGTGTGGTCCCGATACACAATAATCAATCTCATTCTGCTGCTAAGAACTACCGACCTGTGTCCTTGTTATCTGTTGTCTCCAAAGTCATGGAGAAGATTGTCAACACTGCCATAATCAATCATCTTGAGCATGAAAAGGCCCTGTCCATCCACCAGTACGGATTCCGGCAGGGGCTCAGCACATCTGACCTTCTCACGTCTCTCAACCACTCCTGGGTCTCTGAAGCCAACCGTGGTGGCGCAGTCCGCGTGCTGGCTATAGACATAGCAGGAGCATTCGACAAAGTTTCACACCGAGTGTGGGTGTGTCTGCGGTGTACGCAGAGGCCAGCTAGCTGGTAAAAAGTGTTATTTTTCGTTGGCTGAGCGTAGCGAATAAAACGAAAAATGTATTTTTTGCCAGCATTTTCACCATAGTTACGGCACCAGGATTGCGTCAGCTGTTTTTTTTTGTCAGTGTTCTCAAACTTTTCTCTTCATCGTGGTCTTTCTCTTTTCGTTGTAGTTTACCACCCGCCCTCCCGTTTATTCTCACTTCGGGATAGGTCCTGCAGGCTACGTTTGGTTCGTTTATCTTATGGGGTTATTCTAACCGGTTTTTCCTCAGGGATGTGCCTCCGCCGGGGTCCTGAGGTTTTTTCCGCCAGCTTCTGGCTGGTAAATTATCCGGCGGCCCTATTCGCCACAGTGGTTCACTTCTTGCATCATGTTGGTCTGGTACATACGTGTACATGTATATGCGTGAGGTGGCATGCCCTTAACCTTCTTCATGCTCATCTATACACTACGCTCTTCCATCTTCCACCGTGAGTGAACAAAAACCACACTACTACACACAACTATCATCGTGAGTGAACAAATACCACACTACTACTGTGATCTGTATCTTTCTGTTGTGTGTGGGTGTGTCTGCGGTGTACGCAGAGGCCAGCTAGCTGGCAAACAAACGCTCTGTTTTCGTGGTGTTGAGCACCGTCAGCACACTGGGTACATCCTCCGGTGACTTATGTACGTAACATTATCTGATCCTACTACTACGTAGTACAGTCATGTGCATGACATCTTCTTGTACACGTTTTTTATTCCTTTTATGTATTTATTTATTTGGAATCGCATTATCGAAATAGACAGCATAATCGAAGTCGCTTCGTTGTAAGGGGGATTCAAAGAAGCTTTTTTTGCTATGCGATTGGCGATGCGACGCGATTTGCGACGGAGACGTGCGATGCGAACTCACGAAATACCATTCCCAGGCGAAGTCCCCGAAGCGATGATACCTTGCTGATTTGGCGCGAAGTTCAATGCAGGCAGGTACGCCACCATGGTATTCACGCGGTTGGGTACAACTTGTACAAATTTTCGGGCAACTCTTGAATCTTTGTACAACTTTGCTGTAGAAAAGGTCAAAATCGTACGCCAAATCGTTTGTCGCATCGCAAAAGTTGAGCCGAGCTCAACTTCTGCGATGGCCCAGTTGCGGCAGTTAAATGGGCTGCGAGTTGGCTGCGATTTGGGGATTTCCCAGTTTTGCAACCGTCGCATCGTGTGTCACAACGCAAAATGCTTCTGTGAATCCTGCTTTATGATCAATTATACGGATAACCGATATAATCGTTTCAGCCCTAATATATACATGTACACACAAACATGCACATACACCCCCTCCCCCTCCCCCTCCCCCTCCCCCAACACATACACACCGTGTACCATGTGTACTCATGTCACAAAAGAAGCACGCAAACGATAGCAACGATAGCGGACAAGATCTGAATGAGACAGATCAAGACTAGTGCCAGATATCTGCCTACAGTCAATTCAGAAATAAATGATATCCTAGCTTCTGGCCATAAATGGGTCAAATTTTAAGTTTCCGTCTTATTTATTTAGGCAGTCCCCCATGGAATTCTCTTCCAATTGTGCTTTTGAAGTCTAGTTTTCCAAAGAGTTAGCCATAACAAGAAAAGGATTTCGGCCAGGTTTTGCCCCCAAAGCACTGAATTGGGGAAAAACCATGAAAATGCAGGCCGTTCACTCCACTTGCATAACAGTACATTTCCGGTTCGAAACCCAGTTGAGGTACCTTTTTTGGACCCTTTTTCAAGTTTCGAATATCGCGGCATTGCACAGTGTACCACAAAATCGCCAAATACGGGAGCTCTCCAGAGCCAGCGCTCAACTTTTTCTGAATAGACTGTAATCAATACAACCTGTGAAGTTATGAGAATCGACCACCAATGCACACGTGGTCTGCACAACACGAAGTATATCAGCATAGAACGACTAAGACAGTTGGTTTTCCTTGCTGTATGCACACACGCACTCACGCCCGCACGCATGCACGCCCCCCCCCCCCCCACACACACACAAACACACATACACCAGGAAATATATTTACATCACTTTAGTATGTAGGGAGGGCCCTTGTATGAACCCAAGAGAGATTGGTGTGCCATGGTCTGCTCTACTGGCCGATGGTGGAATCCGTAAGGTTAATGTCTGTTGCTCTGGCCTGGCGCGAGTGACTAGATGTTATTTGTTGCATATATTGCTCAAACCGTGTTCTGGAAAAAATGCTTAAGGGGTATCAACGATAGACATTGCTCAACTTACATTGTTCTTTGCAGAGATTGTATCGGGTTGGAGATCTAGTAGATACTTGACAAGTTCCAGATGCCCTTTAAAGGCAGCGCCATGAACAGGAAGGTTACCGTTCTGTGTACAGGTAACACACATAACCAGACATTTCTATACGTTATCTATCAGAAAAGTACTTATATTGGGTATAATGCACAATCCACTACAAAGTGAGGCAGTCTCACGCACAACATTGTGATAAGTCAATTGACAAACGGTTTACAAACTAGTGCTGGAAAACCCCAATACATGCTTTAGTGCTGGGTACGAGATTGATTAGTTTGCATTCTTTTTGAGCCAAAGTAATATTGTAATATTCCTCTCGTGGGTTGAGGGGCATATGATGGGCGCAAGTATACAATACTAAGAACTCTTTTGAATCATGTGTGGACATCTCTGCTCACACAGAAACACTCCTGTTGATGGGTGTTGAATTGATGATGAGTGTGTCCATGAGGTCACATCAGAAATGATTGAGACCAATGTTTATTTGAACTGGTGTGGTGAGCCAATATAGTTATGATGAAGAATGGAAAAGCTAGGTGTCAGGTCGCCGAATGCCTCAGTACTCCTTGTCAGTTTTGTGCCATTTTGTCGCATTCGCTGACTGTATAATATCTGGTTACGTTGGTGGATAGTTTGCCATAACTCGTAACATTTTGTCCTTTTCCTTTCTTAATCATAACCAATGTTTATGTGAACCAAATGCACAATGGAGGTGCTTTGTGCAGCTATCAGTGCCGGCCAGGAAAGTCACCAATATTCACAGGTACTTTTGGAGTATATCAATCGGTGGGGTTGCTGTTTCGGCCTGATACTCCCCAGCAATTGACATATAGCTAGCACAGTAGTCTTGATTGGCAAGAAGAGTGCTGTAGGAGTAACTGACTACAGCAAGGAGAGTCAATGATGGAGATTGCTTAACTTACATAGCCAATCACAGAGATCGTTTCGGGTTGGAGATCTAGTAGATACTTGACGATTTCCAGATGCCCATTTGCGGCAGCGCAATAAACAGGAAGACTACCGCCCTGTGTAAAGGTAGCACACATGACCAGACATTCTAATGCGTTATCCATCAGAAAAGTATTTATATAGGGTATAGTGCACAATCCACCACGAAGTGAGGCAGTCTCACGCACAACATTGTGATAAGTCAATTGACAAACTGTTTACAAACTAAAGCTGGAAAACCCCAATACATGCTTTAGTGCTGGGTGCGAGATTGATTAGTTTGCATTCTTTTTGAGCCAAAGTAATGTTGCAATATTCCTCTTGTGGGTTGAGGGGCATATGATGGCCGCAAGTATACAATACTAAGAACTCTTTCGAATCATTTATGGACATCTCTGCACACACCAAAACATTCCTGTTCACGGGTGTTGAATTGATGATGCGGCCCTTGACGCCCTCAAAGTTGTACAAGTGCTAGTGTGCCACATGAACTGTGCATGTGCTGTACTCATACGCATGCATGCTTACACCAAAGTGTAAAAAAACGCGCCAAACAAAGAGAAGAGTAACATCAAGATTATAACCCCCCAAGAGTGTGCACCTCTGCATATGTGGTCTCCGACAGCGAAAACTCACATCACGTGTCTCAGATATCTTCGTACTACATGCAAACGAAGGATAGCGTGTGCGAAATCCGAATATCTGCCATGGTCATGCTGGGGATTTGCATACGCGTAGTGAGTTTCTGTCAGAGAGTGCTTTTTTATTACTCCACTGCTCGCTAAAAACGGGCTGGAAACGTACCACTGAGACACTGCATAACGTGATGTGAGTTTTCGCCGTCGGCGTACCCCATAGAAAGGGTATCAAGAGTTGCACACTCTTGGGGGGTTATATACTCTTGGTAACATTCATTTCAGTTGAGGACAAGTAAAGAAGACGGAGATCGTTTCGAAACAGTTTATTTCAGACACAGAGTAGAAGGGCTTCAATATTTCGTGTGGCCACCGTTTGCTTCTGGAATACTGCCCGTTGGTCTGGATGGGGGCTGCCACTACAACCCTTCGCCAGCTCGATGCAGTACAGTTACGAGCTCTCAAGATCATCTCTCGTGAGTCATGGCTCCCAAGTCTGGCCCTCCGCCGTGCTGTTGCTGCTCACACATACTTATATAAGCTCCACTGCCTCCCAACTAGCTCACCACTGCGAGCAATGATCCCTGCCGTTGCACCAGAGCTGCAAGGGCATCCTCGCACACGTCAGCAGAGCCGGATTTGCCATGAATTGCAGTTTGCCATGCCCCACAACCGTCACGCACGCAACAGCGTACAGCGATCATTTCCGTCCGCCATCGTTGAGGAGTAGAATCACCTTCCTCCAGAGCTCATCACAGCACCACCTACTCTACCTCGCCTCCAGCAGTTCAAAGAAGGCGTTCAGAAGTATATACGATCTGCTGACTGGAATTGGGCCTCTATGCACCTGTGATTTGTGTGTGTGTGTGTGTGTGTGTGTGTGTGTGTGTGCGTGCGCGTGTGTGTCTAGTGTGTGTGTGTGTGTGTGCGTGTGTGTGTGTGTGTATAGTGTGTGTGTGTGTGTGTGTGTGTGTGTGTAGCACACACACACATGCTTTACTGCATGCTCATGCTTTGCTGCTGGCTACAGTCACGTGCGCTGTACATCACGGTATCCATGTTGGTCACACGCCTTGGTGCATGCTCACATGGTACTCTATGCGTCGTGGCATTCTATGTGTCATACAACGTGTCACTCAACGCGACATTCATTCATGCGCGACGCTCAACGTGGGCGGCATGCGTTGTGGGCACTCAACGTGTCATGCTAAAATTTGGGCGTTCATGCGTGTCGCTCGCCTCCGATGTGGAAAGCGTGTGGCGGCGTTATGGTGACGCTTGCTTGTAGCTCAACATGGGTGGCATGCATCGTTGCATGTCTTGCAAGAGTTTGCTGTGCTATATATTTTCGATCCGTTCTGTGCGACGATCATTCTTGCTTGCTCGTCGTGTTTTAGTTTTATATTTCGTATTTCGATCCGTTCTGTGTGTGGATCTTTTTCTTGTCAGATCATTGTGTTTCCTCATCCTTGTTGTCGTGAGCCATGGCTGGCTTCACAGTCTGTGAAATTTGCGCCATGCCGGTTCTGCGTCTCGGTAAGGAACTCTCGCTCTTGGGTTTGAATAATTCGGGCAGGAAAGCTGCCCTCGCCGATCGCCTGTTTCAGTGTTTCACAGTTTGTATTTTGCTCGTTCTCATCCTTGTGCTTTGCCTCGTTCTCATCCTTGTTGTCGTGAGCCATGGCTGCCTTCACTGTCTGTGAAATTCGCGCCATGATGGTTCTGCGTCTCCACAAGGAACTCTCGCTCTTGGGTTTGATTAATTCGGGCAGGAATGTTGCCCTCGCCAATCGCCTGTGCCAGTGTTTCACAGTGTGTATTTTGCTCGTTCTCATCCTTGTGCTTTGCCTCGTTCTCATCCTTGTTGTCGTGAGCCATGGCTGCCTTCACTGTCTGTGAAATTCGCGCCATGACGGTTATGCGTCTCCGCAGCGAACTCTCGCTCTTCGGTTTGAATAATTCGGGCAGGAAAGCTGCCCTCGCCGACCGCCTGTTTCAGTGTACTTCACCACGCTGAATCCTGCCATTCTACCCCGAGCGGGGTGAGCGGAGCAGGCAGCAGAGAACGCGAATCATTGGCGACGTCTGCGTCATCAACGTCAGCTTTAACTCCGGAGACCTTGCGCTCCACGATTGCTTCGAAAGTTTCAGAGACGTTACCTACAAGTCTGGCGGCCGTGGATTCACAACCTCATCCGCACCAGGGCCCTCACCCAGCCAGCCTAGGGAGCAGCAAGTCTTTCGCTGTAGCTGTACACCTGGGCACTAAAGTTCGTGAGCGGGTCGTGACAGGTCAGTCCGTCGAGTTGAGTGGGCTCCTGCCCACTGTGTCTTGCTCTGTGCCGCCCGCTCGCACACAGAATGTGCTTAGATTTTAAATGTCAGTTGGGAACCCATTGCGGGTGGTGGAAGACAGCGCTACTCGCAGCAAGAGTAGGCATGTTCATAAACTTGCGACGTGGGTTGAGGCCTCCACCGTCTTGGTCCAGATCATGGTCGACATTGCTTCGCACAGGACAGTGGAGTTGCTGTCCTATCAATTCCGCATCAAGGCTGCTGCCGACCCATCACTGAAGTGGGACATCATTGAGCCAAGTCTGTGGCAGCTGATATATTTCTGACTGTCTCCAACGCTGCTGCGAGGACAGTATGACAGCTGGTCCATTTAACACACAACCGTTTAGCCCCATGCAGTCGTCTGGGCTAGGCATTGTGCTGGCCGAGAGATTACAACGCCCTGGCCCTAGCATTGCCAGAAGGAAGCTGTTTGCCAGCGATAGTCTATCTTTCTTCTTCAAAGTAAGTTCTGCAACCTCAGGCTATGCAACTCCACACCAAGTTACTAGTACTGTGTACATACTTGTAGCTTGCTTTGAACAGCAGCATCCAGTTCTTCATCTGCACCCAGGCACAGCCCTGTCATCAATCCATCAAGTACTACTATTACTTGGTCTACTTGTCATTGTTAGGATAAGGAACTCCCACACACACACACACACATCCACAGTGCATCAATCAATCACTGCTAGTGCCTGTCACTTTTGAGGTGCACCACCCACGTGCTAACAGGCTGGCCTATGCCCATGCTGTTGCAGTCTCCTCCAGTTAGTACGGGGGTTAGCACTATTGCAGTTCACACTGCCATCCCAACCAGTGTGTACAACCAGCAATTGACAAGTATTCAAGTGTTCAGTCCAACAGCAGATTTGCTTGGGCCACACTTGTCCAACCATTTATGTAGTTTTCCAAAACCTCAACCTCTCTGGCCCTACGTCATTTAGTCTCTGCCACACTGACAGGCGTTGCGTCCTCAAGCACGAACTGCCTTCTAGGCCAACTCACATTCGCTACCCACCCGTACGTTATTATGCCCTGCCTGTCTGACCTTGTCAAGGCCACATCTCAGATCATCTCACATAATGCTGCACCTCTCAACCTCAGTCAAGGACGACCCTGAGCTGGTGGCACCATACTCTATCAACATATGGAAGGTTGGCACAAGCCGTTCAGTTCTTCTGTGGTCATGGCACTCATCTGCACCCTCTACTTGATTTGTGTCCAGTACCATTTACTGTTTCGAGCATCACACCTGCCAGTCAACTTCAATGCCATCAATGCTCTGCCTGGACCAAGTTGGATGACTCCAGAACCTTTGCTCCCACAGCTGCGGAGCGACCTGACACCATGGTCTAGCCAATCACCGCAGCAAAGTTCGTCCTTCTATTTGGGCAAGCTCCCTTTGCTGCACGAGCATTTATCTGGCGTGGAATGAGGGACACCGCCAAGGAGATCATCAAGGTAACTGTCTTGCTGGTTCTCATCCGTGTTGCTTGAACTCTTGTCAGTATCCTCTTTACCACATGCTGTCTCAATGCACACACATTTATTGCCTAGCTACCCAGGGGGGCTTTTTGTCCTCGTCCCTCTCTTGGCTCGGCCAAGATCTCTCTCTGCAGTGCCCCCTCTCTGACTCCTCCCTTGGCTCCGCCAAGATCCTGCTCCGGCAGTTACCCCTCTCTGATCTCTCTCTTGGCCCTGTCAAGATCCTGCTCCGGCAGTGACCCCTGTCTTGGCTTCGCCAAGATCCTGCTCCGGCAGTGACCCTTCTCTGACCTCTCTCTCTTGGCCCTGCCAAGATCTTGCTCCGGCAGTGACCCCTCTTTTTACTCAGGGCCCTCGGTCGCCGTCCCTCGGACGCAGACTCTTGTAGATACTTGGCTCCGCCAACATTCTGCTTCGGCAGTGTCTACCCGGCCGACCCTGAATCCTCTCTCGTAGATACTTGGCTCCGCCAACATTCTGCTCCGGCAGTGTCTACGTATATCTCTTGTCTGACCTCTCTCTTGGCCCTGCCAAGATCCTGCTCCGGCAGTGACCCCTCTCTTTACTCAGGGCCCTCGGTCGCCGTCCCTCGGACGCAGACTCTTGTAGATACTTGGCTCCGCCAACATTCTGCTTCGGCAGTGTCTACCCGGCTGACCCTGAATCATCTGTCTGTTTGTGTTTGTCTGCCTGCCTGTCTGTTTCTGTGTCTATCTACCTTTCTATTTCCTTGCCTCGTCTCCATATCAACGAGACATGAATCATTGCCACACTTAAGCAGTCGAAGGCCGAACGCTAGCAAGGCTGCTAATGTGACAGTGGCTACAGCGGGGCAACGTGCATGTGCCACCGGCAATTCCAAGACGGACACGTTCAGCTCCACCACCATCTCAACTACCCGATGGCCCACCGTAGCCCACTGTAGGTGATGGTTACCCCACCAAGATCCTGCTCCGGCAGTGATCCCTGTCTTGGCTCCACCAAGATCCTGCTCCGGCAGTGACCTCTCTCTGACCTCTCTCTTGGCTCCGCCAAGATCCTGCTCCGGCAGTGTCTATGACTTTAACCCTGCTCACGGCTGCTTCGGTACGAGGCTTGCTGGCCACAATGGGCCATGCTCATTTCCGGCTACTCAGGGCTCTCGTTCTTCGTCCCTCGGACGTGACTATCCTCTTGGCTCCACCAAGATCCTGCTCTCTCTGTAGCCTCTCACTTCGCTGGCCAGCACCCTCCTAACCGCAAGCTGCTGTGTGTTGTAGTTAATGTAGCATTATAGTAATAATGCAGATTAATGGGTGCACGCGGCTGCTTCGTGCTACCACTCAAACTATGCTGCTATGATTGCTGGTGCTTTACTGCATGCTCATGCTTTGCTGCTGGCTACAGTCACGTGCGCTGTACATCACGGTATCCATGTTGGTCACACGCCTTGGTGCATGCTCACATGGTACTCTATGCGTCGTGGCATTCTATGTGTCATACAACGTGTCACTCAACGCGACATTCATTCATGCGCGACGCTCAACGTGGGCGGCATGCGTTGTGGGCACTCAACGTGTCATGCTAAAGTTTGGGCGTTCATGCGTGTCGCTCGCCTCCAATGTGGAAAGCGTGTGGCAGAATCTGCCCACATCCGAGATCGGCTCAAACATGGATCAATGCGAAACAAGCAATGGTGGTCACTCCTGAAGCAAGCTCCAGGCTCTGGCCGCAGCTCGTCTATCCCTGTCCTACGCAATACCCAGGGCAGAGAATATGTCACCAACCAGGAAAAGGCTACTTGCTTTGGAGAATTCTTTGCGAGCAAATGCAGTCTGTGTGATCAAGATCTACAGCACTCCGACCTTCCTGACCTTCGTCCTAGGTGTACATCTGCCCTGACAACTGTCCGATTTCGGGAAGCGACAGTCCAGCGCCAGCTCCGCCAGCTGGATCCAACCAAGGCTACCGGACCCGATTGCATTCCTGCCAGATTTCTGAAGCTGTGCTCAAAGGTTTTGGCTGCACCAATTTCCAAGCTGTTCTCACTCTGTTTTCGGTGCCATGTCCAGCCCTCGCTCTGGAAAGTAGCCCGTGTGGTCCCGATACACAATAATCAATCTCATTCTGCTGCTAAGAACTACCGACCTGTGTCCTTGTTATCTGTTGTCTCCAAAGTCATGGAGAAGATTGTCAACACTGCCATAATCAATCATCTTGAGCATGAAAAGGCCCTGTCCATCCACCAGTACGGATTCCGGCAGGGGCTCAGCACATCTGACCTTCTCACGTCTCTCAACCACTCCTGGGTCTCTGAAGCCAACCGTGGTGGCGCAGTCCGCGTGCTGGCTATAGACATAGCAGGAGCATTCGACAAAGTTTCACACCGAGTGTGGGTGTGTCTGCGGTGTACGCAGAGGCCAGCTAGCTGGTAAAAAGTGTTATTTTTCGTTGGCTGAGCGTAGCGAATAAAACGAAAAATGTATTTTTAGCCAGCATTTTCACCATAGTTACGGCACCAGGATTGCGTCAGCTGTTTTTTTTTGTCAGTGTTCTCAAACTTTTCTCTTCATCGTGGTCTTTCTCTTTTCGTTGTAGTTTACCACCCGCCCTCCCGTTTATTCTCACTTCGGGATAGGTCCTGCAGGCTACGTTTGGTTCGTTTATCTTATGGGGTTATTCTAACCGGTTTTTCCTCAGGGATGTGCCTCCGCCGGGGTCCTGAGGTTTTTTCCGCCAGCTTCTGGCTGGTAAATTATCCGGCGGCCCTATTCGCCACAGTGGTTCACTTCTTGCATCATGTTGGTCTGGTACATACGTGTACATGTATATGCGTGAGGTGGCATGCCCTTAACCTTCTTCATGCTCATCTATACACTACGCTCTTCCATCTTCCACCGTGAGTGAACAAAAACCACACTACTACACACAACTATCATCGTGAGTGAACAAATACCACACTACTACTGTGATCTGTATCTTTCTGTTGTGTGTGGGTGTGTCTGCGGTGTACGCAGAGGCCAGCTAGCTGGCAAACAAACGCTCTGTTTTCGTGGTGTTGAGCACCGTCAGCACACTGGGTACATCCTCCGGTGACTTATGTACGTAACATTATCTGATCCTACTACTACGTAGTACAGTCATGTGCATGACATCTTCTTGTACACGTTTTTTATTCCTTTTATGTATTTATTTATTTGGAATCGCATTATCGAAATAGACAGCATAATCGAAGTCGCTTCGTTGTAAGGGGGATTCAAAGAAGCTTTTTTTGCTATGCGATTGGCGATGCGACGCGATTTGCGACGGAGACGTGCGATGCGAACTCACGAAATACCATTCACAGGCGAAGTCCCCGAAGCGATGATACCTTGCTGATTTGGCGCGAAGTTCAATGCAGGCAGGTACGCCACCATGGTATTCACGCGGTTGGGTACAACTTGTACAAATTTTCGGGCAACTCTTGAATCTTTGTACAACTTTGCTGTAGAAAAGGTCAAAATCGTACGCCAAATCGTTTGTCGCATCGCAAAAGTTGAGCCGAGCTCAACTTCTGCGATGGCCCAGTTGCGGCAGTTAAATGGGCTGCGAGTTGGCTGCGATTTGGGGATTTCCCAGTTTTGCAACCGTCGCATCGTGTGTCACAACGCAAAATGCTTCTGTGAATCCTGCTTTATGATCAATTATACGGATAACCGATATAATCGTTTCAGCCCTAATATATACATGTACACACAAACATGCACATACACCCCCTCCCCCTCCCCCTCCCCCTCCCCCAACACATACACACCGTGTACCATGTGTACTCCCGTCACAAAAGAAGTACGCAAACGATAGCAACGATAGTGGACAAGATCTGAATGAGACAGATCAAGACTAGTGCCAGATATCTGCCTACAGTCAATTCAGAAATAAATGATATCCTAGCTTCTGGCCATAAATGGGTCAAATTTTAAGTTTCCGTCTTATTTATTTAGGCAGTCCCCCATGGAATTCTCTTCCAATTGTGCTTTTGAAGTCTAGTTTTCCAAAGAGTTAGCCATAACAAGAAAAGGATTTCGGCCAGGTTTTGCCCCCAAAGCACTGAATTGGGGAAAAACCATGAAAATGCAGGCCGTTCACTCCACTTGCATAACAGTACATTTCCGGTTCGAAACCCAGTTGAGGTACCTTTTTTGGACCCTTTTTCAAGTTTCGAATATCGCGGCATTGCACAGTGTACCACAAAATCGCCAAATACGGGAGCTCTCCAGAGCCAGCGCTCAACTTTTTCCGAATGGACTGTAGTCAATACAACCTGTGAAGTTATGAGAATCGACCACCAATGCACACGTGGTCTGCACAACACGAAGTACATCAGCATAGAACGACTAAGACAGTTGGTTTTCCTTGCTGTATGCACACACGCACTCACGCACGCACGCATGCACGCCCCCCCCCCCCCCACACACACACACAAACACACATACACCAGGAAATATATTTACATCACTTTAGTATGTAGGGAGGGCCCTTGTATGAACCCAAGAGAGATTGGTGTGCCATGGTCTGCTCTACTGGCCGATGGTGGAATCCGTAAGGTTAATGTCTGTTGCTCTGGCCTGGCGCGAGTGACTAGATGTTATTTGTTGCATATATTGCTCAAACCGTGTTCTGGAAAAAATGCTTAAGGGGTATCAACGATAGACATTGCTCAACTTACATTGTTCTTTGCAGAGATTGTATCGGGTTGGAGATCTAGTAGATACTTGACAAGTTCCAGATGCCCTTTAAAGGCAGCGCCATGAACAGGAAGGTTACCGTTCTGTGTACAGGTAACACACATAACCAGACATTTCTATACGTTATCTATCAGAAAAGTACTTATATTGGGTATAATGCACAATCCACTACAAAGTGAGGCAGTCTCACGCACAACATTGTGATAAGTCAATTGACAAACGGTTTACAAACTAGTGCTGGAAAACCCCAATACATGCTTTAGTGCTGGGTACGAGATTGATTAGTTTGCATTCTTTTTGAGCCAAAGTAATATTGTAATATTCCTCTCGTGGGTTGAGGGGCATATGATGGGCGCAAGTATACAATACTAAGAACTCTTTTGAATCATGTGTGGACATCTCTGCTCACACAGAAACACTCCTGTTGATGGGTGTTGAATTGATGATGAGTGTGTCCATGAGGTCACATCAGAAATGATTGAGACCAATGTTTATTTGAACTGGTGTGGTGAGCCAATATAGTTATGATGAAGAATGGAAAAGCTAGGTGTCAGGTCGCCGAATGCCTCAGTACTCCTTGTCAGTTTTGTGCCATTTTGTCGCATTCGCTGACTGTATAATATCTGGTTACGTTGGTGGATAGTTTGCCATAACTCGTAACATTTTGTCCTTTTCCTTTCTTAATCATAACCAATGTTTATGTGAACCAAATGCACAATGGAGGTGCTTTGTGCAGCTATCAGTGCCGGCCAGGAAAGTCACCAATATTCACAGGTACTTTTGGAGTATATCAATCGGTGGGGTTGCTGTTTCGGCCTGATACTCCCCAGCAATTGACATATAGCTAGCACAGTAGTCTTGATTGGCAAGAAGAGTGCTGTAGGAGTAACTGACTACAGCAAGGAGAGTCAATGATGGAGATTGCTTAACTTACATAGCCAATCACAGAGATCGTTTCGGGTTGGAGATCTAGTAGATACTTGACGATTTCCAGATGCCCATTTGCGGCAGCGCAATAAACAGGAAGACTACCGCCCTGTGTAAAGGTAGCACACATGACCAGACATTCTAATGCGTTATCCATCAGAAAAGTATTTATATAGGGTATAGTGCACAATCCACCACGAAGTGAGGCAGTCTCACGCACAACATTGTGATAAGTCAATTGACAAACTGTTTACAAACTAAAGCTGGAAAACCCCAATACATGCTTTAGTGCTGGGTGCGAGATTGATTAGTTTGCATTCTTTTTGAGCCAAAGTAATGTTGCAATATTCCTCTTGTGGGTTGAGGGGCATATCATGGCCGCAAGTATACAATACTAAGAACTCTTTCGAATCATTTATGGACATCTCTGCACACACCAAAACATTCCTGTTCACGGGTGTTGAATTGATGATGCGGCCCTTGACGCCCTCAAAGTTGTACAAGTGCTAGTGTGCCACATGAACTGTGCATGTGCTGTACTCATACGCATGCATGCTTACACCAAAGTGTAAAAAAACGCGCCAAACAAAGAGAAGAGTAACATCAAGATTATAACCCCCCAAGAGTGTGCACCTCTGCATATGTGGTCTCCGACAGCGAAAACTCACATCACGTGTCTCAGATATCTTCGTACTACATGCAAACGAAGGATAGCGTGTGCGAAATCCGAATATCTGCCATGGTCATGCTGGGGATTTGCATACGCGTAGTGAGTTTCTGTCAGAGAGTGCTTTTTTATTACTCCACTGCTCGCTAAAAACGGGCTGGAAACGTACCACTGAGACACTGCATAACGTGATGTGAGTTTTCGCCGTCGGCGTACCCCATAGAAAGGGTATCAAGAGTTGCACACTCTTGGGGGGTTATATACTCTTGGTAACATTCATTTCAGTTGAGGACAAGTAAAGAAGACGGAGATCGTTTCGAAACAGTTTATTTCAGACACAGAGTAGAAGGGCTTCAATATTTCGTGTGGCCACCGTTTGCTTCGATTAGGGCTTCAACACGACGTGGCAGTGACTCCACGCATGGGGAAACCGTGTAAGGAGCCAACGAGTCCCACTCCAGGTGCAGTGCCTGCACAAGCTGGTCAGAATTCTCGCAGCGAGGTGGAATTATTCTCTTCTTGAGAAGAGCCCACAGATTCTCAATTGGATTCATGTCCGGGAGGTTGAAACAGGATGTTGGGTACTCCGCTATCGAGAAGATCCTGCTGTGCTTGAGCTGACGTGTGGGAGGTAGCATTGTGATCAAAGCATAGCCGCTGGGGCAACACCATATTTTCACTGCCAGGAAAGCTCCCACTCCCTTTTCTCCGCTTTCCAGCGCACTTCGCCATCCTTCGACTGGAGAATTACGTCATGCCCATCATGCTTCACGCTGACATGAGGCGACGGGTGCGCATCGCTAGCAGACGCGACAACATCAGGCTTGGCGGATCCAAACCGGATTCCACTGGTCCTGGGTTTCGGCACCATACGCTGTAAGGGGATTACTGGCTGTGCATTAGTCTATCCTCTACCATGGCACACTAACCAGAAGAAAACAAGTCTTCAATTACAGATAGGAATACAGTTCGTGAGAGAGAGTAAAACTACAAGTATCGGTAAAACATCGTCCAATTTGAACTTTGACTTTGGACAACAAGTGCACTTGAGACGATAAAACTTGGTATGAAGGAAGGTAAAGTACAGAATGACAACTGGCCAAGTGGAATTTATTGTCCAAGGAAGGGTTCATACGTTATTGGTCCTCCTTGTCGCTGCTCCCGGCGCTGGTGACAAATATTTTTTTTCGCAAGCTCATCTCTCTTCCTCTCCGCTGCCTGACTATTTTCTAAAGGGAAGTCGACCGTGACGATCGCCTTCTCTATAGGACTACGCGTCGGCAGCACGACTGCCTGTGTGGTTCAAATCAGTCGCCGTTCTTTGCAAGATTTATTTTGAACGACGATGACTCGTACAGTACTTGCAAATCTCCACGATTCGCTGGATACTCCGAGTGTTGCACTGGAGGCGAGGGAACTGCGATGTCAGCTTGGCGAGCGATCTCTGAGGTGAGTGATCTCGGCCTTTTTGCAAATGGAACTGATTCCGAGTAGCCGATTACTTTCTTGTGCGACGAGCTGCTCTTGCCTGCCCAGTGTGACAAGATAATCTATAATTATTGATGCGGCGCTGTACCAATCAGAATCACGAACCTGTCACTCTCGAAATCTAGCTAGACCTTTCAGATACTAGTAAACTAACCTACTAACCAAAATTGGGATGAAATGGGCTGCCAAGTGAGCATTGGCCACATAATAACAAAGCTGAAAGATAAGCGACAATATTGCTGACGCGGACCAAGTATAATCGTTTCAGCCCTAATATAATTATACATGTACACACAAACATGCACATACACCCCCCCCCCCCCGCTACACACACACACACACACACACACACACACACACACACACACACATGTACACGCATACACACCGTGTACCATGTATACGCCCGTTACAAGAGAAGCACGCAAATCTGCGAAATGTACTGGAGGTGCACCCACAGATTTTCTCTTATAGCAACGATAGCGGACAAGATCTGAATGGGACAGATCAAGACTAGTGCCAGATAACTGGCTAATCCATACAACCTGTGAAGCCATGAGAATCGACCACCAATGCACACGTGGTCTGCACAACGCTAAGGACATCAGCATAGAACAGCTAAGACGGTTGCCTATCCTTGCTGTATGCACACGCGCACTCACGCACGCACCCCCCCCCCCCAAACACACACACACAAACACACATACACCAGGAAATATATTTACGCCACTTTAGAATGTAGGGACGGCCATTGTATGGACCCAAGAGTGAATGGTGTGCCATGGTCTGCTCTACTGGCAGATGGTGGAATCCGTAAGGTTAAGTTCTGTTGCTCTGGCCTGGCGCGAGTGACTAGATGCTACTTGTTGTGATCGAATATATTGCTCAAACCATGTTCTGGAAAAAAATTCTTAAGGAGAATGAAGGATAGAGATTGCTCAACTTACATTGCACTTTACAGAGATCGTGTCGGGTTGGAGGTCTAGTAGATACTTGACTACTTCCAGATGTCCATTCCTGGCAGAGTCATGAACAGGAAGATCACCGGTCTGTGTACAGGTAACACACATGACAAGACATTCCTGTGCGTTATCCATCAGAAAAGTATCTATATTGGATATAAATGTGTTAGGCACCTTCTCCCGTACAACCTTTTCCAAGCTCGTCTGCATGCACCCCATACTACGTCGCAGTCACCTTTTGTTCCGTTGGCCTGGGTAGCTACTTGTGCGCCTATATTTGTCATAGCTACCCAGGCCCTTTACCTTCGCGTTCACACTTGATCTCTAGCTCTTGTCTCTCTCTTCCGGATATCTCAGTCGGTAGAGCATGAGATCCCATGCACAGTCGTCCTCAACCGCCATTCGTCTCGTCCTCAGTAAAACTCGTCTCGCCTATGTCAACCTGGTCTCGTCCATGTCAACCTGGTCTCTTCAATGTCAATCTCGTCTCGTCCAAGTCATGCAGGTCAGCTATTTTCTTCATTTCTCTCTTTCTTTTCATCTGTCCATCGTCGTCAAATTTATTTTCGGTTTAATTTATTTTTCAATTTTTGTAGTGTGAGTGCGCGCGCGGGTGTCCTTCGTCAATATTAGGCGTCCGATGGTGAGCCACGCTCCTTTATTCATGTCGCATTAATTGGCAGAAGAGTAACTATGCTGTATAGCTATGCGAATCAGAAGGCAATGTTCTTTGCTTTTAGTTTTTTATGTTTGCCAATTTTTTTGTGGAGGGGTATTTGGCCCGTCGTTGGCAATGTCTACGCTACCATGAGTGATTTGTAAATACTTTAGAGTACAGGAACATCATAACTGTAGTATATAATTAGTATAACATTTTTGTGACACCCGTGTGTTGTGTGTGTGTGTGTGTGTGTGTGTGTGTGTGTGTGTGTGGGTGCTGTGTGTGTGTGTGTGTGTGTGTGTGTGTGTGTGCTTTTTTTCTCTACTTCCTCAGCCATTTTTTTCTATTTTTCTCGTCGTCGTATTATTTCCCGCGAGGTCGGGGTTCTTTTCTTTGCGCAGGGGAGGTATGTTAGGTACCTCCTCCCGTACAACCTTTTCCAGGCAGGCCTGCATGCACCCCATACTACGTCGTACTCACCTTTTGTCTCCTTTTCTCACCTTTTTTTCTGTTGGCCTGGGTAGCTACTTGCGCGCCCATATTCTCCATACCGACCCAGGCCCTTTATCTTGCCGTTCACACTTGATCTCTAGCTCTTGTCTCTCTCTGCCACAATGTAGTCGTTTCGTTCGTCTTGGTCTCTGTCTCTTCGTCTCCCAAATAAATATTGTCCCATCTAACTGTTCCTGTTGTCCATCGTTGTCTCTGGAGAATATGCCGTCGTCCTTTTCGTACTCCACAAATGTAGTGCCAAACTCACTATGAAGACTTCATAGTGAGTTGGGCAATACATTTGTGGAGTACGAAAAGGACGACGATATGAGTTATTCTCATGTACATACACACTACTCTGATAAGTCAATTGACAAACTGTTTGCCAGGTTAAGGTTGAAAACCCCAATACATGTCTCACTGCCAGGCAAGAAATTGGTCAGTAGAATATGCTTGCCTGGAACTGATGGCCCACATTTTGTCTTTCCCAGGCCACGATGCAAGGTTGATGCCAAGTTAGGTTCTACGCCTGCATCGGTTGGTAGCATTTGTACACACCTCCGCTTTTATAACTGTTGTGATGATCTGATTGTTACTAGTAGGGGTGAAAGTTGGCACTGAGATCCCGAGTTTGAATACTATGATTTTCTCCGATCGAATTTTGAGTAATCGAGAATTCTTGATATCTTAAAAATCGCACACCAAGGGCCTTTTAAAAACCACATGATACAATCCTGACTGAACCGTTTGGCAGTCTTTTTCTCGAGTGTATTGGTTGGTGGGTCATTTGGGTTCATTCTAATCGTGGACAAATGGTCACCACGCAATCTGCATATCAATATCTGCTGACTGCTGCTGTGAAACTGCAGACTTCTGTGGTAAATCCATGTCCCATGTCCGCGCTGCGTGCTCAGAGCAGTGTCAGAGTAGTATTTGAGTGGCAAGCGTATTGATTGTGACAGGTTGAGTGTAATTGAATGTTACGATTTACTGAATTGCCGTTTGATCTTCGTTCCGCAGCGCTGTAGTATTTCTCTTTTTCCGTTAGTTCTTTCTCTTTTGTCTGTCAGCGCTTACTGTCACCCAGTGCTGGGTGCAAGCACCCCCTGGCAGATTCATATATTGTTCTACTTGATAAATTTATTGTTCTCTCAAACTTATTTCTTCGTTGTGTTCGAACTGTTTTTGAATTACTTTCGTTCTTTCTTGCCATGTGCCAGCTGCCGAAGTGTGCATTCGCAGGAGCGCCATTTTTGAATTATGTCATCATTGATCATGTGATCACGCGCGATTGTTGCTAGCGCTAGCTCCGCGGATCTGGTGGTGGTACGCATGCATACGTGTAGCGTGACTTGCGTGTGATAGTTTTCTTTGATCTGCTGTTTTGCACTGGAATCGCACTTGTACTTTGACCTCTTCACACTTCTCTTTTTGGCAATGCATGTCCTGGACCTCTCTGCAAACATTTCCGCTGATCCCGTGCGGGGTTCTCACGCACCATATACGCGTACGGTGCAGTATGGAATTTTGCACTTGTTTATTTTCTTGTATCCTTTTCTGGTTTCCTAGCACCTTTTCGGGACTGTTCCTCTGGGCAAGAGGTAGCCTTGTCTTGGTGACTTTCTTGTTCATGGTACAGTTTTTCTTTGGTGCTCTTAGAGTTTGCTTCGTCTTTCTTGTATTATTATTAAATCTACACTATCGTCATATGGCCCAACTTCTGCGAAAAAGAGGTTAAGGGTGGAAATAATTTTTAGCAGAAAAAAATTATGTTTTGCAAAAAGGTTGTGTGGCTGCGCGAGTGCAGTGAAGTGGAACCAAAGAGAATATCGATTGTGTGAAGAAGTAGCAGTCATGGCAGGAAGGGTTTCAGCAGTCAGGGAAGTCAAAGGGGTTCCGGTAGAATATTTCCTGCTACTCTTCTAGTCACGACGAAGAGGTTTTGAGCTGATCAAACCCGATTCAATCTCTCCTGCACTCAGGGACGGCGAAATTTCTGCGCTAGCTGCTGCTGCTGCGGAATATGGTGAAGAAATCGTGTCTGGTTAGAGCCGTGATGGCGATAGTGAGGAGAACCTGGACGACGTCGATCCATCTTATCGAAGTACGGAGATACTAGCTGTTTCTGGGCCTCACGCAAAGGGAACATGTGTAGCAGAGCTCATGCGTTCGCAGCAAGTTCACGAAGAAAAAGGCTTGAAGCGCCGTGTGAAAACTGTTTTGAATTGAAGTCCTTGGCGATGACATGCTACTGAATGCCAGGCGAATGAGGGAGCAGATCGAGAGGCCCCCACTCGAGACTTTCCTCGCTGGGCAGCTAGCTGCACGGGATTGTACGGAGTGCCTGGATTTCACTTGCTGGTCAGCACAAAGCAGACACTGCAGAACGCCAGCACACTAATTAAAGCCTGTCTCGTTAGGAAGCCTGTTTTGAATACAAGCCTGGTTTGAAGACAAAACATAATTTGCATATTGCACAGAGGAGCGAGTGACAGAGTTCACTCAGCAGCGATCTGTGGCCGTGGCCAAATCCGTCAAGGTCCACGGAAGACGGGAAAGTCTCCGTCACTGCTGCGAACTTCTGGCCACGACCGCTTTACGCTCGAGCCTGGTGACACCACAAACGGCCGCAGTGTGACAGCTCATCTGGCGCCGGGAATGTGGGCAGCAGAGGCGATAGGGACAGTGAGGAAGAGGCTGCCTCAGCTGGAGCGATTCAGCCACACAAACACCAATGAAAACCAGCTGCGCAAGGACATACCCGGTAATGAAGCTCCTGCTGACAAATGCTTTTGGGCTGCTGTCAAAGTTTGGAGCCTTCCAGCATGCTGTTGAACGGAGCAGATCTGACATCGCCATCGTAACAGAGACTAAATTCACCCCGAAGAAAGCCTCACTATCTGACTCCTCCATGCCGGGCTTCCACCCACCCCTCCGACTTGACCGATCTGCTCAAGGTGGCGGAGTTGCAGTCTGGGTCCGGGAATCCCTCTCCTTTGACCATCTGAGTGACATCAACTACCATGGCCATGAGGTCATCTGGCTTTGCCTGCACCTGGTCAATGGCCAGAAAGTAGTTGCATGTGCAATGTACCGACCCGGGTCGTGCCCTGAACAAGATCTTTCTCTGCTTGAGTATCTTGACTCAGTCATGGATCAAGCTCAATCCCTCGGGAACAGCGTTGTGATAGCCGGAGATTTAAATGTTCATAATGAAAGCTGGATATGCAGCACGAAGACTACACCAGCTGGTGAATACATGGAAAAACTCTCTGCGTTTCACGGGCTCCACCAGCACGTTACTCAACCAACACGTGGTGAGAACACCCTGGACTTCACACTCAAGTACTTCTCGGAGACCTCAGTGATGGTAAATATACTGGACCTTATTGGAGCATCAGACCATGCCACCGTTGTGGCCACTTTTGATGCCACCCCACTCCGCGAACCACCGACTAAACGGCGCGTTTGGAGGTATGCTCAGGCAGACTGGGGCCGGCTTCGGCACTTCTACTCAACAGCAAACTGGGATATATCAGAAGACCCCGAGGCGTCCTGCAGATCAGTAACCGCTGCTGTCATGGAAGGCATGAATCGCTTCATCCCACACAAAGAACTTTCGACGAAACCAACAGATCCATCCTGGTGGACGCCGGAATGCTCAGCCGCTACCCAGGCAAAGAAGAATGCATGGAACCGTCTCAGGAGACACCCCACCTGCCACCAGCAACTCATTGACTACAATGCCAAAGTCCGAGCCTCTGCCAATTGCCTTCGTTTCGCAAAGCAGGCAGAATCTGCCCGCATCCGAGATCGGCTCAAACATGGATCAATGCGAAACAAGCAATGGTGGTCACTCCTGAAGCAAGCTGCAGGCTCTGGCCGCAGCTCGTCTATCCCTGTCCTACGCAATACCCAGGGCAGAGAACATGTCACCACAAGGCTGCGTCATACGGCATCACTGGTCCCCTCCGGCTGTCTGACTACCTGTATGACAGTAAGTTGCAGGCAGTAGTCGGCGGAGCATCTTCAGAACCATACAAGATTGATGCTGGGGTCCCACAAGGGAGCATCCTTGGGCCCACACTGTTTTTGCTGTACGTGAATGACGCCTGCGACGTCCTACCGGAAGGGATCACTCCGGCTGTTTACGCAGATGACACCACGCTTTATGCCCACATCCCAATGCCACATGCTGTGACAGAAGTGTGCCGCAACCTCCAAGCTGGTGTGGATGCACTTGCTGAATGGGGTGCTCAGTGGCACGTCACTTTTAAGCCAACGAAATCACAGGCAATGACTGTGTCCCGCCACCACAGACCCTGGGAGACACCACCCATCAAGTTCAACGGCACAGCGGTCCCGGAATGCTCGCGGCTGAAACTCCTTGGAGTGACGTTTGATGCCCATCTTCCATACTCGGAGCATCTTCGAGGAACTGCAGTGCGTGCCACACAGCGAATTAGTTTCTTCCGGAAGGCGTGCCATTTCCTGGACCCACCCGGCCTGGCCACAGCATGCCGGGGGTTCATTCGGCCCCTAATGGAGTACTGCCCACTTGTATGGATGGGAGCTGCGGCTACCCATCTCTAACAGTAGGGGTGAAACGAATATACCGAACATTCGAATATTCGTTCGTTAGGCCACAGCAAACGAACATTCGTAGTTCTCACGAACATTCGAACTTTGAGAATGTGCGTACGGTACGATAAACCCGTAAAAACATCGCGATCAGTCACGATCGTTTCACACACCGCCTGTAGAATAGGGAGGTTTAGTTCCCACGTAACGGAAACGCGTACGTGGGTGATCCACGTAAAGTGGATGAAGGGCATCCACGTTGCGATGGTGTGTTTAGTCACATGGAACAAACAAAAGCCTGAAGCGAAAGGCCCAAACCTGGTCAAAGACGAAGCTACCCGGGCCTAAGAAGCTCATCGAATATTTTGATTTCGTGCTTCGGAAATTTCTTCAGCTGAGCACCCTCACAGCTCGCAAAATGCGCTCCATTCTGATTTTCACCCACGTTCTGGCGGAACGTGGGTGAGCCTCCATACACGGTATGTCGTGAATCAGAAAACGTCTGTACGTGGGTCACTGAGTATCACGTGGTACACACACGTAAAGTACCCACGGATTACGTGGGACTAAACCTCCCTATTATGTGTAGCTGCGTGCTTGTGACCAGCGCTGCGCCAGGTGGTACACGACCCGCGCGCGCGCGGTTCACGATCTAAACCGGCACTTGGCTGGAGTCGAGGCGACGACATGTAGACGAACATCGGAACAAAGCATGAGTACTCGTACATGTACTTACATATTTTGGCTGCTCGCTCTTCCTTTGACCACTTCGTAATTTTCTTTTGTTTCGAGTTCGCACTGTTCCCCTGTCAGAAACTGTTTTCAGTCGTGCTCCCCGTTCTGTTGTTTGGGATCATTTTACCAAATCCGAGGATGAGAAGTCAGCTACCTGCAGGATTTCCCGCAGCGCAAAACGGCGAGCAACCTCTATGCGCAGCTGAAAACACAACTACGGTAACTTTCAGCATTCTTCTGTCGTCTCTGGGAGTGCAGTTATTTCTACGGCATCTACGGCCCACCGTAGCCCACTGTAGGTGATGGTTACCCCACCAAGATCCTGCTCCGGCAGTGATCCCTGTCTTGGCTCCACCAAGATCCTGCTCCGGCAGTGACCTCTCTCTGACCTCTCTCTTGGCTCCGCCAAGATCCTGCTCCGGCAGTGTCTATGACTTTAACCCTGCTCACGGCTGCTTCGGTACGAGGCTTGCTGGCCACAATGGGCCATGCTCATTTCCGGCTACTCAGGGCTCTCGTTCTTCGTCCCTCGGACGTGACTATCCTCTTGGCTCCGCCAAGATCCTGCTCTCTCTGTAGCCTCTCACTTCGCTGGCCAGCACCCTCCTAACCGCAAGCTGCTGTGTGTTGTAGTTAATGTAGCATTATAGTAATAATGCAGATTAATGGGTGCACGCGGCTGCTTCGTGCTACCACTCAAACTATGCTGCTATGATTGCTGGTGCTTTACTGCATGCTCATGCTTTGCTGCTGGCTACAGTCACGTGCGCTGTACATCACGGTATCCATGTTGGTCACACGCCTTGGTGCATGCTCACATGGTACTCTATGCGTCGTGGCATTCTATGTGTCATACAACGTGTCACTCAACGCGACATTCATTCATGCGCGACGCTCAACGTGGGCGGCATGCGTTGTGGGCACTCAACGTGTCATGCTAAAGTTTGGGCGTTCATGCGTGTCGCTCGCCTCCAATGTGGAAAGCGTGTGGCAGAATCTGCCCACATCCGAGATCGGCTCAAACATGGATCAATGCGAAACAAGCAATGGTGGTCACTCCTGAAGCAAGCTCCAGGCTCTGGCCGCAGCTCGTCTATCCCTGTCCTACGCAATACCCAGGGCAGAGAATATGTCACCAACCAGGAAAAGGCTACTTGCTTTGGAGAATTCTTTGCGAGCAAATGCAGTCTGTGTGATCAAGATCTACAGCACTCCGACCTTCCTGACCTTCGTCCTAGGTGTACATCTGCCCTGACAACTGTCCGATTTCGGGAAGCGACAGTCCAGCGCCAGCTCCGCCAGCTGGATCCAACCAAGGCTACCGGACCCGATTGCATTCCTGCCAGATTTCTGAAGCTGTGCTCAAAGGTTTTGGCTGCACCAATTTCCAAGCTGTTCTCACTCTGTTTTCGGTGCCATGTCCAGCCCTCGCTCTGGAAAGTAGCCCGTGTGGTCCCGATACACAATAATCAATCTCATTCTGCTGCTAAGAACTACCGACCTGTGTCCTTGTTATCTGTTGTCTCCAAAGTCATGGAGAAGATTGTCAACACTGCCATAATCAATCATCTTGAGCATGAAAAGGCCCTGTCCATCCACCAGTACGGATTCCGGCAGGGGCTCAGCACATCTGACCTTCTCACGTCTCTCAACCACTCCTGGGTCTCTGAAGCCAACCGTGGTGGCGCAGTCCGCGTGCTGGCTATAGACATAGCAGGAGCATTCGACAAAGTTTCACACCGAGTGTGGGTGTGTCTGCGGTGTACGCAGAGGCCAGCTAGCTGGTAAAAAGTGTTATTTTTCGTTGGCTGAGCGTAGCGAATAAAACGAAAAATGTATTTTTTGCCAGCATTTTCACCATAGTTACGGCACCAGGATTGCGTCAGCTGTTTTTTTTTGTCAGTGTTCTCAAACTTTTCTCTTCATCGTGGTCTTTCTCTTTTCGTTGTAGTTTACCACCCGCCCTCCCGTTTATTCTCACTTCGGGATAGGTCCTGCAGGCTACGTTTGGTTCGTTTATCTTATGGGGTTATTCTAACCGGTTTTTCCTCAGGGATGTGCCTCCGCCGGGGTCCTGAGGTTTTTTCCGCCAGCTTCTGGCTGGTAAATTATCCGGCGGCCCTATTCGCCACAGTGGTTCACTTCTTGCATCATGTTGGTCTGGTACATACGTGTACATGTATATGCGTGAGGTGGCATGCCCTTAACCTTCTTCATGCTCATCTATACACTACGCTCTTCCATCTTCCACCGTCAGTGAACAAAAACCACACTACTACACACAACTATCATCGTGAGTGAACAAATACCACACTACTACTGTGATCTGTATCTTTCTGTTGTGTGTGGGTGTGTCTGCGGTGTACGCAGAGGCCAGCTAGCTGGCAAACAAACGCTCTGTTTTCGTGGTGTTGAGCACCGTCAGCACACTGGGTACATCCTCCGGTGACTTATGTACGTAACATTATCTGATCCTACTACTACGTAGTACAGTCATGTGCATGACATCTTCTTGTACACGTTTTTTATTCCTTTTATGTATTTATTTATTTGGAATCGCATTATCGAAATAGACAGCATAATCGAAGTCGCTTCGTTGTAAGGGGGATTCAAAGAAGCTTTTTTTGCTATGCGATTGGCGATGCGACGCGATTTGCGACGGAGACGTGCGATGCGAACTCACGAAATACCATTCACAGGCGAAGTCCCCGAAGCGATGATACCTTGCTGATTTGGCGCGAAGTTCAATGCAGGCAGGTACGCCACCATGGTATTCACGCGGTTGGGTACAACTTGTACAAATTTTCGGGCAACTCTTGAATCTTTGTACAACTTTGCTGTAGAAAAGGTCAAAATCGTACGCCAAATCGTTTGTCGCATCGCAAAAGTTGAGCCGAGCTCAACTTCTGCGATGGCCCAGTTGCGGCAGTTAAATGGGCTGCGAGTTGGCTGCGATTTGGGGATTTCCCAGTTTTGCAACCGTCGCATCGTGTGTCACAACGCAAAATGCTTCTGTGAATCCTGCTTTATGATCAATTATACGGATAACCGATATAATCGTTTCAGCCCTAATATATACATGTACACACAAACATGCACATACACCCCCTCCCCCTCCCCCTCCCCCTCCCCCAACACATACACACCGTGTACCATGTGTACTCCCGTCACAAAAGAAGCACGCAAACGATAGCAACGATAGTGGACAAGATCTGAATGAGACAGATCAAGACTAGTGCCAGATATCTGCCTACAGTCAATTCAGAAATAAATGATATCCTAGCTTCTGGCCATAAATGGGTCAAATTTTAAGTTTCCGTCTTATTTATTTAGGCAGTCCCCCATGGAATTCTCTTCCAATTGTGCTTTTGAAGTCTAGTTTTCCAAAGAGTTAGCCATAACAAGAAAAGGATTTCGGCCAGGTTTTGCCCCCAAAGCACTGAATTGGGGAAAAACCATGAAAATGCAGGCCGTTCACTCCACTTGCATAACAGTACATTTCCGGTTCGAAACTCAGTTGAGGTACCTTTTTTGGACCCTTTTTCAAGTTTCGAATATCGCGGCATTGCACAGTGTACCACAAAATCGCCAAATACGGGAGCTCTCCAGAGCCAGCGCTCAACTTTTTCCGAATGGACTGTAGTCAATACAACCTGTGAAGTTATGAGAATCGACCACCAATGCACACGTGGTCTGCACAACACGAAGTACATCAGCATAGAACGACTAAGACAGTTGGTTTTCCTTGCTGTATGCACACACGCACTCACGCACGCACGCATGCACGCCCCCCCCCCCCCCCCCCACACACACACACAAACACACATACACCAGGAAATATATTTACATCACTTTAGTATGTAGGGAGGGCCCTTGTATGAACCCAAGAGAGATTGGTGTGCCATGGTCTGCTCTACTGGCCGATGGTGGAATCCGTAAGGTTAATGTCTGTTGCTCTGGCCTGGCGCGAGTGACTAGATGTTATTTGTTGCATATATTGCTCAAACCGTGTTCTGGAAAAAATGCTTAAGGGGTATCAACGATAGACATTGCTCAACTTACATTGTTCTTTGCAGAGATTGTATCGGGTTGGAGATCTAGTAGATACTTGACAAGTTCCAGATGCCCTTTAAAGGCAGCGCCATGAACAGGAAGGTTACCGTTCTGTGTACAGGTAACACACATAACCAGACATTTCTATACGTTATCTATCAGAAAAGTACTTATATTGGGTATAATGCACAATCCACTACAAAGTGAGGCAGTCTCACGCACAACATTGTGATAAGTCAATTGACAAACGGTTTACAAACTAGTGCTGGAAAACCCCAATACATGCTTTAGTGCTGGGTACGAGATTGATTAGTTTGCATTCTTTTTGAGCCAAAGTAATATTGTAATATTCCTCTCGTGGGTTGAGGGGCATATGATGGGCGCAAGTATACAATACTAAGAACTCTTTTGAATCATGTGTGGACATCTCTGCTCACACAGAAACACTCCTGTTGATGGGTGTTGAATTGATGATGAGTGTGTCCATGAGGTCACATCAGAAATGATTGAGACCAATGTTTATTTGAACTGGTGTGGTGAGCCAATATAGTTATGATGAAGAATGGAAAAGCTAGGTGTCAGGTCGCCGAATGCCTCAGTACTCCTTGTCAGTTTTGTGCCATTTTGTCGCATTCGCTGACTGTATAATATCTGGTTACGTTGGTGGATAGTTTGCCATAACTCGTAACATTTTGTCCTTTTCCTTTCTTAATCATAACCAATGTTTATGTGAACCAAATGCACAATGGAGGTGCTTTGTGCAGCTATCAGTGCCGGCCAGGAAAGTCACCAATATTCACAGGTACTTTTGGAGTATATCAATCGGTGGGGTTGCTGTTTCGGCCTGATACTCCCCAGCAATTGACATATAGCTAGCACAGTAGTCTTGATTGGCAAGAAGAGTGCTGTAGGAGTAACTGACTACAGCAAGGAGAGTCAATGATGGAGATTGCTTAACTTACATAGCCAATCACAGAGATCGTTTCGGGTTGGAGATCTAGTAGATACTTGACGATTTCCAGATGCCCATTTGCGGCAGCGCAATAAACAGGAAGACTACCGCCCTGTGTAAAGGTAGCACACATGACCAGACATTCTAATGCGTTATCCATCAGAAAAGTATTTATATAGGGTATAGTGCACAATCCACCACGAAGTGAGGCAGTCTCACGCACAACATTGTGATAAGTCAATTGACAAACTGTTTACAAACTAAAGCTGGAAAACCCCAATACATGCTTTAGTGCTGGGTGCGAGATTGATTAGTTTGCATTCTTTTTGAGCCAAAGTAATGTTGCAATATTCCTCTTGTGGGTTGAGGGGCATATGATGGCCGCAAGTATACAATACTAAGAACTCTTTCGAATCATTTATGGACATCTCTGCACACACCAAAACATTCCTGTTCACGGGTGTTGAATTGATGATGCGGCCCTTGACGCCCTCAAAGTTGTACAAGTGCTAGTGTGCCACATGAACTGTGCATGTGCTGTACTCATACGCATGCATGCTTACACCAAAGTGTAAAAAAACGCGCCAAACAAAGAGAAGAGTAACATCAAGATTATAACCCCCCAAGAGTGTGCACCTCTGCATATGTGGTCTCCGACAGCGAAAACTCACATCACGTGTCTCAGATATCTTCGTACTACATGCAAACGAAGGATAGCGTGTGCGAAATCCGAATATCTGCCATGGTCATGCTGGGGATTTGCATACGCGTAGTGAGTTTCTGTCAGAGAGTGCTTTTTTATTACTCCACTGCTCGCTAAAAACGGGCTGGAAACGTACCACTGAGACACTGCATAACGTGATGTGAGTTTTCGCCGTCGGCGTACCCCATAGAAAGGGTATCAAGAGTTGCACACTCTTGGGGGGTTATATACTCTTGGTAACATTCATTTCAGTTGAGGACAAGTAAAGAAGACGGAGATCGTTTCGAAACAGTTTATTTCAGACACAGAGTAGAAGGGCTTCAATATTTCGTGTGGCCACCGTTTGCTTCGATTAGGGCTTCAACACGACGTGGCAGTGACTCCACGCATGGGGAAACCGTGTAAGGAGCCAACGAGTCCCACTCCAGGTGCAGTGCCTGCACAAGCTGGTCAGAATTCTCGCAGCGAGGTGGAATTATTCTCTTCTTGAGAAGAGCCCACAGATTCTCAATTGGATTCATGTCCGGGAGGTTGAAACAGGATGTTGGGTACTCCGCTATCGAGAAGATCCTGCTGTGCTTGAGCTGACGTGTGGGAGGTAGCATTGTGATCAAAGCATAGCCGCTGGGGCAACACCATATTTTCACTGCCAGGAAAGCTCCCACTCCCTTTTCTCCGCTTTCCAGCGCACTTCGCCATCCTTCGACTGGAGAATTACGTCATGCCCATCATGCTTCACGCTGACATGAGGCGACGGGTGCGCATCGCTAGCAGACGCGACAACATCAGGCTTGGCGGATCCAAACCGGATTCCACTGGTCCTGGGTTTCGGCACCATACGCTGTAAGGGGATTACTGGCTGTGCATTAGTCTATCCTCTACCATGGCACACTAACCAGAAGAAAACAAGTCTTCAATTACAGATAGGAATACAGTTCGTGAGAGAGAGTAAAACTACAAGTATCGGTAAAACATCGTCCAATTTGAACTTTGACTTTGGACAACAAGTGCACTTGAGACGATAAAACTTGGTATGAAGGAAGGTAAAGTACAGAATGACAACTGGCCAAGTGGAATTTATTGTCCAAGGAAGGGTTCATACGTTATTGGTCCTCCTTGTCGCTGCTCCCGGCGCTGGTGACAAATATTTTTTTTCGCAAGCTCATCTCTCTTCCTCTCCGCTGCCTGACTATTTTCTAAAGGGAAGTCGACCGTGACGATCGCCTTCTCTATAGGACTACGCGTCGGCAGCACGACTGCCTGTGTGGTTCAGATCAGTCGCCGTTCTTTGCAAGATTTATTTTGAACGACGATGACTCGTACAGTACTTGCAAATCTCCACGATTCGCTGGATACTCCGAGTGTTGCACTGGAGGCGAGGGAACTGCGATGTCAGCTTGGCGAGCGATCTCTGAGGTGAGTGATCTCGGCCTTTTTGCAAATGGAACTGATTCCGAGTAGCCGATTACTTTCTTGTGCGACGAGCTGCTCTTGCCTGCCCAGTGTGACAAGATAATCTATAATTATTGATGCGGCGCTGTACCAATCAGAATCACGAACCTGTCACTCTCGAAATCTAGCTAGACCTTTCAGATACTAGTAAACTAACCTACTAACCAAAATTGGGATGAAATGGGCTGCCAAGTGAGCATTGGCCACATAATAACAAAGCTGAAAGATAAGCGACAATATTGCTGACGCGGACCAAGTATAATCGTTTCAGCCCTAATATAATTATACATGTACACACAAACATGCACATACACCCCCCCCCCGCTACACACACACACACACACACACACACACACACACACACACACACATGTACACGCATACACACCGTGTACCATGTATACGCCCGTTACAAGAGAAGCACGCAAATCTGCGAAATGTACTGGAGGTGCACCCACAGATTTTCTCTTATAGCAACGATAGCGGACAAGATCTGAATGAGACAGATCAAGACTAGTGCCAGATAACTGGCTAATCCATACAACCTGTGAAGCCATGAGAATCGACCACCAATGCACACGTGGTCTGCACAACGCTAAGGACATCAGCATAGAACAGCTAAGACGGTTGCCTATCCTTGCTGTATGCACACGCGCACTCACGCACGCACCCCCCCCCCCCCCAAACACACACACACAAACACACATACACCAGGAAATATATTTACGCCACTTTAGAATGTAGGGACGGCCATTGTATGGACCCAAGAGTGAATGGTGTGCCATGGTCTGCTCTACTGGCAGATGGTGGAATCCGTAAGGTTAAGTTCTGTTGCTCTGGCCTGGCGCGAGTGACTAGATGCTACTTGTTGTGATCGAATATATTGCTCAAACCATGTTCTGGAAAAAAATTCTTAAGGAGAATCAAGGATAGAGATTGCTCAACTTACATTGCACTTTACAGAGATCGTGTCGGGTTGGAGGTCTAGTAGATACTTGACTACTTCCAGATGTCCATTCCTGGCAGAGTCATGAACAGGAAGATCACCGGTCTGTGTACAGGTAACACACATGACAAGACATTCCTGTGCGTTATCCATCAGAAAAGTATCTATATTGGATATAAATGTGTTAGGCACCTTCTCCCGTACAACCTTTTCCAAGCTCGTCTGCATGCACCCCATACTACGTCGCAGTCACCTTTTGTTCCGTTGGCCTGGGTAGCTACTTGTGCGCCTATATTTGTCATAGCTACCCAGGCCCTTTACCTTCGCGTTCACACTTGATCTCTAGCTCTTGTCTCTCTCTTCCGGATATCTCAGTCGGTAGAGCATGAGATCCCATGCACAGTCGTCCTCAACCGCCATTCGTCTCGTCCTCAGTAAAACTCGTCTCGCCTATGTCAACCTGGTCTCGTCCATGTCAACCTGGTCTCTTCAATGTCAATCTCGTCTCGTCCAAGTCATGCAGGTCAGCTATTTTCTTCATTTCTCTCTTTCTTTTCATCTGTCCATCGTCGTCAAATTTATTTTCGGTTTAATTTATTTTTCAATTTTTGTAGTGTGAGTGCGCGCGCGGGTGTCCTTCGTCAATATTAGGCGTCCGATGGTGAGCCACGCTCCTTTATTCATGTCGCATTAATTGGCAGAAGAGTAACTATGCTGTATAGCTATGCGAATCAGAAGGCAATGTTCTTTGCTTTTAGTTTTTTATGTTTGCCAATTTTTTTGTGGAGGGGTATTTGGCCCGTCGTTGGCAATGTCTACGCTACCATGAGTGATTTGTAAATACTTTAGAGTACAGGAACATCATAACTGTAGTATATAATTAGTATAACATTTTTGTGACACCCGTGTGTTGTGTGTGTGTGTGTGTGTGTGTGTGTGTGTGTGTGTGTGTGGGTGCTGTGTGTGTGTGTGTGTGTGTGTGTGTGTGTGTGTGTGTGCTTTTTTTCTCTACTTCCTCAGCCATTTTTTTCTATTTTTCTCGTCGTCGTATTATTTCCCGCGAGGTCGGGGTTCTTTTCTTTGCGCAGGGGAGGTATGTTAGGTACCTCCTCCCGTACAACCTTTTCCAGGCAGGCCTGCATGCACCCCATACTACGTCGTACTCACCTTTTGTCTCCTTTTCTCACCTTTTTTTCTGTTGGCCTGGGTAGCTACTTGCGCGCCCATATTCTCCATACCGACCCAGGCCCTTTATCTTGCCGTTCACACTTGATCTCTAGCTCTTGTCTCTCTCTGCCACAATGTAGTCGTTTCGTTCGTCTTGGTCTCTGTCTCTTCGTCTCCCAAATAAATATTGTCCCATCTAACTGTTCCTGTTGTCCATCGTTGTCTCTGGAGAATATGCCGTCGTCCTTTTCGTACTCCACAAATGTAGTGCCAAACTCACTATGAAGACTTCATAGTGAGTTGGGCAATACATTTGTGGAGTACGAAAAGGACGACGATATGAGTTATTCTCATGTACATACACACTACTCTGATAAGTCAATTGACAAACTGTTTGCCAGGTTAAGGTTGAAAACCCCAATACATGTCTCACTGCCAGGCAAGAAATTGGTCAGTAGAATATGCTTGCCTGGAACTGATGGCCCACATTTTGTCTTTCCCAGGCCACGATGCAAGGTTGATGCCAAGTTAGGTTCTACGCCTGCATCGGTTGGTAGCATTTGTACACACCTCCGCTTTTATAACTGTTGTGATGATCTGATTGTTACTAGTAGGGGTGAAAGTTGGCACTGAGATCCCGAGTTTGAATACTATGATTTTCTCCGATCGAATTTTGAGTAATCGAGAATTCTTGATATCTTAAAAATCGCACACCAAGGGCCTTTTAAAAACCACATGATACAATCCTGACTGAACCGTTTGGCAGTCTTTTTCTCGAGTGTATTGGTTGGTGGGTCATTTGGGTTCATTCTAATCGTGGACAAATGGTCACCACGCAATCTGCATATCAATATCTGCTGACTGCTGCTGTGAAACTGCAGACTTCTGTGGTAAATCCATGTCCCATGTCCGCGCTGCGTGCTCAGAGCAGTGTCAGAGTAGTATTTGAGTGGCAAGCGTATTGATTGTGACAGGTTGAGTGTAATTGAATGTTACGATTTACTGAATTGCCGTTTGATCTTCGTTCCGCAGCGCTGTAGTATTTCTCTTTTTCCGTTAGTTCTTTCTCTTTTGTCTGTCAGCGCTTACTGTCACCCAGTGCTGGGTGCAAGCACCCCCTGGCAGATTCATATATTGTTCTACTTGATAAATTTATTGTTCTCTCAAACTTATTTCTTCGTTGTGTTCGAACTGTTTTTGAATTACTTTCGTTCTTTCTTGCCATGTGCCAGCTGCCGAAGTGTGCATTCGCAGGAGCGCCATTTTTGAATTATGTCATCATTGATCATGTGATCACGCGCGATTGTTGCTAGCGCTAGCTCCGCGGATCTGGTGGTGGTACGCATGCATACGTGTAGCGTGACTTGCGTGTGATAGTTTTCTTTGATCTGCTGTTTTGCACTGGAATCGCACTTGTACTTTGACCTCTTCACACTTCTCTTTTTGGCAATGCATGTCCTGGACCTCTCTGCAAACATTTCCGCTGATCCCGTGCGGGGTTCTCACGCACCATATACGCGTACGGTGCAGTATGGAATTTTGCACTTGTTTATTTTCTTGTATCCTTTTCTGGTTTCCTAGCACCTTTTCGGGACTGTTCCTCTGGGCAAGAGGTAGCCTTGTCTTGGTGACTTTCTTGTTCATGGTACAGTTTTTCTTTGGTGCTCTTAGAGTTTGCTTCGTCTTTCTTGTATTATTATTAAATCTACACTATCGTCATATGGCCCAACTTCTGCGAAAAAGAGGTTAAGGGTGGAAATAATTTTTAGCAGAAAAAAATTATGTTTTGCAAAAAGGTTGTGTGGCTGCGCGAGTGCAGTGAAGTGGAACCAAAGAGAATATCGATTGTGTGAAGAAGTAGCAGTCATGGCAGGAAGGGTTTCAGCAGTCAGGGAAGTCAAAGGGGTTCCGGTAGAATATTTCCTGCTACTCTTCTAGTCACGACGAAGAGGTTTTGAGCTGATCAAACCCGATTCAATCTCTCCTGCACTCAGGGACGGCGAAATTTCTGCGCTAGCTGCTGCTGCTGCGGAATATGGTGAAGAAATCGTGTCTGGTTAGAGCCGTGATGGCGATAGTGAGGAGAACCTGGACGACGTCGATCCATCTTATCGAAGTACGGAGATACTAGCTGTTTCTGGGCCTCACGCAAAGGGAACATGTGTAGCAGAGCTCATGCGTTCGCAGCAAGTTCACGAAGAAAAAGGCTTGAAGCGCCGTGTGAAAACTGTTTTGAATTGAAGTCCTTGGCGATGACATGCTACTGAATGCCAGGCGAATGAGGGAGCAGATCGAGAGGCCCCCACTCGAGACTTTCCTCGCTGGGCAGCTAGCTGCACGGGATTGTACGGAGTGCCTGGATTTCACTTGCTGGTCAGCACAAAGCAGACACTGCAGAACGCCAGCACACTAATTAAAGCCTGTCTCGTTAGGAAGCCTGTTTTGAATACAAGCCTGGTTTGAAGACAAAACATAATTTGCATATTGCACAGAGGAGCGAGTGACAGAGTTCACTCAGCAGCGATCTGTGGCCGTGGCCAAATCCGTCAAGGTCCACGGAAGACGGGAAAGTCTCCGTCACTGCTGCGAACTTCTGGCCACGACCGCTTTACGCTCGAGCCTGGTGACACCACAAACGGCCGCAGTGTGACAGCTCATCTGGCGCCGGGAATGTGGGCAGCAGAGGCGATAGGGACAGTGAGGAAGAGGCTGCCTCAGCTGGAGCGATTCAGCCACACAAACACCAATGAAAACCAGCTGCGCAAGGACATACCCGGTAATGAAGCTCCTGCTGACAAATGCTTTTGGGCTGCTGTCAAAGTTTGGAGCCTTCCAGCATGCTGTTGAACGGAGCAGATCTGACATCGCCATCGTAACAGAGACTAAATTCACCCCGAAGAAAGCCTCACTATCTGACTCCTCCATGCCGGGCTTCCACCCACCCCTCCGACTTGACCGATCTGCTCAAGGTGGCGGAGTTGCAGTCTGGGTCCGGGAATCCCTCTCCTTTGACCATCTGAGTGACATCAACTACCATGGCCATGAGGTCATCTGGCTTTGCCTGCACCTGGTCAATGGCCAGAAAGTAGTTGCATGTGCAATGTACCGACCCGGGTCGTGCCCTGAACAAGATCTTTCTCTGCTTGAGTATCTTGACTCAGTCATGGATCAAGCTCAATCCCTCGGGAACAGCGTTGTGATAGCCGGAGATTTAAATGTTCATAATGAAAGCTGGATATGCAGCACGAAGACTACACCAGCTGGTGAATACATGGAAAAACTCTCTGCGTTTCACGGGCTCCACCAGCACGTTACTCAACCAACACGTGGTGAGAACACCCTGGACTTCACACTCAAGTACTTCTCGGAGACCTCAGTGATGGTAAATATACTGGACCTTATTGGAGCATCAGACCATGCCACCGTTGTGGCCACTTTTGATGCCACCCCACTCCGCGAACCACCGACTAAACGGCGCGTTTGGAGGTATGCTCAGGCAGACTGGGGCCGGCTTCGGCACTTCTACTCAACAGCAAACTGGGATATATCAGAAGACCCCGAGGCGTCCTGCAGATCAGTAACCGCTGCTGTCATGGAAGGCATGAATCGCTTCATCCCACACAAAGAACTTTCGACGAAACCAACAGATCCATCCTGGTGGACGCCGGAATGCTCAGCCGCTACCCAGGCAAAGAAGAATGCATGGAACCGTCTCAGGAGACACCCCACCTGCCACCAGCAACTCATTGACTACAATGCCAAAGTCCGAGCCTCTGCCAATTGCCTTCGTTTCGCAAAGCAGGCAGAATCTGCCCGCATCCGAGATCGGCTCAAACATGGATCAATGCGAAACAAGCAATGGTGGTCACTCCTGAAGCAAGCTGCAGGCTCTGGCCGCAGCTCGTCTATCCCTGTCCTACGCAATACCCAGGGCAGAGAACATGTCACCACAAGGCTGCGTCATACGGCATCACTGGTCCCCTCCGGCTGTCTGACTACCTGTATGACAGTAAGTTGCAGGCAGTAGTCGGCGGAGCATCTTCAGAACCATACAAGATTGATGCTGGGGTCCCACAAGGGAGCATCCTTGGGCCCACACTGTTTTTGCTGTACGTGAATGACGCCTGCGACGTCCTACCGGAAGGGATCACTCCGGCTGTTTACGCAGATGACACCACGCTTTATGCCCACATCCCAATGCCACATGCTGTGACAGAAGTGTGCCGCAACCTCCAAGCTGGTGTGGATGCACTTGCTGAATGGGGTGCTCAGTGGCACGTCACTTTTAAGCCAACGAAATCACAGGCAATGACTGTGTCCCGCCACCACAGACCCTGGGAGACACCACCCATCAAGTTCAACGGCACAGCGGTCCCGGAATGCTCGCGGCTGAAACTCCTTGGAGTGACGTTTGATGCCCATCTTCCATACTCGGAGCATCTTCGAGGAACTGCAGTGCGTGCCACACAGCGAATTAGTTTCTTCCGGAAGGCGTGCCATTTCCTGGACCCACCCGGCCTGGCCACAGCATGCCGGGGGTTCATTCGGCCCCTAATGGAGTACTGCCCACTTGTATGGATGGGAGCTGCGGCTACCCATCTCTAACAGTAGGGGTGAAACGAATATACCGAACATTCGAATATTCGTTCGTTAGGCCACAGCAAACGAACATTCGTAGTTCTCACGAACATTCGAACTTTGAGAATGTGCGTACGGTACGATAAACCCGTAAAAACATCGCGATCAGTCACGATCGTTTCACACACCGCCTGTAGAATAGGGAGGTTTAGTTCCCACGTAACGGAAACGCGTACGTGGGTGATCCACGTAAAGTGGATGAAGGGCATCCACGTTGCGATGGTGTGTTTAGTCACATGGAACAAACAAAAGCCTGAAGCGAAAGGCCCAAACCTGGTCAAAGACGAAGCTACCCGGGCCTAAGAAGCTCATCGAATATTTTGATTTCGTGCTTCGGAAATTTCTTCAGCTGAGCACCCTCACAGCTCGCAAAATGCGCTCCATTCTGATTTTCACCCACGTTCTGGCGGAACGTGGGTGAGCCTCCATACACGGTATGTCGTGAATCAGAAAACGTCTGTACGTGGGTCACTGAGTATCACGTGGTACACACACGTAAAGTACCCACGGATTACGTGGGACTAAACCTCCCTATTATGTGTAGCTGCGTGCTTGTGACCAGCGCTGCGCCAGGTGGTACACGACCCGCGCGCGCGCGGTTCACGATCTAAACCGGCACTTGGCTGGAGTCGAGGCGACGACATGTAGACGAACATCGGAACAAAGCATGAGTACTCGTACATGTACTTACATATTTTGGCTGCTCGCTCTTCCTTTGACCACTTCGTAATTTTCTTTTGTTTCGAGTTCGCACTGTTCCCCTGTCAGAAACTGTTTTCAGTCGTGCTCCCCGTTCTGTTGTTTGGGATCATTTTACCAAATCCGAGGATGAGAAGTCAGCTACCTGCAGGATTTCCCGCAGCGCAAAACGGCGAGCAACCTCTATGCGCAGCTGAAAACACAACTACGGTAACTTTCAGCATTCTTCTGTCGTCTCTGGGAGTGCAGTTATTTCTACGGCATCTACGGCCCACCGTAGCCCACTGTAGGTGATGGTTACCCCACCAAGATCCTGCTCCGGCAGTGATCCCTGTCTTGGCTCCACCAAGATCCTGCTCCGGCAGTGACCTCTCTCTGACCTCTCTCTTGGCTCCGCCAAGATCCTGCTCCGGCAGTGTCTATGACTTTAACCCTGCTCACGGCTGCTTCGGTACGAGGCTTGCTGGCCACAATGGGCCATGCTCATTTCCGGCTACTCAGGGCTCTCGTTCTTCGTCCCTCGGACGTGACTATCCTCTTGGCTCCGCCAAGATCCTGCTCTCTCTGTAGCCTCTCACTTCGCTGGCCAGCACCCTCCTAACCGCAAGCTGCTGTGTGTTGTAGTTAATGTAGCATTATAGTAATAATGCAGATTAATGGGTGCACGCGGCTGCTTCGTGCTACCACTCAAACTATGCTGCTATGATTGCTGGTGCTTTACTGCATGCTCATGCTTTGCTGCTGGCTACAGTCACGTGCGCTGTACATCACGGTATCCATGTTGGTCACACGCCTTGGTGCATGCTCACATGGTACTCTATGCGTCGTGGCATTCTATGTGTCATACAACGTGTCACTCAACGCGACATTCATTCATGCGCGACGCTCAACGTGGGCGGCATGCGTTGTGGGCACTCAACGTGTCATGCTAAAGTTTGGGCGTTCATGCGTGTCGCTCGCCTCCAATGTGGAAAGCGTGTGGCAGAATCTGCCCACATCCGAGATCGGCTCAAACATGGATCAATGCGAAACAAGCAATGGTGGTCACTCCTGAAGCAAGCTCCAGGCTCTGGCCGCAGCTCGTCTATCCCTGTCCTACGCAATACCCAGGGCAGAGAATATGTCACCAACCAGGAAAAGGCTACTTGCTTTGGAGAATTCTTTGCGAGCAAATGCAGTCTGTGTGATCAAGATCTACAGCACTCCGACCTTCCTGACCTTCGTCCTAGGTGTACATCTGCCCTGACAACTGTCCGATTTCGGGAAGCGACAGTCCAGCGCCAGCTCCGCCAGCTGGATCCAACCAAGGCTACCGGACCCGATTGCATTCCTGCCAGATTTCTGAAGCTGTGCTCAAAGGTTTTGGCTGCACCAATTTCCAAGCTGTTCTCACTCTGTTTTCGGTGCCATGTCCAGCCCTCGCTCTGGAAAGTAGCCCGTGTGGTCCCGATACACAATAATCAATCTCATTCTGCTGCTAAGAACTACCGACCTGTGTCCTTGTTATCTGTTGTCTCCAAAGTCATGGAGAAGATTGTCAACACTGCCATAATCAATCATCTTGAGCATGAAAAGGCCCTGTCCATCCACCAGTACGGATTCCGGCAGGGGCTCAGCACATCTGACCTTCTCACGTCTCTCAACCACTCCTGGGTCTCTGAAGCCAACCGTGGTGGCGCAGTCCGCGTGCTGGCTATAGACATAGCAGGAGCATTCGACAAAGTTTCACACCGAGTGTGGGTGTGTCTGCGGTGTACGCAGAGGCCAGCTAGCTGGTAAAAAGTGTTATTTTTCGTTGGCTGAGCGTAGCGAATAAAACGAAAAATGTATTTTTTGCCAGCATTTTCACCATAGTTACGGCACCAGGATTGCGTCAGCTGTTTTTTTTTGTCAGTGTTCTCAAACTTTTCTCTTCATCGTGGTCTTTCTCTTTTCGTTGTAGTTTACCACCCGCCCTCCCGTTTATTCTCACTTCGGGATAGGTCCTGCAGGCTACGTTTGGTTCGTTTATCTTATGGGGTTATTCTAACCGGTTTTTCCTCAGGGATGTGCCTCCGCCGGGGTCCTGAGGTTTTTTCCGCCAGCTTCTGGCTGGTAAATTATCCGGCGGCCCTATTCGCCACAGTGGTTCACTTCTTGCATCATGTTGGTCTGGTACATACGTGTACATGTATATGCGTGAGGTGGCATGCCCTTAACCTTCTTCATGCTCATCTATACACTACGCTCTTCCATCTTCCACCGTGAGTGAACAAAAACCACACTACTACACACAACTATCATCGTGAGTGAACAAATACCACACTACTACTGTGATCTGTATCTTTCTGTTGTGTGTGGGTGTGTCTGCGGTGTACGCAGAGGCCAGCTAGCTGGCAAACAAACGCTCTGTTTTCGTGGTGTTGAGCACCGTCAGCACACTGGGTACATCCTCCGGTGACTTATGTACGTAACATTATCTGATCCTACTACTACGTAGTACAGTCATGTGCATGACATCTTCTTGTACACGTTTTTTATTCCTTTTATGTATTTATTTATTTGGAATCGCATTATCGAAATAGACAGCATAATCGAAGTCGCTTCGTTGTAAGGGGGATTCAAAGAAGCTTTTTTTGCTATGCGATTGGCGATGCGACGCGATTTGCGACGGAGACGTGCGATGCGAACTCACGAAATACCATTCACAGGCGAAGTCCCCGAAGCGATGATACCTTGCTGATTTGGCGCGAAGTTCAATGCAGGCAGGTACGCCACCATGGTATTCACGCGGTTGGGTACAACTTGTACAAATTTTCGGGCAACTCTTGAATCTTTGTACAACTTTGCTGTAGAAAAGGTCAAAATCGTACGCCAAATCGTTTGTCGCATCGCAAAAGTTGAGCCGAGCTCAACTTCTGCGATGGCCCAGTTGCGGCAGTTAAATGGGCTGCGAGTTGGCTGCGATTTGGGGATTTCCCAGTTTTGCAACCGTCGCATCGTGTGTCACAACGCAAAATGCTTCTGTGAATCCTGCTTTATGATCAATTATACGGATAACCGATATAATCGTTTCAGCCCTAATATATACATGTACACACAAACATGCACATACACCCCCTCCCCCTCCCCCTCCCCCTCCCCCAACACATACACACCGTGTACCATGTGTACTCCCGTCACAAAAGAAGTACGCAAACGATAGCAACGATAGTGGACAAGATCTGAATGAGACAGATCAAGACTAGTGCCAGATATCTGCCTACAGTCAATTCAGAAATAAATGATATCCTAGCTTCTGGCCATAAATGGGTCAAATTTTAAGTTTCCGTCTTATTTATTTAGGCAGTCCCCCATGGAATTCTCTTCCAATTGTGCTTTTGAAGTCTAGTTTTCCAAAGAGTTAGCCATAACAAGAAAAGGATTTCGGCCAGGTTTTGCCCCCAAAGCACTGAATTGGGGAAAAACCATGAAAATGCAGGCCGTTCACTCCACTTGCATAACAGTACATTTCCGGTTCGAAACCCAGTTGAGGTACCTTTTTTGGACCCTTTTTCAAGTTTCGAATATCGCGGCATTGCACAGTGTACCACAAAATCGCCAAATACGGGAGCTCTCCAGAGCCAGCGCTCAACTTTTTCCGAATGGACTGTAGTCAATACAACCTGTGAAGTTATGAGAATCGACCACCAATGCACACGTGGTCTGCACAACACGAAGTACATCAGCATAGAACGACTAAGACAGTTGGTTTTCCTTGCTGTATGCACACACGCACTCACGCACGCACGCATGCACGCCCCCCCCCCCCCCACACACACACACAAACACACATACACCAGGAAATATATTTACATCACTTTAGTATGTAGGGAGGGCCCTTGTATGAACCCAAGAGAGATTGGTGTGCCATGGTCTGCTCTACTGGCCGATGGTGGAATCCGTAAGGTTAATGTCTGTTGCTCTGGCCTGGCGCGAGTGACTAGATGTTATTTGTTGCATATATTGCTCAAACCGTGTTCTGGAAAAAATGCTTAAGGGGTATCAACGATAGACATTGCTCAACTTACATTGTTCTTTGCAGAGATTGTATCGGGTTGGAGATCTAGTAGATACTTGACAAGTTCCAGATGCCCTTTAAAGGCAGCGCCATGAACAGGAAGGTTACCGTTCTGTGTACAGGTAACACACATAACCAGACATTTCTATACGTTATCTATCAGAAAAGTACTTATATTGGGTATAATGCACAATCCACTACAAAGTGAGGCAGTCTCACGCACAACATTGTGATAAGTCAATTGACAAACGGTTTACAAACTAGTGCTGGAAAACCCCAATACATGCTTTAGTGCTGGGTACGAGATTGATTAGTTTGCATTCTTTTTGAGCCAAAGTAATATTGTAATATTCCTCTCGTGGGTTGAGGGGCATATGATGGGCGCAAGTATACAATACTAAGAACTCTTTTGAATCATGTGTGGACATCTCTGCTCACACAGAAACACTCCTGTTGATGGGTGTTGAATTGATGATGAGTGTGTCCATGAGGTCACATCAGAAATGATTGAGACCAATGTTTATTTGAACTGGTGTGGTGAGCCAATATAGTTATGATGAAGAATGGAAAAGCTAGGTGTCAGGTCGCCGAATGCCTCAGTACTCCTTGTCAGTTTTGTGCCATTTTGTCGCATTCGCTGACTGTATAATATCTGGTTACGTTGGTGGATAGTTTGCCATAACTCGTAACATTTTGTCCTTTTCCTTTCTTAATCATAACCAATGTTTATGTGAACCAAATGCACAATGGAGGTGCTTTGTGCAGCTATCAGTGCCGGCCAGGAAAGTCACCAATATTCACAGGTACTTTTGGAGTATATCAATCGGTGGGGTTGCTGTTTCGGCCTGATACTCCCCAGCAATTGACATATAGCTAGCACAGTAGTCTTGATTGGCAAGAAGAGTGCTGTAGGAGTAACTGACTACAGCAAGGAGAGTCAATGATGGAGATTGCTTAACTTACATAGCCAATCACAGAGATCGTTTCGGGTTGGAGATCTAGTAGATACTTGACGATTTCCAGATGCCCATTTGCGGCAGCGCAATAAACAGGAAGACTACCGCCCTGTGTAAAGGTAGCACACATGACCAGACATTCTAATGCGTTATCCATCAGAAAAGTATTTATATAGGGTATAGTGCACAATCCACCACGAAGTGAGGCAGTCTCACGCACAACATTGTGATAAGTCAATTGACAAACTGTTTACAAACTAAAGCTGGAAAACCCCAATACATGCTTTAGTGCTGGGTGCGAGATTGATTAGTTTGCATTCTTTTTGAGCCAAAGTAATGTTGCAATATTCCTCTTGTGGGTTGAGGGGCATATGATGGCCGCAAGTATACAATACTAAGAACTCTTTCGAATCATTTATGGACATCTCTGCACACACCAAAACATTCCTGTTCACGGGTGTTGAATTGATGATGCGGCCCTTGACGCCCTCAAAGTTGTACAAGTGCTAGTGTGCCACATGAACTGTGCATGTGCTGTACTCATACGCATGCATGCTTACACCAAAGTGTAAAAAAACGCACCAAACAAAGAGAAGAGTAACATCAAGATTATAACCCCCCAAGAGTGTGCACCTCTGCATATGTGGTCTCCGACAGCGAAAACTCACATCACGTGTCTCAGATATCTTCGTACTACATGCAAACGAAGGATAGCGTGTGCGAAATCCGAATATCTGCCATGGTCATGCTGGGGATTTGCATACGCGTAGTGAGTTTCTGTCAGAGAGTGCTTTTTTATTACTCCACTGCTCGCTAAAAACGGGCTGGAAACGTACCACTGAGACACTGCATAACGTGATGTGAGTTTTCGCCGTCGGCGTACCCCATAGAAAGGGTATCAAGAGTTGCACACTCTTGGGGGGTTATATACTCTTGGTAACATTCATTTCAGTTGAGGACAAGTAAAGAAGACGGAGATCGTTTCGAAACAGTTTATTTCAGACACAGAGTAGAAGGGCTTCAATATTTCGTGTGGCCACCGTTTGCTTCGATTAGGGCTTCAACACGACGTGGCAGTGACTCCACGCATGGGGAAACCGTGTAAGGAGCCAACGAGTCCCACTCCAGGTGCAGTGCCTGCACAAGCTGGTCAGAATTCTCGCAGCGAGGTGGAATTATTCTCTTCTTGAGAAGAGCCCACAGATTCTCAATTGGATTCATGTCCGGGAGGTTGAAACAGGATGTTGGGTACTCCGCTATCGAGAAGATCCTGCTGTGCTTGAGCTGACGTGTGGGAGGTAGCATTGTGATCAAAGCATAGCCGCTGGGGCAACACCATATTTTCACTGCCAGGAAAGCTCCCACTCCCTTTTCTCCGCTTTCCAGCGCACTTCGCCATCCTTCGACTGGAGAATTACGTCATGCCCATCATGCTTCACGCTGACATGAGGCGACGGGTGCGCATCGCTAGCAGACGCGACAACATCAGGCTTGGCGGATCCAAACCGGATTCCACTGGTCCTGGGTTTCGGCACCATACGCTGTAAGGGGATTACTGGCTGTGCATTAGTCTATCCTCTACCATGGCACACTAACCAGAAGAAAACAAGTCTTCAATTACAGATAGGAATACAGTTCGTGAGAGAGAGTAAAACTACAAGTATCGGTAAAACATCGTCCAATTTGAACTTTGACTTTGGACAACAAGTGCACTTGAGACGATAAAACTTGGTATGAAGGAAGGTAAAGTACAGAATGACAACTGGCCAAGTGGAATTTATTGTCCAAGGAAGGGTTCATACGTTATTGGTCCTCCTTGTCGCTGCTCCCGGCGCTGGTGACAAATATTTTTTTTCGCAAGCTCATCTCTCTTCCTCTCCGCTGCCTGACTATTTTCTAAAGGGAAGTCGACCGTGACGATCGCCTTCTCTATAGGACTACGCGTCGGCAGCACGACTGCCTGTGTGGTTCAAATCAGTCGCCGTTCTTTGCAAGATTTATTTTGAACGACGATGACTCGTACAGTACTTGCAAATCTCCACGATTCGCTGGATACTCCGAGTGTTGCACTGGAGGCGAGGGAACTGCGATGTCAGCTTGGCGAGCGATCTCTGAGGTGAGTGATCTCGGCCTTTTTGCAAATGGAACTGATTCCGAGTAGCCGATTACTTTCTTGTGCGACGAGCTGCTCTTGCCTGCCCAGTGTGACAAGATAATCTATAATTATTGATGCGGCGCTGTACCAATCAGAATCACGAACCTGTCACTCTCGAAATCTAGCTAGACCTTTCAGATACTAGTAAACTAACCTACTAACCAAAATTGGGATGAAATGGGCTGCCAAGTGAGCATTGGCCACATAATAACAAAGCTGAAAGATAAGCGACAATATTGCTGACGCGGACCAAGTATAATCGTTTCAGCCCTAATATAATTATACATGTACACACAAACATGCACATACACCCCCCCCCCCCCCGCTACACACACACACACACACACACACACACACACACACACACACACACACATGTACACGCATACACACCGTGTACCATGTATACGCCCGTTACAAGAGAAGCACGCAAATCTGCGAAATGTACTGGAGGTGCACCCACAGATTTTCTCTTATAGCAACGATAGCGGACAAGATCTGAATGAGACAGATCAAGACTAGTGCCAGATAACTGCCTAATCCATACAACCTGTGAAGCCATGAGAATCGACCACCAATGCACACGTGGTCTGCACAACGCTAAGGACATCAGCATAGAACAGCTAAGACGGTTGCCTATCCTTGCTGTATGCACACGCGCACTCACGCACGCACCCCCCCCCCCAAACACACACACACAAACACACATACACCAGGAAATATATTTACGCCACTTTAGAATGTAGGGACGGCCATTGTATGGACCCAAGAGTGAATGGTGTGCCATGGTCTGCTCTACTGGCAGATGGTGGAATCCGTAAGGTTAAGTTCTGTTGCTCTGGCCTGGCGCGAGTGACTAGATGCTACTTGTTGTGATCGAATATATTGCTCAAACCATGTTCTGGAAAAAAATTCTTAAGGAGAATCAAGGATAGAGATTGCTCAACTTACATTGCACTTTACAGAGATCGTGTCGGGTTGGAGGTCTAGTAGATACTTGACTACTTCCAGATGTCCATTCCTGGCAGAGTCATGAACAGGAAGATCACCGGTCTGTGTACAGGTAACACACATGACAAGACATTCCTGTGCGTTATCCATCAGAAAAGTATCTATATTGGATATAAATGTGTTAGGCACCTTCTCCCGTACAACCTTTTCCAAGCTCGTCTGCATGCACCCCATACTACGTCGCAGTCACCTTTTGTTCCGTTGGCCTGGGTAGCTACTTGTGCGCCTATATTTGTCATAGCTACCCAGGCCCTTTACCTTCGCGTTCACACTTGATCTCTAGCTCTTGTCTCTCTCTTCCGGATATCTCAGTCGGTAGAGCATGGGATCCCATGCACAGTCGTCCTCAACCGCCATTCGTCTCGTCCTCAGTAAAACTCGTCTCGCCTATGTCAACCTGGTCTCGTCCATGTCAACCTGGTCTCTTCAATGTCAATCTCGTCTCGTCCAAGTCATGCAGGTCAGCTATTTTCTTCATTTCTCTCTTTCTTTTCATCTGTCCATCGTCGTCAAATTTATTTTCGGTTTAATTTATTTTTCAATTTTTGTAGTGTGAGTGCGCGCGCGGGTGTCCTTCGTCAATATTAGGCGTCCGATGGTGAGCCACGCTCCTTTATTCATGTCGCATTAATTGGCAGAAGAGTAACTATGCTGTATAGCTATGCGAATCAGAAGGCAATGTTCTTTGCTTTTAGTTTTTTATGTTTGCCAATTTTTTTGTGGAGGGGTATTTGGCCCGTCGTTGGCAATGTCTACGCTACCATGAGTGATTTGTAAATACTTTAGAGTACAGGAACATCATAACTGTAGTATATAATTAGTATAACATTTTTGTGACACCCGTGTGTTGTGTGTGTGTGTGTGTGTGTGTGTGTGTGTGTGTGTGGGTGCTGTGTGTGTGTGTGTGTGTGTGTGTGTGTGTGCTTTTTTTCTCTACTTCCTCAGCCATTTTTTTCTATTTTTCTCGTCGTCGTATTATTTCCCGCGAGGTCGGGGTTCTTTTCTTTGCGCAGGGGAGGTATATTAGGTACCTCCTCCCGTACAACCTTTTCCAGGCAGGCCTGCATGCACCCCATACTACGTCGTACTCACCTTTTGTCTCCTTTTCTCACCTTTTTTTCTGTTGGCCTGGGTAGCTACTTGCGCGCCCATATTCTCCATACCGACCCAGGCCCTTTATCTTGCCGTTCACACTTGATCTCTAGCTCTTGTCTCTCTCTGCCACAATGTAGTCGTTTCGTTCGTCTTGGTCTCTGTCTCTTCGTCTCCCAAATAAATATTGTCCCATCTAACTGTTCCTGTTGTCCATCGTTGTCTCTGGAGAATATGCCGTCGTCCTTTTCGTACTCCACAAATGTAGTGCCAAACTCACTATGAAGACTTCATAGTGAGTTGGGCAATACATTTGTGGAGTACGAAAAGGACGACGATATGAGTTATTCTCATGTACATACACACTACTCTGATAAGTCAATTGACAAACTGTTTGCCAGGTTAAGGTTGAAAACCCCAATACATGTCTCACTGCCAGGCAAGAAATTGGTCAGTAGAATATGCTTGCCTGGAACTGATGGCCCACATTTTGTCTTTCCCAGGCCACGATGCAAGGTTGATGCCAAGTTAGGTTCTACGCCTGCATCGGTTGGTAGCATTTGTACACACCTCCGCTTTTATAACTGTTGTGATGATCTGATTGTTACTAGTAGGGGTGAAAGTTGGCACTGAGATCCCGAGTTTGAATACTATGATTTTCTCCGATCGAATTTTGAGTAATCGAGAATTCTTGATATCTTAAAAATCGCACACCAAGGGCCTTTTAAAACCCACATGATACAATCCTGACTGAACCGTTTGGCAGTCTTTTTCTCGAGTGTATTGGTTGGTGGGTCATTTGGGTTCATTCTAATCGTGGACAAATGGTCACCACGCAATCTGCATATCAATATCTGCTGACTGCTGCTGTGAAACTGCAGACTTCTGTGGTAAATCCATGTCCCATGTCCGCGCTGCGTGCTCAGAGCAGTGTCAGAGTAGTATTTGAGTGGCAAGCGTATTGATTGTGACAGGTTGAGTGTAATTGAATGTTACGATTTACTGAATTGCCGTTTGATCTTCGTTCCGCAGCGCTGTAGTATTTCTCTTTTTCCGTTAGTTCTTTCTCTTTTGTCTGTCAGCGCTTACTGTCACCCAGTGCTGGGTGCAAGCACCCCCTGGCAGATTCATATATTGTTCTACTTGATAAATTTATTGTTCTCTCAAACTTATTTCTTCGTTGTGTTCGAACTGTTTTTGAATTACTTTCGTTCTTTCTTGCCATGTGCCAGCTGCCGAAGTGTGCATTCGCAGGAGCGCCATTTTTGAATTATGTCATCATTGATCATGTGATCACGCGCGATTGTTGCTAGCGCTAGCTCCGCGGATCTGGTGGTGGTACGCATGCATACGTGTAGCGTGACTTGCGTGTGATAGTTTTCTTTGATCTGCTGTTTTGCACTGGAATCGCACTTGTACTTTGACCTCTTCACACTTCTCTTTTTGGCAATGCATGTCCTGGACCTCTCTGCAAACATTTCCGCTGATCCCGTGCGGGGTTCTCACGCACCATATACGCGTACGGTGCAGTATGGAATTTTGCACTTGTTTATTTTCTCGTATCCTTTTCTGGTTTCCTAGCACCTTTTCGGGACTGTTCCTCTGGGCAAGAGGTAGCCTTGTCTTGGTGACTTTCTTGTTCATGGTACAGTTTTTCTTTGGTGCTCTTAGAGTTTGCTTCGTCTTTCTTGTATTATTATTAAATCTACACTATCGTCATATGGCCCAACTTCTGCGAAAAAGAGGTTAAGGGTGGAAATAATTTTTAGCAGAAAAAAATTATGTTTTGCAAAAAGGTTGTGTGGCTGCGCGAGTGCAGTGAAGTGGAACCAAAGAGAATATCGATTGTGTGAAGAAGTAGCAGTCATGGCAGGAAGGGTTTCAGCAGTCAGGGAAGTCAAAGGGGTTCCGGTAGAATATTTCCTGCTACTCTTCTAGTCACGACGAAGAGGTTTTGAGCTGATCAAACCCGATTCAATCTCTCCTGCACTCAGGGACGGCGAAATTTCTGCGCTAGCTGCTGCTGCTGCGGAATATGGTGAAGAAATCGTGTCTGGTTAGAGCCGTGATGGCGATAGTGAGGAGAACCTGGACGACGTCGATCCATCTTATCGAAGTACGGAGATACTAGCTGTTTCTGGGCCTCACGCAAAGGGAACATGTGTAGCAGAGCTCATGCGTTCGCAGCAAGTTCACGAAGAAAAAGGCTTGAAGCGCCGTGTGAAAACTGTTTTGAATTGAAGTCCTTGGCGATGACATGCTACTGAATGCCAGGCGAATGAGGGAGCAGATCGAGAGGCCCCCACTCGAGACTTTCCTCGCTGGGCAGCTAGCTGCACGGGATTGTACGGAGTGCCTGGATTTCACTTGCTGGTCAGCACAAAGCAGACACTGCAGCACGCCAGCACACTAATTAAAGCCTGTCTCGTTAGGAAGCCTGTTTTGAATACAAGCCTGGTTTGAAGACAAAACATAATTTGCATATTGCACAGAGGAGCGAGTGACAGAGTTCACTCAGCAGCGATCTGTGGCCGTGGCCAAATCCGTCAAGGTCCACGGAAGACGGGAAAGTCTCCGTCACTGCTGCGAACTTCTGGCCACGACCGCTTTACGCTCGAGCCTGGTGACACCACAAACGGCCGCAGTGTGACAGCTCATCTGGCGCCGGGAATGTGGGCAGCAGAGGCGATAGGGACAGTGAGGAAGAGGCTGCCTCAGCTGGAGCGATTCAGCCACACAAACACCAATGAAAACCAGCTGCGCAAGGACATACCCGGTAATGAAGCTCCTGCTGACAAATGCTTTTGGGCTGCTGTCAAAGTTTGGAGCCTTCCAGCATGCTGTTGAACGGAGCAGATCTGACATCGCCATCGTAACAGAGACTAAATTCACCCCGAAGAAAGCCTCACTATCTGACTCCTCCATGCCGGGCTTCCACCCACCCCTCCGACTTGACCGATCTGCTCAAGGTGGCGGAGTTGCAGTCTGGGTCCGGGACTCCCTCTCCTTTGACCATCTGAGTGACATCAACTACCATGGCCATGAGGTCATCTGGCTTTGCCTGCACCTGGTCAATGGCCAGAAAGTAGTTGCATGTGCAATGTACCGACCCGGGTCGTGCCCTGAACAAGATCTTTCTCTGCTTGAGTATCTTGACTCAGTCATGGATCAAGCTCAATCCCTCGGGAACAGCGTTGTGATAGCCGGAGATTTAAATGTTCATAATGAAAGCTGGATATGCAGCACGAAGACTACACCAGCTGGTGAATACATGGAAAAACTCTCTGCGTTTCACGGGCTCCACCAGCACGTTACTCAACCAACACGTGGTGAGAACACCCTGGACTTCACACTCAAGTACTTCTCGGAGACCTCAGTGGTGGTAAATATACTGGACCTTATTGGAGCATCAGACCATGCCACCGTTGTGGCCACTTTTGATGCCACCCCACTCCGCGAACCACCGACTAAACGGCGCGTTTGGAGGTATGCTCAGGCAGACTGGGGCCGGCTTCGGCACTTCTACTCAACAGCAAACTGGGATATATCAGAAGACCCCGAGGCGTCCTGCAGATCAGTAACCGCTGCTGTCATGGAAGGCATGAATCGCTTCATCCCACACAAAGAACTTTCGACGAAACCAACAGATCCATCCTGGTGGACGCCGGAATGCTCAGCCGCTACCCAGGCAAAGAAGAATGCATGGAACCGTCTCAGGAGACACCCCACCTGCCACCAGCAACTCATTGACTACAATGCCAAAGTCCGAGCCTCTGCCAATTGCCTTCGTTTCGCAAAGCAGGCAGAATCTGCCCGCATCCGAGATCGGCTCAAACATGGATCAATGCGAAACAAGCAATGGTGGTCACTCCTGAAGCAAGCTGCAGGCTCTGGCCGCAGCTCGTCTATCCCTGTCCTACGCAATACCCAGGGCAGAGAACATGTCACCAACCAGGAAAAGGCTACTTGCTTTGGAGAATTCTTTGCGAGCAAATGCAGTCTGTGTGATCAAGATCTACAGCACTCCGACCTTCCTGACCTTCGTCCTAGGTGTACATCTGCCCTGACAACTGTCCGATTTCGGGAAGCGACAGTCCAGCGCCAGCTCCGCCAGCTGGATCCAACCAAGGCTACCGGACCCGATTGCATTCCTGCCAGATTTCTGAAGCAGTGCTCAAAGGTTTTGGCTGCACCAATTTCCAAGCTGTTCTCACTCTGTTTTCGGTGCCATGTCCAGCCCTCTCTCTGGAAAGTAGCCCGTGTGGTCCCGATACACAAGAATCAATCTCATTCTGCTGTTAAGAACTACCGACCTGTGTCCTTGTTATCTGTGGTCTCCAAAGTCATGGAGAAGATTGTCAACACTGCCATAATCAATCATCTTGAGCATGAAAAGGCCCTGTCCATCCACCAGTACGGATTCCGGCAGGGGCGCAGCACATCTGACCTTCTCACGTCTCTCAACCACTCCTGGGTCTCTGAAGCTAACCGTGGTGGCGCAGTCCGCGTGCTGGCTATAGACATAGCAGGAGCATTCGACAAAGTTTCACACCGAGGCGTGCTCCACAAGGCTGCGTCATACGGCATCACTGGTCCCCTCCGGCTGTCTGACTACCTGTATGACAGTAAGTTGCAGGCAGTAGTCGGCGGAGCATCTTCAGAACCATACAAGATTGATGCTGGGGTCCCACAAGGGAGCATCCTTGGGCCCACACTGTTTTTGCTGTACGTGAATGACGCCTGCGACGTCCTACCGGAAGGGATCACTCCGGCTGTTTACGCAGATGACACCACGCTTTATGCCCACATCCCAATGCCACATGCTGTGACAGAAGTGTGCCGCAACCTCCAAGCTGGTGTGGATGCACTTGCTGAATGGGGTGCTCAGTGGCACGTCACTTTTAAGCCAACGAAATCACAGGCAATGACTGTGTCCCGCCACCACAGACCCTGGGAGACACCACCCATCAAGTTCAACGGCACAGCGGTCCCGGAATGCTCGCGGCTGAAACTCCTTGGAGTGACGTTTGATGCCCATCTTCCATACTCGGAGCATCTTCGAGGAACTGCAGTGCGTGCCACACAGCGAATTAGTTTCTTCCGGAAGGCGTGCCATTTCCTGGACCCACCCGGCCTGGCCACAGCATGCCGGGGGTTCATTCGGCCCCTAATGGAGTACTGCCCACTTGTATGGATGGGAGCTGCGGCTACCCATCTCTAACAGTAGGGGTGAAACGAATATACCGAACATTCGAATATTCGTTCGTTAGGCCACAGCAAACGAACATTCGTAGTTCTCACGAACATTCGAACTTTGAGAATGTGCGTACGGTACGATAAACCCGTAAAAACATCGCGATCAGTCACGATCGTTTCACACACCGCCTGTAGAATAGGGAGGTTTAGTTCCCACGTAACGGAAACGCGTACGTGGGTGATCCACGTAAAGTGGATGAAGGGCATCCACGTTGCGATGGTGTGTTTAGTCACATGGAACAAACAAAAGCCTGAAGCGAAAGGCCCAAACCTGGTCAAAGACGAAGCTACCCGGGCCTAAGAAGCTCATCGAATATTTTGATTTCGTGCTTCGGAAATTTCTTCAGCTGAGCACCCTCACAGCTCGCAAAATGCGCTCCATTCTGATTTTCACCCACGTTCTGGCGGAACGTGGGTGAGCCTCCATACACGGTATGTCGTGAATCAGAAAACGTCTGTACGTGGGTCACTGAGTATCACGTGGTACACACACGTAAAGTACCCACGGATTACGTGGGACTAAACCTCCCTATTATGTGTAGCTGCGTGCTTGTGACCAGCGCTGCGCCAGGTGGTACACGACCCGCGCGCGCGCGGTTCACGATCTAAACCGGCACTTGGCTGGAGTCGAGGCGACGACATGTAGACGAACATCGGAACAAAGCATGAGTACTCGTACATGTACTTACATATTTTGGCTGCTCGCTCTTCCTTTGACCACTTCGTAATTTTCTTTTGTTTCGAGTTCGCACTGTTCCCCTGTCAGAAACTGTTTTCAGTCGTGCTCCCCGTTCTGTTGTTTGGGATCATTTTACCAAATCCGAGGATGAGAAGTCAGCTACCTGCAGGATTTCCCGCAGCGCAAAACGGCGAGCAACCTCTATGCGCAGCTGAAAACACAACTACGGTAACTTTCAGCATTCTTCTGTCGTCTCTGGGAGTGCAGTTATTTCTACGGCATCAACACTGAACAGGAAGCAAGTTGATGACAAACGTTGCTGTGACGCAACATTCTGGTCCGCAGCAGTACGAGTATGGCGTTGCTCAGTTGGAGGCCATTGTGCCTCAACTTTTGAAAGCATCATAAAAGACGTACTGTAAAGTTAGAAACTTTCGCAAGTGATTAAATTTCGCTACTTTCGCGGCCATTGCGCATTCTGGAGAAGAAAAATCGCTACAAACTGCTCAGTACGTGCATTGCAGACAGCACAACTACAAGATTCAAAAGAGGTAAAAATCCAAAAACAATTCTCATCACAAACCAGCCGCATTCATGAAAACGCAAAATTTGTGCGCCACAAAGGTTTATTGCAATACTGTATTCAAAAATTCCACTATTTTCTTGCCTATGCCGGTTCGTGCGACGAGAATGTTAGAGAATGTTCGTTCGTTCGTTCGTTAACATCAAGAACGTTCGAATACTCAAATTTTGTGTTCGTTTCAGCCCTATTAGTCATATAGATTGATTTTCCGCGCCGAATTTCTGACGCTGCATGCATGTCCCATGCGCCTCAACAGTACTTCACATTTTCCCTTTCCCACGGTATCACCTCAGCTATGCCAGTTTTGTATGTGGAAACCTTATATAATTTGCAGTTTGGTCTATATTTTAATCATTCAACATCTACCTTCAATGATGAGCTATGATTTGCAGGCAAAACGATTTTAAAAGCGAAATCGAAATAGGATTATGATTTGTATTTTCAAAATGTTGCTCATGTTACTGAATTGTTACTACTACTACTAGCTTAATTAACCACCCCTGCATCCAACCCTTGGCATGCTACAACCGACAACCGTTGCAAACTTGGGTGAGAGAATACATACAGTAGATTCAGTATAAAATTGGAAAGAAGATCATCGAAAGAATGAAAAAGGCAGCTGCATCAGCATGCAGCTGCGCATCAAAATCAAATGTAAAGATGGCGACCATGAACGACTGCGACGTGGATAAACTGCAAAACAAACTAGTGCAGCGACACTGACTCGAATGAGTAAAGAAGCGAAGAAGACGAAACGGCAAGGAAAGCGGATCGCTACGATCGCTCAAATGCACTAGCCTAGAGCGTGCATAGCGCATCCAGTCAAACGGTCACGTGATAAGTGCGTACACAAGTCATACGTCATAATAATGCAGTTGACAAAGAAAAGGAAACAAAGCTGAGCGCGAGGCAAACAAATCTGCAGAGCGCGAAAATATAAACACATCGAACGAAGGATTTGTTTGAGAACAAAATGCACAGGCAGACAAAGAAGAAACAGTTCGAAGCTAGAATCAATGTCCGTGTTTCTTAGAATCAATCATGGAGACAGCTAACTAAGAGTAACTACCTCTGTCACGCAAGACCGGACCTAAACACCTACGAAGTAAGAATTGATGTGTTACGAGAAATACGTGTAGTGAAATAAATTGGTGTGCATTGCATCGTGACACAACTTGCCAAGCTGCATGTACGTGACTGTAAATGTACAAACAACATGCAACGTCGTAGTAAGCACAATCGTAACTCGTGAATTCCGTGTTGTTGACTCAAGGCAAGCAGTACCTCGTGTACACGTTGACAACGACGAACGAATTGATTAGACTCTGATAATAAATACTAATAATATGAAAGAACAACAAAACGTAAATGTCACCTACGATTACACAACACCTCTCCCCCAGGTGAATTTACAAGGAGAGGCGAACAGGGGGGCGAATCGAAGCACGATCGCGCAACCCATAACCATGCTGAACGACAGGAATAGGCCAATCTAGACTGACTAGCGATTCCTCCTCCTCGGGCAACTCAGCAACAACAGGAGCTGGAACAGCAGGCTCACGAACGGGAACAGACTTCAACAGGGCGACATTGACAATCTTGTCTCGACGACCAGGCTTCGAAATACTAACAGTGGAGGGTGAAACAACAGACTGTACAACCCAACCGTCCTCGAAAGCAGACTGACGTTTCTGGTGACGGTCAGGACGCAACAACAGGACACAATCACCAACCTGGTAAGGGCACGGTTGGACGGGCTCGATAAAGTCTGTTCGGGACAAAGCATCATCCACCAAATCTCGAATGCGTGCTGAACGAGCAGACAGGGTATCCACCCAATGACTCGCCGAGTACAGCAATGGCTCGGATGCAATTAACAGATGAGGTGGCTGCCAACCAACCATAGCTTGCATGGGCGACAGACCAGTTGCACTATGGGGGCGATTACGGTAGCAGTACAAGAGCATATCAAGGTCCAACAGCCAATCACCAGTGGACGAATCTAAAACCTTGCGCATCAGCCCGAGCACAGTGCGATTCATGCGCTCCGCAGACCCTTGTGATTGCGGGTGACGCACAGCACCAGTACGAACAGTAACACCCATAACCGAAAACAGGGAAGACACAACGGCATTGCAAAATTCCGTACCATTATCCGTACGAACACAATCTGGTGCACCCCAGACCTGACACATCCGCACAAAAGCAGCAGCAACAGAAGCAGCATCATGGCGCTGTAGCGGAGCAATTTCAACCCACTTGGTGAAAGTGTCAACACACACCAAGACACAATGAAAGGGGGAACCATTACTCGAGCCAAGCTCTAGAACATCTAACACCACCTCACCCCATGGGCGACCAGAAATAGCATGACGCGAAGCAGCAACAGACGGACCACGACGAGGGTTAGCAGCACTGCATTGCAAACACTGAGACACAAAACTCTGACACACAGACGCAAGACCAGGAAAGAAGCAGCACTGACGCAACATATAGTACATCTTCTCCCAAGAGCCATGACCAGACACTTCATGAGCATTAGAAACCACAGCAGAGACTAACGCAGCAGGCACAACAGGAACTATCACAATGCCATCAACAGGCGATTTGACAGACCGATACAATACACCATCATCAAGCAACAACTGCGTACGAACATTACGGTACTCACTGGGTAGTGGCTGATCATGTTGAAGGCCACTGATGACGGACTGTAGCGTAGCGTCATCGGCCTGAGCTGCGGTAATGTCGGTCAAACGAAGTGCACACGGCAGGTGGACACTTGGCGCAGCGGCGACACACTCATCCGGATCAGCAGCAGGCGGCGGCTCAGGAACATCAGGCGGCTGCTCAGCACGCTGCAACAACGACTTGGCACGCTGATTCCACAGGTCCGGAACACGGGTGAGAACGTCGGCACGGTTCTCTGCACTGGGCACCCACTCGATTCGTGCACGTAAACCAGTTACATCGAGTAGATCAGCAAGGACCTGGAGACGCCGTTGAATGAGAACATCATTCAACCCCTTAGTCCGCACTCGCTGGGCATTGGTGAACACTTGGTCCAACCAGGCAGCGACTGTCTTGGAGTCGGTTTTGACCAGCAAATCCCGCACATTCCATGACACTGCAAGCTTGACGCCCTTGATGGCCGCGTCCAACTCAGCCACGTTGATGTGGCGACGATCGCTGACTTGGCGCATCCACGTGCCATCTTCAACCACGTCACCCCCGATCTCCAACGACGCACCGAGGGCAAGGTCCGAAGCATCGCACCACACAGTAGCAGAACTGGTCAGATCCGCATGCCATACACCATGCACCGGATCATGATTGTGGAGCCTTTGCTGCAGGTCAACACATATCTGCAGCAACTCAGGTGACACCGTGTCGTCCCAGCCGCAACTCTCTAGGCACGCCAAACGTTTCGCCATACTGCACGCGGGCCGCAGCCAACCAACGACGGGGTAATGGCTGGTGAGACGCCCACACCACTGAAACACCTTGCGCTTGGTGAGTGGCTCATCAAACGCTGTCTTGACTCCGTCACGGCGGCGCCACTCAGTACGGCCATCTGGCGGCGTTGACAACTGCAAGCCGAGAACACGAGAGGTGGGCATTGGTTCCGCCGGCTTGGTCTCCAGCCCATAGCTAGCCAGGCGCGCAGTCACCGTCTCTGTCAGGGCAACAGGTACACGAACGTCGTCAATATAGTTGTCGACGTCATCAAACTCTCGAGTCACCCAGCGCACAATGATGTCCATAAATTTCGGCGCAATGTTCAGGCCGAATCCCATCCGCGTCATGACGTAAGAGCGACCTCGCCATACCACGACCTGGTAGCGCAGCAGATCAGGGTGAACACGAACTTGAAGGTATGCCTTCTTCAGATCAACCAGGACATAACCATCAGGGCCCTTGACGCGCCACGACCGCAGCGTCTCGGCACATGCTGGGGCGTCTAGACCAGGACTTGAGATCAGTCGTTCGTTCAGTAGCCGGTAGTCCAGACACGGACGGACAGGTGTGCTGGCCTTGTGCGGCTGGCTGACTGCCAACAACGGCAAGACGCATTCCGGAGCACCATGAACAGCCTCGTCGTGAGGCACCATCCACCCAGCATCGATCCAGCCCTGGATCTCTGCACCAAACTTGCGCTCTTCTTCGTCTGTCAGTTTGGAGCGGGAATACTCACCGATCCCGTGGCCGACTGGTGCATGCGGTGGCTTGCCATCTCGCCATTGCCAGTTGAGGGTCCAGCAACGCTGCGTGGCGTCCCAACGTACTGACCCATCGTCGGACGTCAGGATGATGTCGTCCCCGTCGGTCTGACAGCTGACATGCCGCAGTGGAACGTCGGCCACACTAGCTGTCACGTCGGCATGCTGGCCGAGCGTCACGCAGCACAAGCTGCCATCGTCATCGTAGCGCAGGTGCAGACCCCCACACTGCGCAATAGTGTCAGACCCGAGCAGAACATCAGTGCCGACCACAGACAGACTTGGAACGACGAGAACCTCCATGGCGACAGCGGGGATACTGACACAATCATCTTCCCGGACGAACTTCAACAGCGCACTGCCCAGGATACGCAAGGGTTGGCCATCCAGCGCCACCACTGGTTGGCCCGTGTGGGCCGTCACAGGAGTCCCGAGCTGGTCGACAAGTGCTGACGTCACCAACGTCCGGGTAGAACCAGTGTCTATGACGGACCGCACACGGACTCCCGATGCAGTGTCACAGGACACATCAACAAAGACCTTTGGCAATCCCGGCCGTGCCAAATTCGCCATGCACAGGCACCTGTCAGACTGCACTGGCTCTGCAGCTGCTGCCGAGGACTGTGCCAAAGAGGCGAGGAACTTGCGGCGCAACCGACAGTCCCTCTTCATGTGGCCCTCTTGATCGCAAAAGAAGCACATAAGCGGTCTCTGCTCCTTGGGCGGAGGGCGTGGCTTCTCATTGCCCCTCTGCTGCCGTCCGCCCTTCTGGTACCGGCGATGTGGACAGTTGCGCTGGACGTGCCCCACCTCATTGCAGTTGAAGCACAACACACTGGACTGGCGAAGTTCCGGAGCAGCAGCGGCAACAGCTCCCGATACACTGGCACGCTTGCGGCAGGAGTCGTCCGTAGATCGCAGAGCACGGACTTTGGCGACGCACTTAGTGACAGTCAGGTCTGACTCCGTGCTCGCCATGCGCACCTGCCGTCCATAGTCCAAGGACAGGCCATCCAACAATTGCTCGAGCAACACCATATCCTTGTCGTCGGCACATGTGTGGCCGGACAGCGCCAATAAGCGCTTCAGGTCGGTGACGTAGGTATCCACGGGCTCATCGTCCCGGAGCGTCCGCGCTTTAAATTGGCGGAACGCATCCGCCGGGGTCATGGTGTAAGCAGACTCCAGGGCCTTCTTTACTGCTGATTCACTGGCCTTGTCAGTATCAGACAACTGCTCAAACAGGTGGAAGGCATCACCATCCAAAAACAATGGCAACGATGCCATGCGGTCGGTTTCCGTCGACAGTTTCTGTAATCGGCACAGAACCAAAAACTTCCTCCAAAACAACTGGAAGTCTTCGCCTTTTCCTTTGAACGCTCTCAAGTAACCATCCATTTTGATGGATGCCATGGTTACACTGCCACTGCACTGGTGTAGCTCAAACCAACACCACAAACACTACAAATACTCAAATTCACTCGACTGCCTCCTGCAGTTCTACACGAGCACTCGACCGGTCCTGAGGCTCTGTTCGATCGGGTTTCGGTACCACTTGTTACTGAATTGTTACTACTACTACTAGCTTAATTAACCACCCCTGCATCCAACCCTTGGCATGCTACAACCGACAACCGTTGCAAACTTGGGTGAGAGAATACATACAGTAGATTCAGTATAAAATTGGAAAGAAGATCATCGAAAGAATGAAAAAGGCAGCTGCATCAGCATGCAGCTGCGCATCAAAATCAAATGTAAAGATGGCGACCATGAACGACTGCGACGTGGATAAACTGCAAAACAAACTAGTGCAGCGACACTGACTCGAATGAGTAAAGAAGCGAAGAAGACGAAACGGCAAGGAAAGCGGATCGCTACGATCGCTCAAATGCACTAGCCTAGAGCGTGCATAGCGCATCCAGTCAAACGGTCACGTGATAAGTGCGTACACAAGTCATACGTCATAATAATGCAGTTGACAAAGAAAAGGAAACAAAGCTGAGCGCGAGGCAAACAAATCTGCAGAGCGCGAAAATATAAACACATCGAACGAAGGATTTGTTTGAGAACAAAATGCACAGGCAGACAAAGAAGAAACAGTTCGAAGCTAGAATCAATGTCCGTGTTTCTTAGAATCAATCATGGAGACAGCTAACTAAGAGTAACTACCTCTGTCACGCAAGACCGGACCTAAACACCTACGAAGTAAGAATTGATGTGTTACGAGAAATACGTGTAGTGAAATAAATTGGTGTGCATTGCATCGTGACACAACTTGCCAAGCTGCATGTACGTGACTGTAAATGTACAAACAACATGCAACGTCGTAGTAAGCACAATCGTAACTCGTGAATTCCGTGTTGTTGACTCAAGGCAAGCAGTACCTCGTGTACACGTTGACAACGACGAACGAATTGATTAGACTCTGATAATAAATACTAATAATATGAAAGAACAACAAAACGTAAATGTCACCTACGATTACACAACACTCACGTTCCCTACATAAAGGCTTTACATTTGGGAGTATGGCAATATTTAGGGCACTAGACTTATAAGTGTTGTTTGTAGTGACGTTCACACATTTTTGAGATTTGATGAGTGCCTGAATGACTTCTCGCATACCTTATGAAAATGACGAGACCAGTAAGAGCATCGGACAAATCTGTCTCACAAGAATTTGCCTATATTTCTTTATGATGAAGAAAGGAAAAGGACAAAATGTTACGAGTTATGACAAACTGCCCACCAACGTAACCAGATTTTATACAGTCAGCAAGTGCGACAAAATGTCATAACTCGTAACACTTTGTCCTATTCCTTTCTTCATCATAACTATATTGGCTCACAATCCGAGCTCTATATTTCTTTCGTATGGTTTCTCGTTGACATGACAGAGCTAATTTGGAAAGCAAAATACAATCTGACGAAAGGAGCACTGATAATAATTATGGAAACGAGTTTTGCTGACGGCAGCGTTCTCGTTTTGGTCTCGCATATCGCTTATCGAAACGCAAACCGCATACCGGGGTGCAATAATAACCTAAGCGAACGACTCCTTCGCTCGGCCTTACTACTTAGAATTAAAAAATATTGTGTTTTTAGTTTCGTTGACAGCAAAACAAACATTACCACGGGTGTTATTCTTCGGAGCGAATGTGTCGAAGAATGCAAATATTGGTCGTTGGTCGCAGAGATATACTATATACTGTGAGAGGTGTGCTTTACACATCTCCTACGTGCCACTTGACACAATCATCATCATACTTTACACTATATGCATTAGAACCTGTATTGCTGAACTGGTATTTATGGAGCAAAGTTAGCAGTAATGAGACGTAAAACAGAAACAAGCAAAACTGAAAATATAGGTAATTCTGAAAGCAACGAAACTGGTTATAAAATGAACCGCGGCTATAGGCAGAGACCTGACTTTTAAATTCATGGCTAACACCACCTCAGCGATGTAGACAACGATCATCAATTTTTTATGAATGTTTTCGTATGAGTTGTTTCTACAGGTAAAGTAACCACCTTACTGCTGGTCTGCTGGATTTCACGCCTGTATGTGACGCGCATGTCCAAACAGTAACTTTGAGCACTAGACTGATTTTGCACATATTGCATGTATAATGTTTGTTTTCTTTATGAGTTTGGCCAAGAGTACACACATTTGACTATTCGACAAAAAATGGCTTTTTCTTGTACGTTAACCTTCTGGCTCTTGCCGATTTCTTGGTCTGTTGAATCTGATTTACATGCTTTGTTCCTCTATGGACAATTCAATGCGTGCTGCGTTCATGAGTACGTAGAATTGATAACAGCCGGAACGACGCAACGCATACCTTGCACCTGTGATGCCTCTCCCCAGTATGAATACTTTCATGGTTACGAAGATGGGTCAATTCCTTGAACGATGCTTCACATGTCTCGCACTTGTGTGGCCTTTCACCCGTGTGAATACGTTCATACTTATGTAGATTTGATGATTTCGTGAACAATGCTTCACAAACCGTGCACGCGAAAGGCTTCTCTCCGGTGTGAAATCGGTTGTGTACTTTTAGAGTGCATGACCGAGAGAAGTGTTTGCTGCATACATCACACTTGAATGGTCGCTCTCCAGTATGAACACGTTCATGGCGACGTAGATTACATGCTGTCTTGAACTGTCTGGGACACTCGCGACACTTGTGTAGCGTTTTACTCCTAGAACGTTGTCCTTGTTCAAGAACCATCGCGGTACACCGAGACCCAACTGGCTGATGTCTGATATCATGTCCGACAAATCCTTGTATGTGAACTGCATCCCCTTCTTCCAAAGTTTCCAGTTTTCCCGTTTCAGAAATTCTACCGTGATCAAACGAATAACTGGAGAAAGATGTATTCGCTGTCGTTTTCAGCACTGGTTGTCCAGGCAGTCCCGGGTCGGTATGACCACTGTACTTAGACGGCGAGCCGTCTCCGCATCCCAATTCAAAAGATTTTTCAGGCCGAGCGTCCTTCTTTTCCTCGTGCCAGACTGGCCTCCCCCTACAACACACACACACACGTGTACACTCATACACATCGTGTACCATGTAGATGCCCGTCACAAGAGAAGCACGCTAATCTGCGAAATGTACTGGATGTGCACCCACAGATGTTCACTTATAAGTTATAGCAACAGATAGTGGACACGATCTGAATGATACTACTTGGTCCGCCAAGTTAAAATTGGCGCTTATCTTCCCACTTGATTTTTCAGTGTTCTGCCTGTGTCATACGGCATAGAACCACCGATTCACCATCCAAACATAACCATTGATCATTGCATCCGACGACATGGCAGCACAAACCACCACAGAAGTTGCGATCGGTTCGTTTGAGTCTTTTTGACAGAGCTGCCACCGACGAACACTTCCGTCAGCGAAGGAAACGACGCAGTCTCCGCTCGAGTTCGTAAAATAGGTCGGGATGTTCGCATTTCAGAGCGATGGAGAATGCAGTTTCTGTCTACTTCGAGCTGTCTAGTGGCAAGGATTGTTTATTGCGGGGAGAAAAAGCGCTTCGCGAGCTTGAATTTCAGTGCTGGCACAGTACAGCGCCTAGTGAAGATTCATCACCAGCAAATCGCCGACGAAGAAATTGCACCTCATGTCGACATCTCCAGAAAGTGAGACCAATCCAGAGGACACACTCTCAAGCTCACAGAGGACCGGGCAAAGGAGCTAATCAAAATAAACACCAAGTCCTGAGTGAAACTCTCGTGCAAAGGACTTTCAGGAAACTAACCGAAAAGCATGGTGCAAGGCGTAAGGACTTAGGTGCAGTACAGGTGCTACATCAAGCGGAAGCTATCACTGGGCTGCATGTACAAGCACCAGCGGCTCGCGTGGGTGCTGATCAGGAAGTACGACAAGCGCAAGAGACGATTTGAAAAAAGGGACACTGTTATGGCGTTGCCTTTTTGTCTCAAACAAAGAAGCCGCATTATTGCGACGAACGGGGATACCACTTACAGCCAACACGCGGGCAGTCTCATTCAGCTTCAGAGCGGCGAGGTGACAGTCACGCACTGGCTGTGAGCGTGATTCGAGACGAGGAGAAGTGGAACAAGCTATCGTGCAGCAGCTGTCCGGATCTAACGTTTTGAGGTCTTCCTCCAGGGATGATAGTGGCGAGGAGGACGTATAACTTACTTGAATTTTCGGCTGAGTTGCTTACTGACATGTAAATAATCATGTGCATAGTGCTTTGTGATCGTGGCATGCTTCAAATATATGTATTTCCTTTCTGAGACAAGTGTGAAGATAAGCGCCAATTGTAACTGGGCGGCCCAAGTGTTACGTGATCAGTCTTATCAGTCTATAACCAAAATAGCAGGAAGTAGTAAGAACAGTCTCAGGACAGAGCATTGGCAAAAACAGTTGCCAGAAGCGTAGAGAACAGACTGACTAGCGAAAGCCTGAAATGCCAGCAAATAGCCAAAACCCAATCCAAGCATGACGTCACCTGCGCATGCGTGGGGCACACATATAACACAGGTGTACGTGAACGCAGTACACGTGACATCTCCCTTTCTTTGAAATAAGAGAGTGTCCGAGCAAATCAAATACATGTGTATGGCGGCATTATAAGAGTCAAATGAAATAGCTCAACATGATGAGCTGGCTTGAGCGTATGTAATGCAGCACGCACATACATAATGAAACGACTCTTAAACAGGCACTACTGATCAATCAGGAGTCCATGATGAGACTCTGAGGGATCCGGACCACTCTTCCAGATCGCATTGTCTGGATGTCAGTGCAGGCGCCTTGTGACTCTGGCGACCGTTGCACCAACACCGGGATCTTGGATGGTGTGCGTTGCACCAACGCCGGGATCTTGGATGGCGTGGTCTTGTGAACAGGCGTTGACGGTCCAGGTAGCTTCGGGCTCGGCGGTGTGGATGATGCCCGGTCTGGTCCGTTAGCTGCAGTCGGCGGTGCGGGTCGGATAAACTGTCGATTCCGCTGGAGGACTCTTCTGTTGCAGGAGACTTCATAACTGCGGGTAGACGTCTTGCCGGCGATTACTGCAGGCTGCCATTCTCTCGACTTCCCGTCAATCGGTTGAATGAAAACCTTTGCGCCAGACGTGAGTGGCGGAGGTCTTTCCTTCAGTGGTCAAGGTGCTCAGCTGCCTTTTGTTTTCTGGTCTCCTTCTTCTGAATGTCGGCTGACATATCTGCAGCGGGCTTGAGGCGATCATTCAGGGTTGGCAGCACAGTTCTGGTTTGGCCACCAAATAGTCGTTGCACGGGACTGGTGCAGAGACCTTCAGTGGGTGTGTTGCGCACATTCAGTAACCCGAGGTATGGATCGGACTTCTCTTCGTTGCACTTCTTCATGAACTTCTTCGCATCCTTGACAGCGGCCTCAGTAGCACCATTAGATCTGCTGTTGCCTGGGCTGCTGTGCTCATGCGAGAATTCCCACTTCGCGGCAAAGGCGCTAAATTCCCGGCATGAGAACTGGGGACCATTGTCGGAGACGACTACATCAAGGATCCCATGCCTGGCGAAGTGATACTTGATCTTGCTGATGCAAGTGCTGGCCAGAGTGTCAGGAAGGAAATCAACCTTGTAGAAGTTGCTCAGGTAGTCAACTGTAACTAAGTAGTTTCTTGACTTGATGGTAAAGATGTCGATTCCTACTTTCTGCCACGGGCGATCTGGCACTGGGTGTAGGAAGATTGTCTCGGGCTGCTGCTTGCTGGTATGACGAGCACAGGTGTCGCAGTTTACGACGAACTGACGAATCTCACTCGACATTCCAGGCCAATAAACAAGGTCACGGGCTCGCCGTATGCATGATTTTACTCCTATGTGACCGGCGTGTGCTTTGGTTTTCACGGCATTGCGCATGGAAAGTGGAATGACGATGCGCTCGCTACGGAGCAGAAGGCCGTCTTGTGCTGTGATTTCATCACAGCACTTAATAGGACTCAGCGTCCTATCAAGCACTGGAGATGGCAATTAATACCCGGGACATCAAGCGCCCACGTGGCCGACCCCATCTCAGATGGATTGACAATATTAACAATGATCTAAAGCACGCCAATATTGATATTTCTGACTGTTTTGAACTGGCTCTAGACAAGGGAAAATGGCTGATGCTTGCGGAAAAATGTGCTGCGCTTGCGTAGTTGTTCTTACTGCGATACGCTCTATCAATAATGAGATGCCTTTTGTCGGCTCTTCTGCCTGGATTTCGTTGAAAGATGTGTTAAGCCCATGGATCATTCCATGAGTGACAGGCGAACTGTAACTATTATTATGATACAACCCTGACTGAACCGATTGGCAGTCTTTTTCTCGAGTGTACTGGTTGGTGGGTCATTTGGGTTCTCTCCACTCGTGGACGAATGTTCACCACGCAATCTGCACATCAATATCTACTGACTGCTGCTGTGAAACTGCAGACTTCTGTGGTAAATGCATGTACCATGTCCGCGCTGCGTGCTCAGAGCAGTGTCAGAGTAGTATTTCAGTGGCAACCGTATTGATTGTGACAGGTTGAGTGTAATCAAATGTTATGACTTACTGGATTGCCGTTTGATCTTCGTTCCCCAGCGCTGTGGTATTTCTCTTCTTCCGTTAGTTCTTTCTCTTTTGTCTGTCAGCGCTTACTGTCACCCAGTGCTGGGTGCAAGCCCCCCCCCCCCGGCAGATTCAGACATTGTTCTACTTGATAAATTTATTGTTCTCTCAAACTTATTTCTTCGTTGTGTTCGAACTGTTTTCGAATTACTTTCGTTCTTTCTTGCCATGTGCCAGCTGCCGAAGTGTGCATTCGCAGCAACGCAATTTTTGAATTATGTCTCACGCACCATATACGCGTACGGTGCAGTATGGAATTTTGCACTTGTTTATTTTCTTGTATCCTTTTCTGGTTTCCTAGCACCTTGTCGGGACTGTTCCTCTGGGCAAGAGGTAGCCTTGTCTTGGTGACTTTCTTGTTCATGGTACAGTTTTTCTTTGGTGCTCTTAGAGTTTGCTTTGTCTTTCTTGTATTATTATTAAATCTACACTATCGTCAAATGGCCCAACTTCTGCGAAAACGAGGTTTAGGGTGAAAGTGTTATTTTTCGTTGGCTGAGCGTAGCAAAAGAAACGAAATATGTATGTTTTTGCCAGCATTTTCACCATAGTTACGGCACCAGGATTGCGTCAGCTGTTTTTTTTGTCAGTGTTCTCAAACTTTTCTCTTCATCGTGGTCTTTCTCTTTTTCTCTTATAGTTTGCATTTTTGTTCGTCCGTGGAAGATTTGGCCATGCCGAAAACGAGAAGTAAAAACTCGCTGGCAAGCGTTTCGCTTGCACCCCTGGTTCAAATCCCAGTTCCACCCAGAAAAAAACGGACCCGGTCCGCCTCACCTGGAGCTGTGGGCACGGCCCGAAAGTGTATCCGTGCTGGCAACGTCGAGGAGCAAGTACCTGCTCCGGATCCTGTCATGGTGGATTCCCTGGAGGTTGCCGGCTCCCTGCCAGCTTGGTTCGCGCAGGCCTTCGGACAGCTGTCAGAGGAGATCCAGGATGTCAAGAGAGAGACGAGGGCTACGCGGGATGAGCTGGCAGCCTCCAAGTCGAACCAGGTCACGTTGAAGCAAGCTGGCCTGCAAAAACAATTCGACGTAAACCAAACTGTGCTCGATGGCGTGGAGGGAGCGCTCACTCAACTGCCATCAGGTCATGACGCGGCTGCATACCTAGCAAAAAGTAAGGCGACCCTGACCCTCCGCCAGAAGCATATCCGGATTGCGGACGCTTACGATTGGAAAACAGTCGAAGTATATGAAAACGGTGTGCTGGGTGACGAGATGGCAGATGACAAGAGGATTGCTGAGGCGGCTGCAACAGCACGGCGGACAGCAGCACGTCCTGATAGCACGCGGGAGCATCAGCAGCGGAATTTTCGCACCCCCAGCCAGCAGTATATGTCGCGGCCGTCTGCACAGTACGGCCGAAGAAACATTGGCTTCGGGGCGTTCGGAGACGGAGGCAGAGTTCTGGGCTCTGCGGGAGTCACCTGCTATGCCTGTGGACAGGTGGGTCACATGGCCAGAGTATGCCCCAGCCAGCAGCGTGGTCCATGGCAACACCAACCGTGATTTGGTGGAGTAGCCAATGGGCAATTCGGCGGCCCCGGCATGTTTAGTGCTTCACCAGCGGCAGAAGCCCTCATGCCAGCCCAGCACCCACAATAAGATAGTGTGCACGGGCGGCTTAAACCATGTGTTAGTTTTTGGCGTGGTATTGGTGCGTCAGAGTTTGTATTGAAGATTATTGAGTGTGGTTATTTTTTGTGTTTCACTGCCCTTCCTCCTCCAAAGATCATCTGTAATTCCCCTTCTGTTTTCTCCCATGCTGAGTTTGTGTCCTCCCATAGACAGGATTTATGTTTTTCGGGTGCCGTTGAGGAAGCCCCACTGGCCAGCTTAGTTGTGGTCAGTCCTTTGGGTGTGCTTCCAAAGAAAAATGGGAAGCTGCGCCTAATATTAGATCTGCGGTATGTTAATCAATTCCTAGCTGATACGCATTTCTTGTTTGAAAATCTTCGTGTCATTCCCCAGTTATTTCAGTCCGAGTGCTTTATGTTCACATTTGACTTGAAAGATGGGTATCACCATATCTCGGTGGCCGAAGCTCATAGGAAATACCTTGGTTTTGCTTGGCCTCTTGATGGCACTGTGCGTTATTTCCGGTTTGCTGCTTTACCGTTTGGTCTAAAACCAGCTCTGTTTGTGTTCACTAAGGTCCTGCGACCACTTGTTGCCCATTGGCGCAGCAAGGGTCTCAGAATCTTCATGTTTTGGATGATGGTACGGGCGCTGCATCTTCGCTAGTGGCAGCCCGTCAGATGGTTGACATTGTCCGGGCAGACCTAACATGTGCGGGTTGGTTGGTAAATGAATCTAAGAGTGACTTTCACCCTAAGCAAAGAATCGAAACGCTCGGTCACATAGTTGACAGTACAGAGAACTGGATCCGTGCCTCCCCAACCAGGGTTGACAGATTACTAGCGATTCTTGAGCGGCTGCATGGTTCATCTGAGCGGATTCCGGTTCGTTACCTGGCGAGACGGGCAGAATCCATTGTATCGATGTGGATGGCACTCGGTAGCATCTCGCGTCTCCAAACTCGTTCACTACACGCACTGATCGCTGATGTTTGTGCCGAGTCTTGGAACGCCTACACCACTATTACGCCATTGGTCAAGGCAGAGATTGCATTTTGGCGGCAACATTTTCACAGTTTCCATGGACAGCCCATCTGGCCCTGCAGGCCGCGCATCATGTCTCTGACGTGGTCAGATGCCAGCGACACAGGCTGGGGTGGGTTCTGCGTACAGGATGGTGTTGCGGTTGCCCGAGGCAAATGGCCATTTCACTCTAGTGCCAGGACCAGTAGCTCCACTTTGCGGGAACTCCTCGCAGTCCGGTATACTTTGGTCTCACTTCGCACTCACATTGCACAACGCTAGATCTGCATCAACACTGACAACCAGAATGAAGTCAGGATCCTGTGCAACGGTAGCGGCAAGGTTGAGTTGCAGGAACAAGCTGTTGCTATATTTCGGTTTTGCACCACGATTAAGGCACGTCTGTTTGCGCAGTGGGTCCCGAGGGACCTCAATGTCACAGCGGATTACTTGTCGAGAATCATTGACGATAATGACTGGCAGTTGGAGCCATCTTTATTTCGCCATTTTAACGCCAAATGGGGCCCCTTGACGGTGGATCGCTTTGCAAGCCACCTATCAGCGCAACTACCCCGCTTCAACTCCAAGTGGTGGTCACCAGGGTGCGAAGCTGTGGACTGTTTCACCCAAGCCTGGGAAGGTGAGGTCAACTGGTGTCTACCGCCGCCGGCGCTGCTGGGTGACCTTTGTGCGTTCCTCGCCGATGTACCATGCCACGCTGTAGTGGCATTCCCATTCTGGCCGTCGGCCCCGTGGTGGCCTGTGTGGATGCCGGAAAATGGCCCTTGTCATCTCGCTACGGACTCGGAAATCGTGTCCTTGCCGTTTGGTGCTTTCCAGCATGTGTCCAAACCAAAATGCCTGTTTGGTCCAGACCCGCCGCCTTTCCAATTTGTCTTCATGCAGGTATGCTTGATGACGTCATGCCGGGCGCATAACCCATGAACGTTGGCCATCTCAAACACTGACCCTTTCTGTCTGACACGTCCTTAGAATCAATTTTGCCATAGGATGGTATGTTGTGCAAGCTTAGTCTTCTAGTAGCATGCTGCACATTCTTGCTTCTATCTTATTTGGTCTGTCTCTCGTTTGCCGTTTCTTGTTCTTTGGTCTATATTGTTCCCTATATTTTTGTTTTTGTTTTGTTGTTAGTGTTCACTGGCCTTGGAGGAGACATATTTATTGGACTTTTCTTGTCTTGGAAAGTAATGGTGTAGATTTATATGGGCTGGGCTTGATCCTATGCGCAAATGAGTGCTAGCAGAGTGCTGTCACTACAGTCTATGGAGGGCATGCATTTGTGTGTGAGGCTCCCTGGGAGCAAAGGCGTGCAACACTTGGTGATCTGCATGCCTATGGGAGGCAGAGCGTGAGCTCCCTGGGAGCGTGTGTGTCATTCCCACCTGGTGGGCAGGTTGTGCATGTGTTTTCCCAAGGGGACAATGTGCGACGGGACACTGGGTTATCTGCATGCCAATGAGAGGCAGGCCTGGAGCTCCCTGGGAGCGGGTTGGTCATCCCCACTTAGTGGTTAGGTTGTGCATGTGTTTGCCCAAGGGGACAATATGCTACGGGATGCTGTTGTCTGCGGGGTCGGGTTTGCTCGTGGCTCGGAAGTCTACGGAATGAGCTGCTATCATGCATGGGACCCGTTTACGGTGGCCATTAATGAGGACCCATGGTTGTTGTTGTTGTGTTTTTGCTGACTGGGTTGCGTGTTTCTGCCTATTTTTGCTTCTCAGTGTGTCATTCTTGTCAGGCCCGTCCGCGTTCTGGGTCGAGGTGGACGCTGTGACACAACCGTCCCTGAAACCTCTGGCGGACCTGCTAAGGACAGTGATTTGGAAGGATGTTGCTAGCTCCACTGCGTCTGCGTACCAGCGCGCGTTACACCGATGGGAAAAGTGGGCCGTACCGTGTCAAGTTACGTCATTCCCAGCGGCACTCACCAGCGTGTGCTTATACATCTTCAAGTTATTGCAGTTAGAGTGTACCATGGGGACAATAAACCAATTTGTGACGGCATTGCACTGGGTGCATTGTAAGGCGGATTGCCAGGATCCCACCCAACCTAGCGTGGTGAGACAATTGCTCACTGCTGCAAGACGTATTTGTGCCCGACCAATCAATCGCCGCTCACCTTTGAGGTCGGTGGTGTTCAACAAGGTCGTCGCCACACTGGCTATCCCTACCGCCCCGTTGCAGGACTGGCAAACCGCAGCGTTGTTTGTCCTCGGCTTCACTGCTCTGCTTCGCTGGGACGATTTACAACGCCTCACGCCTCAGGATATCTCCATTTGCGGCACGCACATGTCCCTCCACCTGCGGCAACGCAAGAACGACCAGTTGCGCCAGGGCGATGTGGTCATGGTGAGCCGACTGGAGCAGCAGGCTACTAAACCATGTCCTGTGTCGGTCATAGAGGGTTTCTTGGAGAGAGCACGGCACGTACCCACTCAACCTCTCTTTGGCAAGGTCTCCGCAGCAACCCACCAGTCATGGGTGATACAATCCTGACGGAACCAATTGGCAGTCTTTTTCTCGAGTTTATTGGTTGGTGGGTAGTGGTAGTAGTAGTAGTAGTATTTATTATTTTACTTGGGTATACCCAACAGGCATATGGCCTTCTTACAGGGTGCCCAAGGAGAAGGGTCATTTGGGTTCTCTCTACTCGTGGACAAATGTTCACCACGCACTCTGCACATCAATATCTGCTGACTGCTGCTGTGAAACTGCAGACTTCTGTGGTAAATCCATGTACCATGTCCGTGCTGCGTGCTCACAGAGCAGTGTCAGAGTAGTATTTGAGTGGCAAGCGTATTGATTGTGACAGGTTGAGTGTAATCGAATGTTATGACTTACTGAATTGCCGTTTGATCTTCGTTCCGCAGCGCTGTAGTATTTCTCTTCTTCCGTTAGTTCTTTCTCTTTTGTCTGTCAGCGCTTACTGTCACCCAGTGCTGGGTGCAAGCACCCCCTGGCAGATTCATATATTGTTCTACTTGATAAATTTATTGTTCTCTCAAACTTATTTCTTCGTTGTGTTCGAACTGTTTTTGAATTACTTTCGTTCTTTCTTGCCATGTGCCAGCTGCCGAAGTGTGCATTCGCAGCAGCGCCATTTTTGAATTATATCATCATTGATCATGTGATCACGCGCGATTGTTGTTAGCGTTAGCTCCGCGGATCTGGTAGTGGTACGCATCCATACGTGTAGCGTGACTTGCCTGTGATAGTTTTCTGTGATCTGCTCTTTTGCACTGGAACCGCACTTGTACTTTTGACCTCTTCAGACTTCTCTTTTTCGCAATGCGTGTCCTGGACCTCTCTGCAAACGTTTCCGCTGATCCCGCGCGGGGTTCTCACGCACCATATACGCGTACAGTGCAGTACGGAAATTTGCACTTGTTTCTTTTCTTGTATCCTTTTCTGGTTTCCTAGCACCTTGTCGGGACTGTTCCTCTGGGCAAGAGGTAGCCTTGTCTTGGTGGCTTTCTTGTTCATGGTACAGTTTTTCTTTGGTGCTCTTAGAGTTTGCTGCGTCTTTCTTGTATTATTATCAAATCTCCACTATCGTCATATGGCCCAACTTCTGCGAAAACGAGGCTTAGGGTGAAAATCATTTTTTTTTAGAAATATGTTTTGTAAAAAGGTTGTGTCGCGTGGCCGCTCGAGTGCAGTGAAGTGGAACCAAAGAGAATATCGCTTGATTGAAGAAGTAGCAGTCATGGCAGGAAGGGTTTCAGCAGTCAGGGAAGTCAAAGGGCTTCCGGTAGAATATTCCCTACTACTCTTCTAGTCACGACGAAGAGGTTTTGAGCTGATCAAACCCAATTCAATCTCTCCTACACTCAGGGACGGCGACATTTCTGCGCTAGCTGCTGCTGCGGAATATCGTGAAGAAATCGTGTCCAGATAGAGCCTTGATGGCAATAGGGGAGAGAACCTGCACGACTTCGATCCAGCGAATCGAAGTACGGAGATACAGTGCGGATTGGCTATAGAGTTGTCGGCTATAGTAATATACCTCTTATAGTGATCGTATTCGCAAATTCATTTTCGTAAACCACCCCTTTCCATACATATCGGATCGGCTATAGTAATAATCGGCTATAGTAATATAATAGCTATGAAAAGTATGAATGCCGCAGACATCACCACGCAACATGACAACTTGTTCATGGTTTGGTTTTGTGTGTTTCAAGTAATATATCGGCTATAATGATACGATTTCTTTGTCAAAATGATCTTATTGCATACATTTTTCATCGGCTATAGTGAGGATCATAAAAAATTATACATCGTACATGGTGAGATCTCATCGCGGCAGCCAGGAAGCGCTGGTACGAATATGATATCCCTTGGAGGAAATTCGAAATGTTTGGCGTTGTCTGTGCTTGTTGTTCCGGGCATCCTCGAGCGAGATCGGAAGCAGTAATGAGTACCAGTGCTGAAGCGCTACCGTGGTCTCCGCCGAGATGTTGGAGAAGGCATTCAGGTAACAGCGAAGACGATCAGGGACGCGGAGAAGCTTCTCCGTGACATACGACATCACGCGTCGATCGACCTGCCACTTAGAACAGTTTCAGCGGTGATAAGTCGAGCGATGGCGACCCAGACTGAGACTCTACTCCCACTAATCGATCCTGTATATATTACTGATATGTCGATTGAATGTGTTAAAGTGTTTCTCTTCCAAAAGCACACATTTGTTGAGCACAGCAACTCCTTGAAAACTCATGTCAAAAAGTCACGAAGTTTTTGTTTCCGCAGTAGAGGAAGTAGCTCTGCACTGCGCGAAGTACAGTCACATACAAGTACATGCACAGCACGCTTCTGCACGCTGCACTAATTCGAATGACACCATACACGCATTTGTCAGGCATACCTAAGTATGCATATCGCCTATAGTAATATATCGCCTATAGTGATATTTTCACGAAAATCAAACACCAACGCTATAGCCGATCCCAGGGAATTTTCTAGAACCGCCCCAACCGGTTTTCGACCGGTTGAAAAGTTACAAATCAGTTCCAACCGCCCGTACTTTTCTGTGGGTGAATGGAGCTGTGAATGGTCAAACGCTTTTTTCTGGACGGATACTTCCAGCGAAGCCGCGTGGGCTGGTACTAGGGTCACGAGTTTGTACGGTTTGTACGGTCGAACCGCGTCATTGAGCTGTAGCAACGGCGTTGCTACAGTCCAACAGCTCCGCGCGACATCGCTTTCACACCTTTTTAGCCGTCATCACACTTCCACAAGTAAGTTCCGGTACCGCGGTATAAAGTAGTTGGAGCTGGAGGTGAGTGTGGATCCATGAGTTCACACAACTTTCACGTTCTTGGGCGCGTAGTTTACAAACTTTTCGTTGCACCGGAAAGAATGCGCATGAATGTATGTCTACAGTACGCGGTACTTCGGGTTCGAAGTTAGTACAACGTCGTAGACTGTTCCATGCTCTCGCTCCAAAAGTGCCCCTTTCTAGGTGATCTGCTTGCAATAAATAGTCTTCGACTTCTCGACGGCAGTTCAGTTCTTCTTCTCTAGAAGCTGTTTTTGATCATGGACTCGGAAGATCTTTCAGAAGAAGACAATTATTTCGAGGAAAGCAGTGATGACTGTAGTGCCCCAGAACATGAAGTGGTCGACATCAGCGGCTCATCGGATGACGGAGCTCCTCCTGCTAAACGCTTGCGCCTTCAAGTTCCTCGCTGCGTGGAGCAGTGGCAAGGTACTTACGACTGGTTAGGTGTTGAGGAATCCAAAGGGACGATCGTCCTGTTTTGCAAGTTGCTGATGCTGTTGCTGAAAAGGGCCCTTCTGTGGTTGCCACTGTGCAGTCTGCGGGTGCTGCTCCTGCTGCTGTATGTGCGCCTCAGGCACCGAGATCATTTCGGCAAGCCTCCATATCCTCCTTTTTCTCCAAGCCCGCTAAATGAGCGGCATACTTCCCTGTTTACATCTGGCGTGGCCATACTGAATAAAAATTCTCTCTTGTGTGATAAGCTTATTTGAGTTGATTCATAGTTCACTTTGTAAACTTTGCTGACGTTGTAGTGCTCCAATATGCTTTCTAGTTTGGCATAATCACTTCTGTGATATCCCTACCCTCAGGCTCTATAAAGTCCATTTCCTCTGCTTATATCTTTGCTACACTCCAGCACCAAGAAATCTGTTAAATTGCTGCCGAGTGCCATATTTGGGTTGTATTTAAAAAAAAAATTATGGGGGAGCACCCCCGGACCCCCCCCCCCCACTCTTCATTGGATCGTAACCGGTTGGAAATTCCTCCTAGAATATACCCTGCGATCCGTACTGTACTAGCTGTTCCTTTCTTGTATTATTATCAAATCTCCACTATCGTCATATGGCCCAACTTCTGCGAAAACGAGGCTTAGGGTGAAAATCATTTTTTTTAGAAAAATTAAGTTTTGTAAAAAGGTTGTGTCGCGTGGCCGCTCGAGTGCAGTGAAGTGGAACCAAAGAGAATATCGCGTGTGTGGAGAAGTAGCAGTCATGGCAGGAAGGGTTTCAGCAGTCAGGGAAGTCAAAGGGCTTCCGGTAGAATATTCCCTGCTACTATTCTAGTCACGACGAAGAGGTTTTGGGCTGATCAAACCCGATTCCATCTCTCCTACACTCAGGGGCGGCGACATTTCTGCGCTAGCTGCTGCTGCGGAATACGGTGAAGAAATCGTGTCCAGTTAGAGTCGTGATGGCTATAGCGAGGAGAACCTACACGACGTCGATCCAGCCAATCGAAGTACGGAGATACTAGCTGTTTGTGGGCCTCACGCAAAGGGAACACGTGCAGCAGAGCTCATGCGTAGCAAATTCACGAGGAAAAAGGCTTGAAGCGCCGTGTGAAAACTGTTTTGAATTGAAGTCCTTGGCGATGAAGTGCTACTGAATGCGAGGCAAATGAGGGAGCAGATCGAGGGGCCCCCACTCGAGACTGTCCTCGCTGGGCAGCTAGCTGCACGGGATTGTACGGCGTGCCGGGATTTCACTTGCTGGTCAGCACAAAGCAGACACTGCAGCACGCCAGCACACCAGTTAAAGCCTGTTTCGTTAGGAAGCCTGTTTTGAATGCAAGCCTGGTTTGAAGACAAAACATAATTTGCATGTGGGAGCATAGTGATGGTGAGGCTTTTTTCCTCTCCCGACCTAAGGTCTCGGCGTCATGGGGACATCAAATGCGCCAAAAAACGAACGAAGATGTTGTGAATTTGGTGGCAGAGTGATTGGTAAAGAAAGTGTCTGCTCCAAGTAACTGGTGGTGTTAGTGGACAATATAGCCTTTTTTTATTTATTTTTTTTATCTTGTAGCTCTTTGGTCCTTTTCTTTACTGTAAATGTATCCTTGGCTCTCCATCTGAGTCCATCTTTGCACACCTGATGAGCCGTCCTTATTTATACTGCGAAACGATGGTCGTGTTAAACTGCTGCTTGTTAAGGTTGGTTCACATAAGCCAAATCAGCGCCAGGAAGCACTGGCGGTGAGCCAGCTCGCGGTTTGTCCTGTATACGGTTCGAGTACTGCTGTAATACCAAATTTATTCCCGTGGCTATGCAGAAGACGTTACTTCAGTAACGTATGGCGCTAGCAAGTGTCCACACAGCTTCATTACCAGGTCCACACAACTTTAATTTCCGTAGCTATGCAGAAGACGTTACTTCAGTAACGTCTGGCGCTAGCCAGGGTCCACACAGCTTTAATTTGGTATTTCTGTGTTTGTTTGTGTGTTTGTTTCACGCCTGACGCTATCCCGTATCTGTCCCGTACCGTACCGTACCATAAACACAGCTGGCCACATACAGCTGGCCGCAATATTCAAATGAGCCAGCACAAGCGAAAACCCAGATAATGGACTTGGAGGGCGGTTTTGAGATTTCAATACGAGAGCTTTCAGAATTTCATGCAGAAACCAATAAAAAAAACCAGACTCAAAAATCTCAAGAAACACCATAGATACAGTCATTTGTCTGCACCTATGTCCTTGCCTAAGATACGGAAAATGATGTTCAAGCGCACGCAAACAATCCAGCGGTGTTGAACGAATAATTGATGGCCCAAACAAAGCTGTCCCAATGAAGCAGATGGAGAGTATTATCAAATCAAGTGAAAATGCTGTACATATAGGTAACATGATAATTATTGAATCATAGCATCAAGAGACTCTTTAGAGTACATGAGGGCATCTACGCAAATAGGCGTAATCAAGAGCAATGTTGCGCAAGTGTGTAACTGAGCAATGGCACAAGTATGTACACGAAAATAGAAACGAATGTGAAATGATCAAAGTGCCATGTCAGGCTGGTCGGCGAGGATGTTGTCTCACTCTGCAGATGCAGTAGGTGGCGGGCAAACTTCATCTTGAAACTCTGATGGAACATGCTCGCGAATGTGAGAAAAGAGGTACTGCTGCCTCTCTGCAGTCAGTCCTGCAGGACTGAGGACTTTCGGCAGACCAGCACGAAGCAAATCTTCTGCAGGCACTTTCAGCAAGGCAAGCCTCTGCTCAGCAGCATGAACATTCTCTTTGCAATACACTACACCAGGCTCAGCACTGGAAAAGCGCATGTAGTGAAGCTTGGAAATGCCGACCAAGGGCTTAAAGAACTGCATAAAGAACTTATCCCACTCACGCCACTCCAGATTGGAGCCAGGAATAAGCTGCGCCTGATTGCATGCAGCACTACCATTCACTACATCAGCTAACTGGGCCATGCTATAGATATTATTGCGCCTATAGCTGCGTTTCAGCAAACCAAAGCAGCCATCGACCAAACATCTGGTGTGGCCTGTGATCATGAAATGCAGCTCAATACACTTATGCAAGCCAGACATACAGCGCCATGCAAGGTAGGAAACAACAGTTTTATTCTTGTTCTGGCCACAGCAATTATCTGCAGAGAGGATACACTGTTTTTCGCCATAACCATGGTGTGCGAAGAAATGGTGGAGGAGACTTACAACACTGTTGGGGCCATGGCTCTTGGAGCCATTTGTGCCGATGGTGTCCGTCTCGTCAATCAAGTAGTTCACTTGGTGCGGAACAGCTTCGTTGTTCACCCCAAACACCTGCACTTTCCTTGGAACTTTAAAGTAGAGAGGACCTACTTGTCGCCACTCCTGAGGTATGCTGACGTTTTGCGCAAAATCGAATGTATAATGCGTTTTGAACGTGGCTTGCGAGCATGGAGCACATGGTGGCGCACACTGGGCACTGGCTTGTAGCTGTTCGGCAGCAGAGATAGTAGCTCCACGATAGTAGTCTCTCTCATGTTGTGCTGCTGCAATGTGGTCTTGCAGTGCTGAACAGGCGGCCACCTTATCCTGCTCAGTCAAAGCTGACATGACCCGACGGCGTAGTTTCTCGCACAGATCACACACGTCAGTCCGAGGAGACATAAATTTCAAATGCGGCGTACATTGGTGCCAGATGCTGCGGAAGGAAGATTCTCCCATGACACGAATGCCAGCCGAGTTCCCTGCAGTAACATACAGTTTGTGCACAGCCTTGTATGTCTGGCTTGCAGGCAAAAACACGGGAGGAACGCCATCTCGACCATGTAGTGGTGCAGGGTGTGGGATGCCATAGTGTTCGCCGTGAGACTTTATGAAAGTAACCGCGTATTTGACTTCCTCAAACGTGAAAGCGTTTGATGGTCGTCGACCAGCATTGCCGTGTCGCCGCGCCGTTGCACCGTTGCTTTCCACGTGCTTACACAAACTCCACAGTTTATCTTTCTTGATGTTAAAGATGTAGCGGAACGCACCGGCACACACTCGCTTGCTCTGGAAAGCGTACTTGAAAGCTGAGCGTTTACGCTTTTTCTGGTGGACAGTGAGCTTGTCTCCACAATGCATAGCCTCCAGCACACCACTCAGCAGTAAATCAAAATCAGGTCGCTCCAGCTCTGCCATGTTCAGCCGATTCTGATCAACATCTTCAATAGAAAATAGTGACAAACAATTTTTTGAACATCCACATCTTGGCAAAACTGTGGCTGCAGTTGCAGCATGTTGGGGAACGTCCATACCAGCATCTAGGTCCTCAAATACATCGTCAGTATCGCTTGTCTCTTCTTCTCCATCACCGTCGTCGGTGCTGCTCAGTTCATCATACCGATGGGCAGCAATATCGATGTCGAGCTCCTTGTCGAGGAAATGGCTGTCACTACTGTCATCATCGTCGTCGTCAGATTCACCCAAAACGTTTTGGACAGGTGGCCCGTCAAGAGCAACTGAGCGTACAAATTCTTCCTCGTCTTCAAGGAGCAGAGCAGCGAGGGCATCGTCCACGGTGAACGTAGCTCGTCTGCTCATGCTGTCAAAGAATCATCGACTAACTTCAAAGTCCAAACTATTTTCAAATTTCAGAGCGAAGAGTGCAAGCACGATCCTCCAGAGTAAAATCGACTTCAGTCAAGCGACCGAAACTCAGCCGTCCCTTGACGGATTTCCTTCAAATAAAAAGCACAAGAAAGCTGAGGAACTCAGCTGCGCGATGGTTCGCGCCATAGAACACTACGTCACATACTTGTGACGTAGCAAAGCATTGAACACGCGACACGCTTCGCTGAATGGGGATTTCCCGTATTCAAACTTCTCAAGCCGTTTTCTCAGTTCATGACGTAGCTCCGTTATCCGGTTTTTCGCTTGCGCTGGCTCAAATAGGGCTTTCAAACGCAAGAGTACAACGTGAAGCAACTTGGAAGAATGAGTATGAATGTGAAGTGTATGGGGGAATGCATGTAGGGCGATAGTTCGGGTTCGAATATTAGGTTATGCCTTAAAAAAATAGGAGAATTGAAAAATTTATAACATCCTTATGCTTTTTTGCCTAGGTCATCAAGGCGGTAGACGGTGTCGTATTATCCTCGACCGTACCTGTCCCGTACCTGTCCCGTACTGTACCCGCAAAGACGACTGGCCACAATGCATATTCAAATAGGGCTTTCAAATGCAAGATCATAACGTGAAGCAACTAAGAAGACGAATTAGTATGTATGCGAAGTGTATCGGGGATGCAAGCAGGGTGATAGTGCGGGTTCGAATCCCAGGTTATGTCTTTAAAAAAAAGAAGGGAAATTTATAAGAATTTATAACATCTCTACAGTCCATTCAGAAAAGATTGAGCGCTGGCTCTGGAGAGCTCCCGTGTTTGGCGATTTTGTGGTACACTGTGCAGTGCCGCGCGATTCAAAACTTGAAAAAGGGTCCAAAAAGGCACCTCAACTGGGGTTCGAACCGCAAATGTACTGTTATTCAAGTGGAGTGAACGGCCTGGATTTTCATGGTTTTTACCCAATTCAGTGCTTTGGGAGCAAAACCTGGCCGAAATCCTATTCTTGTTTTTGCTTGCTTTTTGGAGAAATAGACTTCAAAAACACAATTGGAAGAGCATTCCATGGGGGATTGCCAAAAAAATGGAGACGAAAACTCAAAATTTGACCCGTTTATGGCCAAAAGCTAGGATATTAACCTTTTCTGAATGGACTGTATGCTTTATTTGTCTAGGTCATCAAGGCAAAAAAAGCATAGCGTAGGGCCCTGAGCTGCCAAGCTCTCTCGTTTGGTATTTGCTTGTTTGTTTGTTTGTTTGTGTGTTTGTGTCACGCCTGGAGCTATCCCGTATGTGTCAAGCATCTGTCCCCTATCTGTGACTACAAAGGCTCTACAGGATTGTACATAACAGCTGGCCACAATATCTGCTGGCTCCCGCATCTTTCCCGTAGCTGGCCACAAACAGCTGGCCACAATATTCGTCGTATATGTATACGACTCCCTGATGTAGATGGAGATTTGGAAAGAAATAGGGAGACGAGGAGGAAACGAAACTAGAATGGACTTTAGTTGCCGAATAGGTGATAGAATGCGTCAGCAAAACATACTTTGAAAGAGAGATCCCGTCGTCTCCAAAATAAGCGTGAACGGGCGATTCAGCGCCGGTCACAGGAAACGTCGGAAGAGAGATCCCGTCGACTCCAGAACGCCCGTGATCGGCAGAGTCAGCACCGGTCCCAGGAAACGTCACGACAGACATCCCGTCGACTCCAAAATAAGCGTGAACGGGCGATTCAGCGCCGGTCACAGGAAACGTCGGAAGAGAGATCCCGTCGACTCCAGAACGCCCGTGATCGGCAGAGTCAGCGCCGGTCCCAGAAAACATCAGGACAGACATCCCGTCGACTCCAAAATAAGCGTGAACGGGCGATTCAGCGCCGGCCACGGGAAACGTCGGAAGAGAGATCCCGTCGACTGCAGAACGCCCGTGGTCGGCGGAGTCGGCGCCGGTCCCAGGAAACGTCAGGACAGACATCCCGTCGAGTCCAGAACGCCCGTGATCGGCAGAGTCAGCGCCGGTCCCAGGAAACGTCAGGACAGACATCCCGTCGAGTCCAGAACGCCCGTGATCGGCAGAGTCAGCGCCGGTCCCAGCAAACGTCAGGACAGACATCCCGTCGACTCCAGAAAGCCCGTGATCTGCAGAGTCAGCGCCTGTCCCAGGAAACGTCGGACGACACAAATGCAAGAAAGGAGCATAGGAGGCTTAATCGTGCTGATTCGCGCGTGCTACTGCAGCTGCGCACATGGAAACTGTGCGGTCTATGGTAGAGGAAACAAATCATGCAATGGTGTCCTCTTTGACAAGTGAAGAGTGCCAGCAGTATAGCCACCTATTGCAATCTTGCAGGGAAGATAACGTTGACGTAGCTCTGCTTTCCATTTATGCTGCTTCAGGTCATGGTCGTGGACCGTCTCGGACAGTACCTGATACTTCTGTGAGAGAAGTGTGGTGTACCCGTGTACATCGTACATATTTGCACTCTCATGTTTCTTATTATGCTACTGCATCTCCTTGCATGGACGTGCGTACAACCTTACAGCATACTACTCATACTATGCATGCATGTGTGTACTCCGTGCCCATAATCGACAGTGCATGTCTCTTGTTGCTGTTCAGTCTCTCCTTGGTAGTTTCCTGACGAGTCGTCCTCTCTCAGTCCTTCGTTGCATTATTCTATTTCAATACAACTAATCATCACATAGACTTGATGATACCACATGGCGCAGTGAACTTGTTTTAGTAGCAGTTTCCATTAGTCTTTCTCAGTCCTGGGTCTTGCTGAGTTAGTACCTCTGGCGTTTCGTCTCTCAAATTGTGAAATAATTATTTGAAATTTCCTTTTCGGCATGGCGGAATCAGACACACCAGTACTCAGCCCTGACATTGCTGCCCTCACCCAGCTCATGAGACAGCAGATGGAGACCGCCGCCACCCGCAAGCACCACCTGACACAGCTCGTGGAGCGAACTTTGAGGAGCATTTCTCAACCTCCACCACCGCAACGTCCACCCCCAGCCCCACCGGCACGAGAACATGTACCTGCGGCGAGACCAGTTTCGGTCGATCGCCCTCTATTACTTGCCTGTGCCTCTCTCACAGAGTTTGCCGCATGGGAAGGTCTTTGGCGGGACTACGCCCGGTGCCAGCACCTGGATTCCCAGGACAATGCCACCAGAGTGGCAACGGTTCGTCAGTGCCTGGACGAGGACCTCCGGAGATTTCTTCGTGAGGGCACAATTCCTCTGGCTGACAACCACGACGACGACGATCTCATCAAGGCTGTACAGGCATACATTCGCGGCCAGCGTAACCCTCTGCTGGACCGGATCGCCTTCTATGCCCGCCAACAGCAGCATGGAGAGTCCTTCGATCAGTACCTGACTTCCCTCAGGGAGATCCACAATTGCTGCGATTTCAGCGAAGCTGCACTCTGCAATTTCTGTTCAAGCAGAGTATGCCGCCAATGCCAGCAGGGACAGCGTACCAGGTACGATGAGACCATGCGTGATCGCCTGGTTACTGGCATTCTCGACACGGAGACACGCCATAAGCTCCTTGCCACTACCGATCTAACGTTGGAGAAGGTCATTAAATTGTGTCAAGCGGAGGAGGCAGCCTCTCGCACGAGCAGCAGTATCCCCGGCACTAGCGCCGTCAATGCCGCTCGGAAAACAAATTATCAGCGGTCTAAACACGGCAATAACCCGCGGCAGCAACAGCCGTCCGCCACGCCATCGCAATGTCCGAATTGTGGTCGCAACCCCCACGCCAGCAAGTCGCAGTGTCCTGCACATGGCAAGAAGTGTAGCGGCTGCAAGACTATAGGCCTTATGCACATTGTACAGATGCACGAAATCCCGTATAATCTTGTAGAATCCCGTAGACCCGGTTGGGTGTTGAATGTGCAGGACCCTATTGTGTTTACTGCTATTTCCACTATGAAATGGGCCATGAAAGCATTTCATACAAAATCTTTTTCCGGCAGAGATCTAGTTAGTCGTTAGTTCAATCCCAAAGTGAAGAAGGCTTCAAAAGTGATCGTTTGCCATGAATTGTGAGGCTAAGTGGGTCAAACGCGCATGTATAGCACACAATGAACACCCAACCGGGTATGTACACACCTACGGCCATAGTACAGAACTTCGTACATCTGTACAATGTGCATAAGGACTATTGGACATTTCCAAGCGGTGTGCAGAAAATCCCGCAAACCGGCTGACCAGTCCTCGCAGCGCACGCTGGGACGACTACAGCTCCGCCGCGCTCAGTGTGATGCATCTCCTACGGTGCCAGTCGACACGCAATTGTGCACTGAACCTGACGCTACCTCCCTAGAATGGATCCCCGATACGGCAAGTGACATTGACGCTATTGGCGTCGATCAGTTAGCGCATCTCGGTGGTTTTGTGGAGAATCTGGCCACAGACCATGATAATGTGCATGCTGCCAATGGTGAACGTCTCGTTTCAGCTGGCAAGATCTCTGCCACTCTCACCATCGGCTCGCTCAAGCATGATAGCACCATCCATGTGTACCGTGGACTGCGTGAACCCCTGTTGTCACGCCAATCACTATACGCCTTAGGCCTCTTACCAGACGGCTGGCCCAAGCAAGTTGCGCGTGTTAGTACCAGCAGCACACCACCTCCAACGGCTCCCGTTGTGACGACCGATCTCGTGAACACACCTGACCCTAGCAAGCTGGCGCAGATCCGTGCTGACCTACTGCGAGAGTTCGCAGACGTCTTCGACGACACGACATTGAAACCCATGTGTGGCAAGCCAATGGACATCATTCTCGAAGATGATGCGAAACCTCACCGAGTCTACACAGCTCGTCCTATAACACATGCCTACCGTGAGCAGGTGAAAACCCAGCTCGACAACATGGTTGAGGAAGGCATCATCGAGACAGTGTCAGAGCCGTGCGACTGGTGCCCCCATTGTTGTAGTCGACAAGAAGAATTCTAGTGAGAAACGTCTGACTGTGGACCTTCAGTCTCTCAACCGACAAGTGAAGCGTCCCACCCACCCCATGCAGAACGCACATGATGCTCTCTCTGGCATCGGCACAGCCCGATGGTTCACCAAGTGTGACGCCCGTCATGGCTATTGGCAGGTGCCCCTGCCTGAGTCTGCCAAGTCTCTCACTACATTCATCACGCCGTGGGGTAGATACCGATTCTGCCGGAATCCACAAGGTCTTGTGTCCGCCGGCGATGAGTACAACCGCCGCACCGACGCAGCTTTCGACCGAGGTGGTGGACAACGGCCTCGTTCACGATGTGTCATTCTCGGACCATGTCGCTCACGTCCGTGCCGTCCTGACCCGTGCACGCGAACACGGAATTACTCTTAGTCAAAAGAAGTTTGTCTTTGCCGCTGCTGAAGTCGAATTCTGTGGGTTTCATGTGTCGACCAACGGATACACCGTGCCAGCTGACAAGACATCTGCTCTTCAGCACTTCAACCTACCCACCAATCATACCGACCTCCGTTCCTTCCTCGGTCTGGTGAATCAGTGTGGAGAATTCACCCCACGGATATCCGAGCTCGCAGCTCCGCTACGTCCGTTATTGAAGACCACGAATGAGTTCGTGTGGGATGATGTCCACACGGCGGCTTTCAACGCCACAAAGTCTGAACTGATATCGCCGCCGACTCTCTCGTACTACCGTCCTGGTGACGACCTACGGCTAGAGACCGACGCCTCTGCCCTGAACGGACTTGGGTTCGTGTTATGGCAACGCCAAGATAACCAGTGGCGCATGCTGCAGTGTGGCAGCCGCTTCCTCACCGACGCAGAGACACGTTATGCCGTCATAGAACTGGAGTTACTTGCTGTGGTTTGGGCTGTCCACAAGTGCTCCCTCTTTCTGTCCGGCAGCCGATTCGATTTGTTCACTGACCACCGTTCATTGGTCCCGATTCTGAACAAGTACACCCTGGATCAGATAGAAAATCCACGTCTGCTACGCCTCACACTGAAGCTCCGGTCGTTTCAACTCGTCGCGCACTGGCGCAAGGGCAAAGAGAATGCGTTTGCTGATGCACTGTCCCGTAACCCGGTCGACAAGCCGACCAGTGAGGAAGAATTCGGTGAAAGCTCAACGCTCTCAGCACCAGCCATCAGAGCATGTCTCCGCCAGGACGAGGATGGCCGAATTGCAGACCTCCGGCACTGCGAGCTCTTGGACGCTGCCCATGCCGATGATGACTATCAGGCCCTCCTCCAAGCCGTTCGTGAAGGTTTCCCTCATGATCAGCGCGCCGTCCACTCAGCTGTGAAACCGTACTTCACTATCCGCAAGCATCTTTCAGTCGACGGTGATCTTGTCCTGAAAGGCCAGCGTGTCCCGCGTACCCTCCGCCCACGTGTGCTCCAGGATCTTCATGCCTCCCACCAAGGCCTCAACCGCACACAGCGTCGAGCTCGACAAGTCGTATACTGGCCACACTTGTCTAATGACATCGCCCAAGTCGTTCGCAGTTGCGAACAGTGTCGCTTGCACGCTCCGTCTCAGTGTAAGGAACCGATGCGTGTCACCACTGACCGCCGTCCCACCCTGCCATTCCAGTCAACCAGTGCCGACTTATTTTCCTGTCAAGGCTGGGAATACCTGGTTTACGTCGACCGTCACACTGGCTGGCCTTGCATCGCCAAGATCGGCCGCACTGCATCTTCTGCCGATGTGATCCGTGTGTTCCGTCGCTGGTTCGCCGACGTCGGTGTCCCCAGCATCCTCACCACTGATGGTGGTCCGCAATTTTCATCACGTCGCTTCGCTGAATTTTGCACCCGATGGCAAGTTCAGCACTGCACGTCTTCACCTCATTACCCTCAATCTAATGGCCATGCCGAAGCCGCCGTGAAAGCGATGAAATCACTTGTGTTGAAGACCACGTCCGACGGTAACTTGGACGTCGATGAGTTCAGACGCGCATTGTTAGAATGGCGCAACACCCCCCGAGAAAATGGTCAGAGCCCAGCCCAAGCACTGTTTGGTCGACCATTGTCCTCCTTCGTGACAGCTCATCATCTCAGCTTTGCTCCTGGTTGGCAAGCAAAAGCCACCGATGTTGACAAGCGCTCTGCCGCTCAGTCTGCCACCCAAGAACAGCATTATGATGAGTCTGCCAGATCACTGTCCCCACTTCGCATTGGCATGCGGGTTGACATCCAAGATCCGCGCACCAAACTCTGGCGCACCACCGGCGTGGTCGTCGCCATTGGTCACAACCGGGACTATATGGTGAAGTTACCCAACGGCCGTGTTTACTGGCGCAACCGTCGCCTTCTCAAGCCTTCCCCTGCTGTAGCCCCTCCCGCTCCGCCTGCAGACACCTCCCCAGCTGAGCCCGCAGCACCGCAGCAGCCTTGTGTGCAGCAGCCTCGTCGTAGCCAACGGTCTCGCCAGGCACCAGAGCGTTTGAACATTTCATCCACAGCATCTAAGTCCTATGCTTGACTCTACCTACCTGTACCTCACACTCTTGCTACAAATAGTTGGAATTGGTATCACGCTTCATTAGTGTTTGCTTTCTTTTCTGTCACTTCTGTTTTTTCCTTCTCATTTATGTGAGATAAACAGCTCCGATTTTTCGCTTGTTTATCTCAGAAGGGGCGTGTGGTGTACCCGTGTACATCGTACATATTTGCACTCTCATGTTTCTTAACATGGTACTGCATCTCCTTGCATGGACGTGCGTACAGCCTTACAGCATACTACTCATACTATGCATGCATGTGTGTACTCCGTGCCCATAATCGACAGCGCATGTCTCTTGTTGCTGTTCAGTCTCTCCTTGGTAGTTTCCTGACGAGTCGTCCTCTCTCAGTCCTTCGTTGCATTATTCTATTTCAATATAACTAATCATCACATAGACTTGATGATACCACAAGAAGAACTGGCATCCGTTATTCCAGCACCAGTTTCTACAGCCTTGCTAGCTGATGGTCTGGAAGCGTTCCAAGCGGAGTATAATTTAGAGAAGGTTTGCCTGTGCGCTGCGTGTGGCTGCCGTGATATGGTGAAGTCACACAAGTCTCAACTTCAGGACGAGGCGTTTATGAAATGCCTTCGACTGGATGATTCAGCCGCCCAAATGTACGAGCAGAGGCCAGAGATAGTAAGGGAAGTGATGAATGTATATCGCTCCCCTTCAGATGGAAATCTGTACCACCTTCTCCTTGATCATTTAAATGAGGTAGAAGATGGTTCCACTGAAGTTATCGTTTGTGCCGCTTGTAGCTCTATCTTGAAGAAGGGAATGGTGCCAAAATATATCTTGGCTAGTGGGTACGATTTCGGAAGGTTGGACATGCTGGAACCGTTGTCATTACTTGAGAAGATTGTGGTGTCGCCGTATCGAACGTTCGCAACTATTCTCAAAATAAAACCTTCTCGTCGAGCCCCTTGAAGATCATCTCAGAGTTTCCTGGAGGGTCATGCAGTGATGTTCCGTCACGATGCTGTCGAGGCGACTGGTGCCATGTTTCCAAGGCACAGGTTCGTTTAATATTTGAAATGCAACTTTTTTTATTAGTTTGTGCAGTTCGTTGGTAGTTGTGAGGTATGTAGTAGGTTTTTGACGATGTTTAAATTAGGTTCAAAAAGGTTTTAAACTAGATATTTGTTTCAATTGTTTTGCTATGATTATAGGCTCGAAGATATATCTGAAGACATTTCGATTATGTTCCTAGGATCTAGTGTACAATGGCAACAAAGGCGGTCTGACATATTAAGATGGGACGGCCCGCACAGTGGTCTTCTGGCGTGTAGTGGGCGAAAGATAATGCAATGGCTCCGTGTGATGAAAGCTGCTGACCACTGGACGTATCGCCATTTGCCGGAAGATGCAGTCAACTTGTCGTCAAGCATTATAGACGCTTTGGAGATTCTTCCAGAATTACTTGTGGACAATGCTCATTGCGCGGACAGTGCAATCGCAGCGGCGATAGACGACTACGCGCGTGATGACACAGCCAATGTAAGACCGCATGGTGACATGACTGACTTCGACGACACCTTGGGATTACCAGCTGTGGACGGTGTGCAGTCTGTTATGCTCACTTCTCGAGCCGTGCAGCATGATGCTAGCGTAACATCCAAAGTGTTCAAAGTGTTAGAACACACTGTTAATGGCACGGATGGTGAAGCTCAGGAGCCAGTGACAACAGATGGCACGCACCGGAATGCATCTTTTCCAACACGGAGGGACAGGTTATTGGAAGTCACCATCAGGACGGATACTAGTGAGATAATTAATGAATTTACTCACAACGCGTTCCTGTTAGGTTTCCCATTGGGCATAGGAGAAAAAGATATTATGTCAACATCTTTATCCAAAAGAGTTATGATGTGGCATGATGGTCGTTTCGGCAGGGACAACCGATTTTTGTTCTATCTATATGACCGAATTCGCCGTTGGAATGCTGCGCTCGGCGTTCATTTGAAGACCTTTTGCAACGGGTGATAGCAGCGACGAATCTACATACGCACTCGACCACTTGTAAGAAAGGCAATATAGGTCGCGAACAATGTCGTCTATCCTTTGCCCGTGGTGTGAAGGATGATGGGACTGGTCCTGTCCATATCTGTAAGGAGTCTGGTGGTGATAAAGGAGGTGAGTGAGGCAATCTCTTTCGTTTTGATTATAATTGTTTCGGTTTCGGTTATAACTTGGTTTACATATTAGGTTAATTTCATTTGTGTCCGCACGAAAATTCTTGAGATATTGATTATTCAACTCGGATTGTAAGCCAATTAAATTATGGTTCCTGTTGACGGGTGTTGAATTGATGATGAGTGTGTCCATGAGGTCACTTCAGAAATGATTGAGACCAATGTTTATGTGAATCGAACGCATAATGGAGGTGCTTTGTGCAGCTATCAGTGCCGGCCAGGAAAGTCACCAATAGTCACAGGTACTTATGGAGTATACCAATCAGTGGGGTTTCTGTTTCGGCCTGACACTCCCTAGCAATTGACATATAGCTAGCACAGTAGTCCTCATTGGCAAGGAGAGTTCTGTAGGAGTAACGGACTAGAGCAAGGAGAGTCAATGATAGAGATTGCTTAACTTACACTGCTCTTCACAGAGATTGTATCGGGTTGGAGTTCTAGTAGATACTTGACTACTTCCAGATGTCCTTCTGAGGCAGCGAAATGAACAGGAAGGCAACCGTTCTGTGTACAGGTAACACACATGACCAGACATTCCTATGCGTTATCCATCAGAAAAGTACTTATACTGGGTATAATGCACAATCCACTATGAAGTGAGGCAGTCTCACGCACAACATTGTGAGAAGTCAATTGTTCACAAGCTAGTGCTGGAAAAAACCAATACATGCTTTAGTGCTGGGCACGAGATTGATTAGTTTGCATTCTTTTTGAGCCAAAGTAATGTTGCAATATTCCTCTTGTGGGTGGAGGGGCATATAATGGGCGCAAGTATACAATACTAAGAACTGTTTTGAATCATTTATGGACATCTCTGCACACACCAAAACATTCCTGTTGACAGGTGTTGAATTGATGATGAGTGTGTCCATGAGTTCACATCAGAAATGATTGAGACTAATGTTTATGTGAACCGGATGCATAATGGAGGTGCTTTGTGCAGCTATCAGTGCTGGTCAGGAAAGTCACCCATATTCACAGTACTTTTGGAGTATATCAATCGGTGGGGTTGCTTTTTCAGCCTGATACTCCCCAGCAATTGATTATAGCAAGCACTGTAGTCGTCATTGGCAAGAAGAGTGCTGTAGGAGTAACTGACTACAGCAAGGAGAGTCAATGATAGAGATTGCTTAACTTACGTGGCCCTGCACAGAGATCGTGTCGGGTTGGAGATCTAGTAGATACTTGACTACTTCCAGATGTCCTCCCCAGGCAGTGCTATGAACAGGAAGTACATCGTTCTGTGTACAGGTAACACACATGACCAGACATTCCTATGCGTTATCCATCAGAAAAGTACTTTTATTGGATGTAATGCGCAATCCACTATGAAGTGAGGCAATCTTGTTGTGTAACGCACGCACAACAATTATTCACCACTACTACTCCGCACATGCACACAGCACTCACAACGGCGGACTCTGACAGTAGTGTAAATAATAGGACTGATACTTGGAAAGGAATTAGTTAGGTAAGGATATAGAAAACAACAACTCAATCTTGGGAGAGCTAATCAACAAGGAGAAATAAAACCGGAACTCCACGGAACCGGCGGGGGCGAGGCAAGGCGACGTGGAGAAGCCCGGCTGACGTGTGCGAGTACGCACGCGGCGCGGTCAATGGGGCTTCGGCCAGCAAGCGTGGGGACGCTAACCTTTGCAGAAGGCGCAGCATTCAAATAAAGCAGAAAGCAAAAGCAATGCGCATGCTTGCAATAATGACGCGTAGCTGATAGGGCATGACGTCAACACAACTCGTGAAAATGCCTACGCAAAATGTGTTCGAAAAGTAACCGTGAGCTATGATGCCGGAAACGATCTCTGCGATCTGGCAGAAAATGAAACAATTCGAAACTAGACAAGTTGACAGTCAGTGAGTCAGAGAAGAAAGGAAACATGATAATAGCAAAGGGAAGAAAGGAACAGAGCAGGCGCGGAGAATGCTGAGTATGGATAACAGAACAGAACGGTAAGCAAAGTCTCAAAACGAAGAACACGACGTACAAATTCAAAATCTCTACCTTGAAGCAATAAATAAACGTGCAGTATGGTATCAAATACTTGTGGAGAGAGAGGCGAACTATTCTACTTCAATCTCATGCACAACATTCAGGTAACACACATGACGAGACATTCCTATGCGTTATCCATCAGAAAAGTATCTATAGTGGATAAAATGTGTTAGGTACCTCCTCCCATACAACCTTTTCCAAGCTGGCCTGCATGAACCCCATACTATGTCGTATTCACCTTTTGTCTGCTTTTGTCACCTGTTGGTCCATTGGCCTGGGTAGCTACTTGCGCGCCCATATTTGCCATAGTTACCCAGTCTACCTCTCCACACTGCACTCTTGGCCCACTATCACAACACCACTCCATAGCGAGGAAGTTCGTTCTTGAGTAGATGTTCCATATCCTTCAGACAGCTGTTTCGTTCAGTAAGAGTTCCCCAGCAGAGGTAGATAACGAAGAGCGCAGTGTGGAGAGGTGGACGGTTAAGATTATTTTCAAATGGCCGAGTTTGTCGCTACTTCTGAGTAAAACAGTACACCGATAAGTCAATTGACAAACTGTTTTGCCAGGTTAAGGTGGAAAACCCCAATACATGAGCCAGGGACTACAGAAACCATCCTATGGCACTTTTGGCGGAAAAACATTTCTTCCAAAATGTTGGTATGGTATGGTAATGTGCTCAAACAAAAATTCAAGTTGATCTGCGATGGCAAAATGTGCCTAACCACCTATTTAATAGTGGCATGTCAATTGAGCGATATAGAGCAAATTTATGTACACGGCGAGTATGAAATGGCAGTTCAAGTTGCTGGGCAAAGTCAAATGTATAGTGAACTTTGCCCTCAGCTTCATCCAGTGACGCCTTCGCGCCGTCCACTATATCTCGGTAGTACTGCCGCTCCTCTTGTGGAAGTGATATGTGCGAACGCAGGGCCTTGACACTACAGTCCACATTCCGTGTCTTCCTCTGTACGGGCGACACGAATTTTGTCCCCCAGCTTGTCACACAGTGCGCATACGTCTGTCCTTGGCTTCATCACTTTGACGTGGTGCGGCCAACATCAAGTATCCCTTTCCCATATCTCTGAAGGAAATGTTGCCATCTATGACCAGACCAATTGGCAATAATAATATTGTGTTCTCAACTTCTCATGCTCTACAATTACGTTCATTATATGTTGTGCTGCGTTCTCTAAAAAAAGTTCTAAAGGTGTTTTACACAGAGATATACTTGGGAGTCTTGTCCCGTAGAACATTTACTCTGTCTGGATAAGCGCTGCAAGCCGCATGATGAACTGGAAGATTATGACCTGCCACCCCAGGAACTCGTATAAGGTGAGGCAAAGTTAACTTGATGGAGTTTGTCCATAACTTGTTTGTATACGCTTTCCTGTGGCTCTTCTGTAGATCCGTAAATCATGTGAAGTTTCGGCCATTGCTTGCTACCAGTGTGGGTGGCTAAAACAGAGTTGCTCTGGTTTAAGCCTCAAGACCACCATTCATTACAAAGGAGTTAATCAAACACACAAACGCACACACACATGCACACAAAAACACACACACTTACATACATACATACATACACACACACACACACACACACATATATATATATATATACACACACACAAACACACATACATACATACACACACACACACACACACACACACACACACACACACACACACAAACACACATACACCAGGAAATATATTTACATCACTTTAGTATGTAGGGAGCCTGCAAGCCAAACGAATTTATGATCAAAACAAAGCAAGATATTACTCAGGCGTCTATAAACCTCCGTGAATGGGCTTCGAACAATTCCGACTTCCTCTCTCACATTCCAGAAGTTGACAAAGTTTCTGAAACAGTCATGACAGTACTTGGTATGCAGTGGTGTACACCCACCGATCAGATTTCGCTGGCCGGTCATGACGTTGAGCACGTGATCGTTCGGACCAAACGCCAAATGTTGCAGGTCGTCTCAAAGTTCTTTGACCCAATGGGCCTGCTATCTCCAATACTGTTGCAACCGAAAATCCTGATTCAAAACCTGTGGAATTGAAATGCGACTGGGACGACATCCTCCCAACAGAAATTCTAAATAAATGGAAAGAAGTCACAGGTGATCTAAAGCAGATCCACGAAATTCAAATTCCGAGACGGATGACAGTCGCACACCCAGGGGCAGTCACATACACACTTCACTGTTTTTGTGATGCCTCTCATACAACATATGCAGCGTGTGTGTACCTTGCGGTTGTCGACGAGCAGTCAGGTTGTGACTCTTGTCATCTTGTGCTCAGTAAAACCCGCTTAGCCCCCATCAAGGAATTAACAATACCGAGACTAGAATTAGTGGCAGCCTTGATTGGTATCCGGTCGTTATGATTTGTACTCTTACAATTGAATTTTTCGGAACAACCCAGACTGGTGCTGTGGTCTGATTTGCAATGTGTGTTACATTGGATCAAGAAACCTTAAAAACACGGTACATTTGTGGACCGGCGCTTGAATGAAATCCGGTCTCTGTCGTTGGTTGAGTACCGGTATGTAGACGCAGCTGAAAACCCCGCAGACACTCCTTCTCGTGGGGCCACAGTGGACACGCTGAAAAATAACAAGAACTGGTGGCACGGGCCAAGATGGATGAACAATGAGAAAGGTTGGCCATCGGTGTTGGTGATTCCAGCGAACGCCGTGGAGTTGGAGAAGTCTGCCAACATCTTACTGGCGGCGGCGGAGGGTCCCACGGAGTACCCAATGATAATCAATTTGGAAAGGTATTCGTCTTGGGGAAAACTGATACGTGTCTCAGCATATGTTTTGAGAGCCATCAAATGTACGCGTGGTAATAAATGTAATGGGTTTCTTACATCACAAGAGCTCAAGAATGCGACAATGGTTTGGCTACGACATTTGCAACGTACGGAATTTCCAGACACGCTCAAGTTAATTCAGAAAGGAAAACGAAATGATCTAGCCAACAAACTCGGCCTGTTTCTAGATGAAAACGAAACAATGCGGTGCAAAGGACGGTTGGAAAAAGTAAACATACCGCTACGGTCTAAGTTCCCAGTCCTAATACCCAAACACGGAGTAATCACAACTTTGCTAATTGAAGAATGTCACAAACGGCTAATGCATGGCGGTGCGAGTCATACACTGATGGAACTGAATATTAATAATAATGGAAAAACCAATGAAAAAAAAGATTCGGCAAACAATGGTTCAGCGGACGGCGGCTCGGTAACAAACGACAATGGTGCTGCAGATAATGATCAGCAGCTAATCCAAAATGATGGCGGTACAGTGCACGGCGGCACAGAAGTCAAAGCAAGAGGCAAGCTGCCAAAAGGAGTATGGAACAGCTAAGACAATTGACTGTGTCAGATTCAGTTTAGTTAAACCCTGACCATGCTGGCCCCTTTTACTCCAGCAAACTGCATTTCCAGCGCACTGACTCTCCTGGTGTCGTTTTCGCGTTCAGGTCTGAACGAATATTTCTCTCAATTCAGTTTACCTTGATGGATTTTCATCATCCTGGGCCTGTTGGAAAGATCAGGACCAAGCAAATATCCATCCTGGTATCTCTCAACTCAATATGCACAGCGGTTCAACTTCTACGTCCTCTTCAAGCTACCTCACGATGCCTCGGAAAGGCACAGGAACTCGATCTCACATTCTTTTTCAGTTTCTTGCTCCCGGTCAGCCGATTTTCACAATTCAAACTGCGCTGCAAAGCTGACATCCACGTGCTTCCGCTGCTATCCATTACGCATGCGCTGTGCGAAAGGGAAATCCCCTGGCACGCAACAGAAAACTGTGAACGCATGAACAAAAAAATTCACGATCGCTCAGTGCCGTGAATTTCGTGTTCACTCCGTCGCCGCTCCGTCAATCTTTCTCCTATCGCAAAGAACTTTATATTGCTGGAAAGCTGAGCTCAATACCTTTCCAACGGTGTATCGATTGTCGCAATAGACTTATTTTTTACGGAGTTACGAAAGTTTGTACACTGATCTATGCACTGCGCTCCACTGCGCAAATCTCATGACGTTATGGACGTCATTAGTCATTTGGCGTACAGCGCGCATGACGTCTATGGACGTCGTTAGCACGGAAAAGGTAATTGTTTGAGCATGCATGTTAGTCCTCACCTAGGCTTATTGTTCTCGGCGGGAGTGTCGCAATATGTGCGAATGCCGGGCTGTCAATATTTGAATACATGTTACGAGTGCAATTTGAATTTACAGTAATCACAATTTGTCTTTCGTCGCACTCTTACCTAAGGTATATCCCAGGAGCGATAGGGTCCAGGTCCGCTGCCCATAGCAAAGTTGTAGGTATAGTAATTATTTGTAGTAAGGTAGCTTGACACATGACTAGCTTCGCTCTATAATCTTGTTCTGAAATGAATTGCATGTGTGGAATTATTTGATCTCTTCGATCGAACTGTCAATTTATTTGAACTGCATTTTTCTGATTTATTTATTTTCCTTTTTTGCATGCACGCACTGGCAGCGCTCCAGTGCAGCCGCCATCTTAGCATCGATGATACGCGATCGCGGGATCGCTACGCGTATACGATGGACTTCCCAAACTGGCTGGCTTTTGCACGCAGCAAAAGCAAAATCATGATAATCTATTTTTGGTTTCACATTTTTGCACACAGTACGCTGGCACGGCATGCGTACGCTACCGTGTGAGCGAATCCTTTTTCGGAGCGCTCTCTTGTAGTGCTTCGTGTCCTTCTCTCGGTAGTTTTCTCTCTCCAAGCAGTGTTCTTTATGTGGTGAAAGATGTAACAACGAACCAGGTCTCTCTCTCATCTTGAAGTTGTCGCGGCATGATTGTACAGTAGAAAGTGAAGTGTTTTGCCACAAAGGTGGCAAATTAAGTCAGCATGCCAACCCGTCCTTCCCGGATGATCTGCTTTACTGTTGTGCAACTTATGAGACAAATACAGTTGAAATAAATACACAATAGCAAGAGTTCCCAGATTGCCTAGAGTGCTCAACACCACAAGGATGGAGCATTACCACAAAGGCACAGCCGGCTAGGTCATTGTTGTAACGCTGCGTTTCATGCACATAGCAAAGCTAAGGCAATCCTCAGACAACTGATAACCTGTACATCATCTGGGTCCAAATTTATACCCAGGCAGGTAGCTAAAACAGGGCGCTCAAAGTGAGTAAAGCGCGAAAAAGCAGGTGGCATAGCGCGCAAAGGTGGCAAAAGCGCGACATTAGTGTGACATTTCAAGTGATACGTTAGTTAGGGAGACATGGTGCGGAACGCAGCGTCACAACAATGACCTAGCCGGTTGTCCCTGTTCTCTTCTACCCTTGCAGTTGAAATAAATAAATGAATACGAAGGATACATAGACAAGTCCGTGTGACTTCAACAACGTTTGCACGCATAATTTCGAGAGAGAGAGAGAGAGAGAGAGAGAGAGAGAGAGAGAGAGAGAGAGAGAGAGAGAGAGAGAGACCAACGCTTACTAGACTGCAATAAAAAGAAGGTAGCATCGAGTGGACATCACCGAAAGACCGTGAACTTCTGAAGAAACAAAGAATTCAAGCTTCAATTGGCAAACCTGTCGTAGCATTTTGGCACATTCTGTACTACTTTGTAGTAGATTTGGTACTCGAACTGTATGCGCAACGGATCGGGAGCTGGCTCACCGCCGATGTCTTGCGATGTCTTGTGGCGCCGATTTTGCTTATGTGAACCAACCCTAACACACATGACGAGACATTCCTATGCGTTATCCATCAGAAAGGTATGTATAATGGATATAAATGTGTTAGGTACCTCCTCCCCTGCAACCTTTTCCAAGCTGGCCTGCATGCACCCGAACTCCGTCATGCTCACCTTTTGTTCCGTTGGCCTGGGTAGCTACTTGCGCGCCCATATTTGCAATAGCTACCCAGGCCCTTTATCTTCGCGTTCACACTTGATCTTAAGCTCTTGTCTCTCTCTGCCGGCTATCTCAGTCGGTAGAGCATGAGATCCCATGCACAGTCGTCCCCATCTGCCATTCGTCTCGTCCTCAGTAATCCTCGTCTCGTCTCCAACCTCGTCTCGTCAATGTCAACCTCATCTCGTCCCTGTCAACCTCTTCTCTTTTATGTCAACCTCGTTTCTTCAATGTCAATCTCGTCTCGTCCAAGTCATGCAGGTCAGCTATTATCTTTATTTCTCTCTTTCTTTTTCATCTGTCCTTCGTCGTCAAATTGATTTTCGGTTTATTTTATTTTGTAATTTTTGTAGTGTGTGTGCGCGCGGGTGTCCTTCGTCAATATTAGGCGTTCGATGGTGAGCCACGCTCTTTTATTCATGTCGCATTAATTGGCAGAAGAGTAACTATGCTGTATAGCTATGCAAATAAGAAGGCAATGTTCCTTGCTTTCAGTTTTTTATGTGTGCCAATTATTTTGTGAATGGGTGTTTGGCCCGTCGTTGGCAATGTCTACGCTACCATGAGTGATGTGTAAATACTTTAGAGTACAGGAACAACATAGCTGTAGTGCATAATTAGTATTGTAATAGGTGTATGTATGCTACGACCTGTATACTCACTATTCATATTTCCCGCTCGTTCCCCTTGGCAATGAGCCACTCACATAGAAGAGCGCATGCTCCGGTTCTGTTGTAGTCTAGTCTTGAGTGGTCGTTGTCCTGTCCTCCTTCTGTCTACACTCTTGTTGAATACTTCTATAATCCAATCATATAAAACCCCTGTGTTCCGGTGTGAGGGGACTTCCGGGAGCAGCTAACAGTATAACACTTTTGAGACACCCGTGCGTTGTGTGTGTGTGTGTGTGTGTGTGTGTGTGTGTGTGTGTTGTGTGTGTGTGTGTGCTTTTTTCTCTACTTCCTCAGCCATTTTTTTTCTATTTTTCTCGTCGTCTTATTATTTCCCGCGAGGTCACGGTTCTTTTCTTTGCGCAGGGGAGGTATGTTAGGTACCTCCTCCCGTACAACCTTTTCCAGGAAGGCCTGCATGCACCCCATACTACGTCGTACTCACGTTTTTTCTCCTTTTGTCATTTTTTGTTCTGTTGGCCTGGGTAGCTACTTGCGCGCCCATATTTGCCATAGCTACCCAGGCCATTTATCTTCACACTTGATCTCTAGCTCTTGTCTCTCTCTGCCACAATGTAGTCGTTTCGTTCGTCTTGGTCTCTGCCTCTTCGTCTCCCAAATAAATGTTGTCCCATCTAACTTTTCTTGTTGTCCATAGTTGTCTCTGGAGAATATGCCGTCGTCCTTTTCGTACTCCACAAATGTAGTGCCCAACTCTCTATGAAGTGAGTTATTCTCATGTACATACACACTACTCTGATAAGTCAATTGACAAACTGTTTGCCAGATTAAGGTGGAAACCCCCAATACATGTCTCACTGCCGGGCAAGAAATTGGTCAGTAGAACATGCTTGCCTGGAACTGATGGCCTACACTTTGGCTTTCCCTGCCCACGATGCAAGGTTGATGCCAAGTTAGTTGGTTAAAGGTGCTACGCCTGCATCGGTTGGTAGCATTTGTACACACCACCGCTTTTACCACTGTTGTGATGATCTGATTGTTACTAGTAGGGGTGAAAGTTGGCACTGAGATCCCGAGTTTGAATACTCTGATTTTCTTCGATCGAATTTTGAGTAATCGAGAATTCTTGATATCTTAAAAATCGCACACCAAGGGCCTTTTAAAAACCACATGATACAATCCTGACTGAACCGTTTGGCAGTCTTTTTCTCGAGTGTATTGGTTGGTGGGTCATTTGGGTTCATTCTAATCGTGGACAAATGTTCACCACGCAATCTGCATATCAATATCTGCTGACTGCTGCTGTGAAACTGCAGACTTCTGTGGTAAATCCATGTACTATGTCCGCGCTGCATGCTCGGAGCAGTGTCAGAGTAGTATTTAAGTGGCAAGCGTATTGATTGTGACAGGTTGAGTGTAATCAAATGTTACGACTTACTGGATTGTCGTTTGATCTTCGTTCCCCAGCGCTGTAGTATTTTTCTTCTTCCCTTAGTTCTTCTCCTTTGTCCGTCAGCGCTTACTGTCACCCAGTGCTGGGTGCAAGCACCCCCTGGCAGATTCATATATTGTTCTACATGATAAATTTATTGTTCTCTCAAACTTATTTCTTCGTTGTGTTCGAACTGTTTTCGAATTACTTTCCTTCTTTCTTGCCATGTGCCAGCTGCCGAAGTGTGCATTCGGAGCAGCGCCATTCTTTTTAATATGTCATCATTGATCATGTGATCAAGCGCGATTGTTGCTAGTACATAGTGTTAGCTCCGTGGATCTGGTAGTGGTACGCACTCATACGTGTACCGTGACTTGCCTGTGATAGTTTTCTGTGATCTGCTGTTTTGCTCTGGAATCGCACTTGTACTTTTGACCGCTTTACACTTCTCTTTTTGGCAATGCGTGTCCTGAACTTCTCTGCAAACATTTCCGCTGATCCCACACGGGGTTCTCACGCACCGTATACGCGTACGGTGCAGTACGGAAATTAGCACTTTTTTCTTTTCTTGTATCCTTTTCTGGTTTCCTAGCACCTTTTCGGGACTGTTCCTCTGGGCAAGAGGTAGCCTTGTCTTGGTGGCTTTCTTGTTCATGGTACAGTTTTTCTTTGGTACTCTTAGAGTTTGCTGCGTCTTTCTTGTATTATTATCAAATCTCCACTATCGTCATATGGCCCAACTTCTGCGAAACGAGGCTTAGGGTGAAAATCATTTTTTGGGAAAAAATGATGTTTTATAAAAAGGTTGTGTCGCGTGGCCGCTCGAGTGCAGTGAAGTGGAACCAAAGAGAATATCGCTTGTTTGAAGAAGTAGCAGTCATGGCAGAAAGGGTTTCAGCAGTCAGAAAAGTCAAAGGGCTTCCGGTAGAATATTCCCTGCTACTCTTCTAGTAGCGACGAAGAGGTTTTGAGCTGATGAACCTCATTCAATCTCTCCTACACTCAGGGACGGCAAAATTTCTGCGCTAGCTGCTGCTGCTGCGGAATATGGTGAAGAAATCGTTTCTAGTTAGAGGCGTGATGGCGATAGCGAGGAGAACCTGGACGACGTCGATCCAGCCAATCGAAGTACGGAGATACTAGCTGTTTCTGGGCCTCACGCAAAGGGAACACGTGCAGCAGAGCTCATGCGTTCGCAGCAAGTTCACGAAGAAAAAGGCTTGAAGCGCCGTGTGAAAACTGTTTTGAATTGAAGTCCTTGGCGATGACGTGCTACTGAATGCCAGGCGAATGAGGGAGCAGATCGAGAGGCCCCTACTCGAGACTTTCCTTGCTGGGCAGCTAGCTGCACGGGATTGTACGGAGTGCCGGGATTTCACTTGCTGGTCAGCACAAAGCAGACACTGCAGCATGCCAGCACACTAATTAAAGCCTGTCTCATTAGGAAGCCTGTTTTGAATACAAGCCTGGTTTGAAGACAAAACATTATTTGCATATTGCACAGAGGAGCGAGTGACAGAGTTCACTCAGCAGGGATCTGTGGCCGTGGCCAAATCCGTCAAGGTCCATGAGTGCAGCATGCACACCACGGAAGACGGGAAAGTCTCCGCCTGATTGACGCTCGACGCCACTGGCTTAGAAACAGTCACTGCTGCGAACTTCTGGCCACGACCGCTTTACGCTCGAGCCTGGCGACACCGCAAACGGCCGCAGGGTGACAGCTCATCTGGTGCAACTGGCGCCGGCAACGTGGGCAGCAGAGGCGATAGGGACAGTGAGGAAGAGGCTGCCTCAGCTGGAGCGATTCAGCCACACAAACACCAATGAACACCAGCTCACTATCTGACTCCTCCCTGCCGGACTTCCACCCACCACTCCGACTTGACCGATCTGCTCAAGGTTGCAGAGTTGCAGTCTGGGTCCGGGACTCCCTCTCCTTTGACCACCTGAGTGACATCAACTGCCATGGCCATGAGGTCATCTGGCTTCGCCTGCACCTGGACAATGGCCAGAAAGTATTTGCATGTGCAGTGTACCGACCCGGGTCGTGCATTGGACAAGATGTCTCTCTGCTTGAGTATCTTGACTCAGTCATGGATCAAGCTCGATCCCTCGGGAACAGCGTTGTGATAGCCGGGGATTTAAATGTTCATAATGAAAGCTGGCTATGCAGCACGAAGACTACACCAGCTGGTGAATACATGGAAGAACTCTCTGCATTCCACGGGCTCCCATCAGCACGTTACTCAACCGACACGTGGTGAGAACACCCTGTACCTCATACTCAGCGACTTCTCGGAGACCTCAGTGGTGGTCAATGTACTGGACCCCATTGGAGCATCAGACCATGCCACCGTGGTGGCCACTTTTGATGCCACCCCACTCCGCGAACCACCAACTAAACGGCGCGTTTGGAGGTATGCTCAGGCAGACTGTGGCCGGCTTCGGCACTTCTACTCAACAGCAAACTGGGATATGTCAGAAGACCCCGAGGCGTCCTGCAGATCAGTAACTGCTGTTGTCATGGAAGTCATGAATCGCTTCATCCCACACAAAGAACTTTCAACGAAACCAACAGATCCATCCTGGTGGGCGCCGGAATGCTCAGCCGCTACCCAGGCAAAGAAGAATGCATGGAACCGTCTCAGGAGACACCCCACCTGCCACCAGCAACTCAATGACTACAATGCCAAAGTCCGAGCCTCTGCCAATTGCCTTCGTCTCGCAAAGCAGGAAGAATCTGCCCGCATCCGAGATCGGCTCAAACATGGATCACTGCGGAACAAGCAATGGTGGTCACTCCTGAAGCAAGCTGCAGGCTCTGGCTACTTGCTTTGGAGAATTATTTGCGAGCGAATGCAGTCTGGGTGATCAAGGTCTACAGCACTCTGACCTTCCTGACCTTCCTCCTAGGTGTACATCTGCCCTGACAACTGTCCGATTCCGGGAAGCGACAGTCCAGCGCCAGCTCCGCCAGCTGGATCCAACCAAGGCTTCCGGACCCGATGGCATTTCTGCCAGATTTCTGAAGCAGTGCTCAAAGATTCTCACTATGTTTTCGGTGCCATGTCCGGCCCTCTCTCTGGAAAATAGCCTGTGTGGTCCCGATAAACAAAAAGCAATGTCATTCTGCTGTTAAGAACTACCGACCTGTGTCCTTGTTATCTGTTGTCTCCAAAGTCATGTAGAAGATTGTCAACACTGCCATAATCAATCATCTTGAGCATGAAAAGGCCCTGTCCATCCACCAGTACGGATTCCGGCAGGGGCTCAGCACATCTGACCTTCTCGCGTCTCTCAACCACTCCTGGGTCTCCGAAGTCAACCGTGGTGGCGCAGTCCGCGTGCTGGCTGTAGACATAGCAGGAGCATTCGACAAAGTTTCACACCGAGGCGTGCTCCACAATGCTGTGTCATACCGCATCACTGGTCCCCTCCTCAACTGGCTGTCTGACTACCTGTATGACAGTAAGTTGCAGGCAGTAGTCGGCGGAGCATCTTCAGAACCATACAAGATTGATGCTGGGGTCCCACAAGGGAGCATCCTTGGGCCCACACTGTTTTTGCTGTACGTGAATGACGCCTGCGACGTCCTACCGGAAGGGATCACCCCGGCTGTTAACGCAGATGACACCACGCTTTATGCCCACATCCCGATGCCACATGATGTGACAGAAGTGTGCCGCAACCTCCAAGCTGGTGTGGATGCACTTGCTGAATGGGGTGCTCAGTGAGGTGTCACTTTTGAGCCAACGAAATCACAGGCCATGACTGTGTCCCGCCACTACAGACCCTGGGAGACACCACCCATCAAGTTCAACGGCACAGCGGTATCGGAATGCTCGCGGCTGAAGCTCCTTGGAGTGACGTTTGATGCCCATCTACCATACTCGGAGCATCTTCGAGGAACTGCAGTGCGTGCCACACAGCGAATTGGTTTCTTCCGGAAAGCGTGCCATGTCCTGGACCCACCGGGCCGGGCCACAGCATACCGGGGGTTCATTCCGCCTCTAATGGAGTACTGCCCACTTGTATGGATGGGAGCTGCGGCTAACCATCTCTCACAACAGGACCGAGTCCAGCATCGTGCCTTCACCCTGATTGGGACAGGGGCTGCAATGGACACTCTGTCCCTGCGGCGCCGTGTGGCCAGCCTCACAACTCTGTACAAGCTCCATTATATCGCAAGCCCACCAGCTCTTGCAGCGACACGCCCAGCCAGAGCCATCGCACCCGCCATCGCGCCTGCCACACGTCGCCGCTCGGCAGCCAACCTTGCGTACGAGCTTCAACTCCAGACAGCCCTACCTGCCAGATCGCGCAATGTTGCGCTGCGCTCTTTCCCGGAGTGCCTCATCGAAGCCTGGAATGAACTGCCAGCCACTCTCCTCCGCAATGCACCGTCTGCCAAAGGGATGCAGCAGTTCAAGGTTCTGACCTACCGCTACCTGAAACGGTCGGGCTGGTCATTGGCCACGGACATCACCCCCTAGGCTACTGCCAGTACGACCCTGTTCATGTTCTCGGAGCACTCCCTTCTCATCCAACTCCCAATCCATCCGTCTTTATCTCTCTCTCGAACTCTCCTCCATTCTAACTCTAATCTTTCGTCAAATCTGCACGGCAATCAGCCTCTACCTTCGCCTCAGCATCATGATCTTGATACAGGTGTTCCCTCATTATAACGAGTCCGGTTACTACATAAACTCCGTTAGTAAATAGAAATCTGAAATCCTCTGGCAAAACATGGCCTATACAACTGGTTACAGGTCCGGTTACAACATAATCTGTTAGTACATAAAATCCGTTATAACGACCCTTTGCCCAGGTCCTTGGAGTGCCAAACCCTCAGTATAAGATAATATTGACCATGCAGGACCAAGGCCAAAACACGTAGGATAAAGCAGAAAGAGGAAACGTATTATGTCTATGTATTCGTGAATATGGACGATCCTTTGTATCCAAGGAAGAGTTATGTTGGAGTAACTTGGAGATTTTCAATTATCTTATAACGAGTTGAAGCATTGATAATTTATGTTGTATCGAGGGTAGCCCCGGTAAGTACGAAGTAGTGCCTATTTCACCTTTAGCTGCAAGTCCTGCTACAAGATAAGTCTCGTTATAAGATAACTTTTTCGATGGCCCAGAGATTATCTACTAACGAGGGAGGACCTGTACTGCTATATTTGTACTTGTTTGCGTACTTGTTTGCACTCATATCTTGGAATAACAAGTTTCCTGGTTTCCTCCCCTCGCTTCTCTCTTTCCTACCCTTAGAGTTCTTGATCTCCTGCTCCCCTCCCCGCCCTTCCACTCCCTATTTTGTTTCCTTTGGTGCACATGTGCAGCTGTGATTCCGAGACCCTGGGTTGGCTGAGCTTCACAGGTCCCACCCAGTCCGTCCTGCTGGATATGTACCATTGTGTCGAGTTCTTCTCCTCATTTTAGTTCATCATGCAGTGAGTGTTCAATAGTAAAAAAAATTAAAAATACAAAAATATGGGAGCTTATCACTCCCTTAGACTCACATAGATTTTTGCCATACCTAAGCAGTAAAATATTCCTGCATATTTCACTCATTAGTTAAGGCTATATTGACCGCTTATACTCGACTCCTTTTTAGCGATTGAACACATGCTTTGGTCAGTCGTGATAAATCTAATATTGACTTCGTACTTGGTCAGTATAGGAAATAATAGACCTCGTAAAAGACCTCGGCTTCGCCTCGGTCTTTTACTCAGCTTTTATTTCCTATATTGACCTCGTACTCAGTCAATACAGGGCCGGCGCCACTGGTACGGCCAGTACGGCCATGGCCGTACCAAAAAAAATGGGCGTGGAACGTCCAAAACCGGGGAGAAAAGTTTCGATGTATGATTTTGTACAGGGAGTCGCCCAGAGTGCAGAATTTGCCGTCTAAATTCCAAAAATGTTCTGGGGGAGGGCCCCCAGACACGGCCCTTAAACATGGCCCTTCGGCCGCACCACTTCGCGGAAGCTGCCTCCGGCCCTGCAATATTAGATACATAGTGATGGTGAGGCTTTTTTCCTCAGCTGACCTAAGGTCTCGGCGTCATGGGGACATAAAATGCACCAAAAAACGAACGAAGATGTTGTGACTTTGGTGGCAGAGTGATTGGTAAAGAAAGTGTCTGCTCCAAGTAACTGGTGGTGTTAGTGGACATTATAGCGTATCTTGTAGCTCTTTGGTCCTTTTCTTTGCTATAAATTTATCCTTGGCTCTCTCTCCATCTGAGTCCATCTTTGCATACCTGATGAGCCGTCCTTTTTTTATGCTGCGAAACGATTGTCGTATGAAACTGCTGCTTGTTAAGGTTGGTTCACATAAGCCAAATAGGCGCCGGGAAGCACTGGCGGTGATCCACCTCACGGTTTGTCCTGTATACGGTTCGAGTACTGCTGTAGTACCAAATTCATTACAAAGTAGTGCGGAATCAGATCATGAAACTACTTCTATACTATTCATTGCAGTCTAGTAAGCGGTGGTGTCGAAGTTCTGCATTCAAACATTGATGAAGTCACAACAGCTTGCGAATGCATCCTTCGTATTTCTATTTCTTTCAATTGTATTTTGTCTCATAAGCTGCAGCACAGTCAAGCCGATCATCCGGGAAGGACGGGTTGGTATGCTGACTTTATTTGCCACATTGATGCGACTACAAGAATGGCGAACGTATCTCAACCTGAGCTTCCATTTAGGAAAATTTAGGACGAATCTTGGTTTGAAAATTTGACAAAGTCTGGGTCCTGGCACCGGCGATCATCGGTGCAAACGGTTCACAACCCACTTTTGGTCAAAATTGTACGGGATCGGTGCCGGAGCAGATTGGGATTGCAAGAGTTGAGCCTGCCCAACTTTGCCGCTGGACCCATGCGATTAGTTACAGTATGATTTTGTTACGATTGCACTGGTTCATATCATTGCAATTCACTGGGAGAGGTTGCAAGAGGCTCACCGCCGGTGGCTCCCGGCGTATACCGGCGATATATGAACCAACCCCAACTGCTGCTCATTGTGCATCCAAATTGTCATAATTGAAGTACAGTACAGTTTTTCTGAGACGTTCAGTTTTGCATGATTCGAGTTATCTTAGCTTCTTATTCAATTGATCTTCGAATCTTTAGCGCCACACAAGTTGCATGTTATGTTGTCTTGCGTCCTTGAATCGCGGTTTGACGAATGGTCTTGCCAGTATCGTCATTGGCATGCGTGTACATCCGTCAACGACCTTCACAACTAACACTTTTAGCTTGTGCTTATCTTGGTTGCGTGCACCTTCTCTTCCTATGTTATTCCTATAACTTCAAATCTTGCAAGTCTGAAGGCTGTTGGACTGCCCATCCAAGACGTGCTAGAGTTGATTGTCAGTTAGGTGTCCTACTCAATACAAAATAGGGTGGATTACAGTATAATGTTAGGCTAGACAGTCACCAGTCAGTTACCCACTGATTGCCTCCATCTATTATTATAGAATGATTCGCATGCATTTAGGATGAAATGGGCGTTTACGATAGTAAATTATATCCATGTTACTGACAACAGACTGTCTTCTATTCTCCACGTAATTTCTACATGGGTTTTGTAGTGGTCACGCCCATATCATTGACATTCTGCAATAATCCATGGTTGTCGATCTTCATAATATTAAGAGTATGTTGAATTCGAACAAGAGACTGACGACGGGAACAGGTAGGTTGGTGGAACGACATTTATTAGAGACGGGATGACTAAGACCAGGACGAACGAAACGACTACATGGTGATTATTGAAGAGAGCGAGTTGAAGAGAGCTTATTGAAGAGAGAATGTTGAAGAGAGAAGCAACGCAATATAAAGGGCCTGGGTAGCCATGGCAAACATGGTCGCGCAAGTAGCTACCCAGGCCAAATGAATAATGCATGAACTAATGAATATGAACTGATTACTTGTGGGCCTCACAAGTAGATAAACAAGAGTGTGCAACTCCGGGATGGGTTGGCCCGCGGCGGAATTTTCTGTTGACGTAATCTTTTCTATGACGCACACGCTTCAAGTCTTTTGAAAAGTTTTGCCTTGTGCACTTGGCCGGGCTTTATATTACAAGGTCGGTGCCCAGCACGTGCTCTCACACTGTTCTGTGGCAAAATGCGTGTTTTCCAAGAAAAAAAGGTGACATCAACAAAAAATTCCGCCGTGAGCAGGGGTATCTGCAGATTGTGCAGAAGAGATCCGGAGTTGCACACTCTTGTTTATCTTCTCTTGATAATATGGATCCGAGGTTCCGACCTAAGGCAGAAGTCAATGTGGTTCATCTGCATTGACTCTGTTGCAGTACAGGCAAAACCCAGGTGTCTCTGATTAGTACCGGAGCCAATCTTGAGTCATTCTTCAATGTACAGGCAGAGTGGTGTGCAACTTACATTGTCAGTCTTGTCCACGTTGGCTTTACACTTGACAAGATGCTTGGCAATATCAATGTGACCCCTCCGACATGCCATATGTAGTGGAGTGCGCCGCCGTATACCCTAGTAAGAACAACACACGTAGTGATAGGATGTGTACATCCACACACAACACGCATGTACAGACCCCCGGCCAAACAACACACACAACACGCAGGTACAGACCCCCGGCCAAAGAACACCCACAAGCACACACTATTGACCATTTGACCATTTGACGCCCATTGCCAGAGGCGATGATAGCAATGCTACAGCAGAAGCCATAGCAACTTGTGCCGGGATTGCACCAGTCAACAGCTTGCAAGGCTGAAGAATTGACCGCCACTATCCAGCCTGGTATACAAAAATATTATGAAGTGGCTTTTTCTGGCCAGTGAATCCCTGCTTTTTAGTCTTTTTCAACTTTTCCTGCGAACACATTACACGACAGACTCTGGCCAGCACTGGCTGTTGGTAACCACCCAGAAGCAATCACACACACACACACACACACACACACACACACACACACACACACACACACACACACACACAAGCGCGCGCACACACACACACACACACACACGCACACACACACGCACACACACACACACACACACACACACACACACACACGCACGCATGACCGCACGCGCATGCACGCACACATGCACACACGCACGCACCCCCCCCCCCCCACACACACACACACACTTGTACGTGTACCGTAAAGTACTGCCAGAGCGCCCCATCCTTTCGTGGTCACTCTGGAGAGGCAGGGTGGCCGCGAGTGTGTAAGGTGGTCTGTACTAGGGTCATACACACACTTACACAGCGACTGTCGCAGTGAAGCAACAGATGTTTGGTGAAGGTAAATTCCATGTTGTTCGTGCTGGCTGCAGCGCTGGGCACTGCAGTTCACATGGCTCACCTTTAAAGTAAAATGCGACTCAACCCCAATGTTGCAAAAACAAAGTGAACCCCGTACCACTTCAGTCGCACCAGGCCATACGATGTTCACTTCTGTTAAATACGAGAAAGGACGACTGACGACATAGATTGCATGCAGGCCAGCTATAAAAGGTACGGGAGGAGGTACCTAACACTTCTACTGCTGGACACGAGAGTCCTCTCTCCGTAATTTAGGGTGGGGCGCGATCGCAAGACAGGGCTTTCTGGCGGTACTTTATGGTGCTTGTACTTGGTCACTGCCAGAACTGGTCACACGAGTTTCCCCCCGAATAGGGGAGAGAGACTCAAAAGGATCCTTGGAAACATGACTCGTTTGGCTATTGAACCCCCCAACGGCCGACACCCCCTGAAAACCCCAAACTCTGGTGGGTGGACTTGGAAATGATCCCACTTATGGACTCCCCACACCTCAGGATTGACGATATCAAGGTATCCGCGCTGGGATCCAACTGCAGTTACCACTGCAATGGGGTCAGGTTATGGTCATTTCAACATTACCTGGCCATAGTTGTATAATATTATTTGCACTTTTGAAACCTACTTGAAATGACATTGTTCACACCACAGGAATACATCAATTGTTCAACCCAAACAGGTTATCACACTGTTCTGAAGACAGGAGTCAGTATCTTCCTCTGCACTTTGGATCTGACAATTTCAAAAGTATTTCAAAGTACTGCACCACAGTACTGCCGGGCACAGAAGAACTAAGCGCCGAAGAGCGACCAGGCTAGAACCTAACACAGCATACCAATGTATACATGGTAACTCAAACTGTGCAATAATAACGCCATAGAGTGTAGTACTGGATAATAGGAATTGTCTAGGCTAGGAAGCTGATCCCTCAGTTCTTCTGCAACCGGCAGCAGTGTAGCTAAGTTGCCAATTTGAGCTGAGTCATAATGCTTACTTCCAAAATGCTGTGTTTTACTCATATCTGACATAAAATCAGGCAACGGAACGAGAGAGCTTGGAAGCTCAGGGCCCTACGCTATGCTTTTTTGCTTGCTCATCATGCATGTAACGTGTCAAAGCTGTGTGGACCCTGGCTAGCGCCAAACGATACTGAAGTAACGTCTGTTGCATAGCTACGGGATTAATTTTGGTGTTTATTTTGAATTTTTTTTTTGTGTGTCACGCCTGGCGCTATCCCGTATTTGTCCCATACCGTACCGTACCATCAAAGACAGCTGGCCACAAACAGCTGGCCACAATATTTTTGTTTGTTTGTGCCATCGGCATGCCTGACTCTATCCCGTACCTGTCTCGTTTCTGCCGATCACGGGCGTTCTGGAGTCGACGGGATGTCTGTCCTGACGTTTCCTGTGACCGGCGCTGAATCTGCCGATCACGGGCGTTCTGGAGTCGACGGGATGTCTGTCCTGCCGTTTCCTGTGACCGGCGCTGACTCTGCCGATCACAAATGTTCTGGAGTCGACGGGATCTCTCTTCCGACGTTTCCTGTGACCGGCGCTGACTCTGCCGATCACGGACGTTCTTGAGTCGACGGGATCTCTCTTCCGACGTTTCCTGTGACCGGCGCTAAGTCGCCCGTTCAGGATTATTTTGGAGACGACGGGATCTCTCTTCAAAAGTATGTTTTTGCTGATGCATCATATCACCTATTCGGCAACTAACGTCTATTCTAATTGCATTTCCTCGTGTCTCTACTTCGTATTTCTTTCCAGAAAATCTCCCTATACAGCAGGGAGTCGTTTACATAATACGAATCCCTGCTATACATCTATATACTTTATAATTATTATGCTATCGGCCTACATGCAATTCACGGGCTGGTCGAGAGGCGGCCCAGCCAGCCTGCTAGTGGGATCTCGGCCTCGCACACAAATCCACACAACATGTTACTGCACTATCGGCCTGAATGCATTCCCTGATACACTTCGTATATATACTCATTCTATTGATGGTACCGTACTCTTAGCGCCAGGCATGCCGATGGTATAAACAAACAAAAAATGTTGTGGCCAGCTGTCTTTGCTGGTACGGTACGGTACGGGGCAGATACGGGATAGCGCCAGGCGTGACACAAACAAACAAACAAACACCAAATTAAAGCTGTGTGGACCCTGGCTGGCGCCAGACGTTACTGAAGTTACGTCTTCTGCATAGCTACGGGAATAAAACTTTCAAATTAAAAAAAAATCTCACTTCAGGTATTACAACTATGTGCCCCCTAACTACCCCACCCCTAACTACCCCACCCCCTAAATACTAGGGGTGAAACGACCGAACGAAAGTTCGAATATTCGTTCGAAAAATTTGAAAACGAACGAACGAACTCGCAAGATTGATAAACGAACACAGCAAGCAAGCATAAAGATCGCTTGTGACTAGAGCACGAAGGAGCCGCGGAGGTTAGGAGATCGCGAGCTTGCACGCTGATTGACTGCGTCTGCCTTGATGATCACTTTAAGCAAGTTGAAGGAGTTGAGTGTCGCGTCCGGACAAAGTTTCTTGAAATATTTCTGTGTGTCCGTTTGAGGTAGATTTGTACTCGTAGTGAAAGGATTCGAGTCGCTTGTGACATCTGTTCCTGAAAACAAACGTTCACTCGTTGCAATCATGTCAAGACGTTCGAGCCTTTCATCGCGGTCCGGAGTTGGAGCGGAATTTGATAAAGTGGTTGGGAAAGACGAAGTGCTTTTCTCAATTTCAAAAAGGTTCTATCACACAGCAGAGCGACGACGAGCAATCTTCGTACCCACCTCAAGAAGTACCGTTCTCCTGCTCTGACGACCTGAGCTAGCGATGAGAAGAAACTCTCGTCCGGACGATGGTGATGGACTTTGCAGCTAAGCTAGCTGCAAAACCCTGTGATTCAGCGCAGGCGGGCACGATAAAGAAAATATTGCTGTTCTGGCAGTGTATCATGCGATCACTGAGCATTCTCACTTTCTCAGTGATTCTGGCCTCTGCCTCTGGTTCTAGAGCTAGCTCACATGAAGATCTACATGCATGATCACAGTGTTTGTTTAGCATCACACCATCAATACTGAACAGTGGACAGCCAAGTACAGAGAACGCCTATACTGACAGACTGTAAGGTCTTAAAAAGAATTCATCCATGAAATACATACCAGTAATGGAGAATGTTCGTTCGAGTTCGTTCGTTAGTGTGAGAGTTCGTTCGTATTCAAAATTCGATGTTCGTTTCACCCCTACGTAAATACCCCACCCCCTAACTACCCCACCCCTAACCTCCAGGAAAGAAGTAATCACATGCACAGATTTCACATGCATGCAACCACCTCGACTTTCACATCTAAGGCCATCATTTTTTATATCTATGTTTCGCGTCAGTTCAACTTCCTGAATCATATGCGAGAGGTGGAAAAAAATAAAAAATTGCAAAATAATAAAAAAGCTCATCAGAGGTGTATAAAACTGTACATTGCACAATAGCTCGTGCATGGTGTACATCCGAAAGAAAAACCGTACATCGAAGCACAACATCTGCATCACTTTGGACAGAGGAGGCAACTGTTGGTGCCCTTGCTTCGCTGGATTATTGTACTCAGCCTTCAGCAGAGGTGCAAAGAGCTCCGGAACGACGCATCCTCTCAGCTTGAGGCGATCGATGCGGTCTGTTGTAAGCTCATAGAATACTGCTCGCAGATGCCGAACAAACGATTTACCAACGCTGGCCTCGAGGCCATTTCTGAATCCCAGCTTCGCCGTATGCAACCAGTCCACACTGATGACTCGCACGATCGTGCACTAACTGTGCATGGTTGAGTTTTATATTTTTTTCCGAAAAAAATCAAAACGTATGCGTGCGGACGACGCGAAACATAGATATAAAAAATGATGGCCTCAAGCCAGTCAAAGTAAGTTATAGGCGATTCACACGACAGGCAAATCCACGTGCACTAGAACGTTGCTATGGTATTTCACATGTGAACGAGAAAA